>NW_028263375.1:28183059-28508059 GCF_051168715.1 Poecilia mexicana
CAATCATATACATAGGCGAACTTAATTCCTTCAAATTAAAACAATGAACTTGTATTGAAGTGCAATAGTTCACAATACTTTTTTTGTTTTTATTTTTTTAAATTTAAACAAAACATACTTAAATTTATGCGCAAATAAAATAAACAAGAAAACATTATTAATTATACTAAGCAATAAAGGTTCAAAAAGTGTATTCTTGATAATATGCACATTTTAGAAGAGGTCCAAACATATCTTCACAAAGCTCTTTATTGATGCTATTGATTGTCTTGAAATGATTTTGCAATAGTCCTGAAAAAAACTTCCAACGATCCACCTTCTTATTTTCGTACAACTGATGATTTCTTGAAGTGTGGATGGTGTGCCTGGCCAGGGATAAAATAATGTTGCAGAGATTGAATTTTTTCCTTGTTAAGTGTCCAAAAGAAGATGTAAAGCCCAAGAGTCTGATTGAGTCCCAGTTGTTGTCGTCTATTGAAGAGATGTTGGTGATGATGTGATGGATCCTGTTCCAGAAGAGGGTGCAGCCGGCACAGCGAAGGAACAGGTGCTATAATGTCTCGGGGTCTGAAAGACAAATGTACAGTCTCTGCCATACTTCTCCTTGTTTATCTGGTGCAGGATGACGCCCGTAAAAATCCTTCTGTGCCTTAACAGAAAATCCGTGTTGTTGGCTTGTTGATGATTGAATTTGAACTGTATGTTTGACCAAATGTTATGAACCGGTATACTGGAAAATATTTTAGCCCATTGTTTGTGAGCTGTGGGTTCTGTGCTGATCCGTGCAACCAATAGGCGATACCATTTTTTTGTTGTAACTGAATTGATATTTGTTTTCTGATTACCGATTGATAGAAGGAAAGTCGGGGTGTCATCCTGCACCTCCTGATGTCGTCCTCTCCTGCCAATGATCGAGGAGCAGTAGAAAGGCAAAGCGGCCTGGATCTTTTTAGCATGTTTAACAATAACATTCCTTTTATAGGGCATTTTAGAGGATCTGAAATGATTTAATATTTTATTAATATCCACTGATCCTCGATCATTCAGAATCTGCCCAAAGGTGTGAATACCTGCTCTCCTCCAGGATGGGAGATCTAGCATCCTGCCCTCGCAAAGCACCTCAGGGTTATTGAAAATTGGCAGCGAGAGACGAGACCTGTATTTGACATGTGTGACTAGTTTAAACCTAATTTTGTTCCAGGCTTCGAGACATTCTGTGAATAATTCGTCAGATTGTATTTGTTTTAGATCAGAAATTGAACACAGATTAAAAATGTTTTTCATACCAAATGAGTTGAAACAGGATAGAAAATAGTCATGCCAGATGTGCTTGATAGGAGAAGTTAAGAACCTGGTGATGAGCCTTATTCTTATTGCTTGTTTTTTTGATTGAATGTCTACTAGTTTGAGTCCTCCCTCTTTAGACGGAGCGATCATTGTTTTATGGCTGACTAGATTGTTTCTGCTTTTCCAGATGAAAACTGAAATTTGACTGTTAAATTTGCTGAGTACTTGTTTTGGGAGATCATAAACACTGAGTGGATAAATGATTTTAGAAATGATTAGACTGTTTATTATAACTACTTTTCCTTTGATGGTTAATTTTCTTTGATTCCAGAGATTGAGCTGTTTTTGCACTTTGTTTATGGTGTTTTTCCAGGTCTCGTCTCTCGCCGCTTCTCGCTGCTTACCAAGGTACACGCCCAAGACCTTGACTGTGTCCTCCACCTCCCTAAACCCCCACCTTCCCTGCGTCTGAGCTGCCTCGCCACAATACATGATCTCAGATTTGGTTGTGTTAATTTTTGCTCCTGAGGCTGAACCGTAAGTATGTAGATGTTTGATAACCAATTCTAAACTGTTTTAATCTTTTACTGTTATTGAAGTGTCGTCTGCAAACTGAAATATTTTACTGTCATTGCCCTGTGGTGAGTTTATTCCTTGAATGTTTTTGTCTTGTTTGATCAGGATGGCGAGGGGCTTGGCCACCAGACTGTAGAGCAGGGAGGACAGAGGACACCCCTGTCTGACTGACCTATGTAGTTGGAAAAAAATCTGTGAAATGACCATTGCATTTGACTTTACTTTCTGCTTTTGAATATAATAACTGTAGCTTACTGATGAACGATTGACCAAATCCAAATTTATTTAAAGCTGCCCATAAAAAGTTGTGTTCTACCCTATCAAATGCTTTACTGAAATCTACATTAAGAAATATGTCCTGAGAACTGACCATGGACTGGATAGTATGATTTATTGATAGCACTGTATCTGAAATGTTTCTTTGAGGAATACCATAAGCTTGCGATGGACTGATTAAAGTGCCTGTTACTGATTTTAACCTGTTTGCTAATATTTTGGAATATATTTTGTAATCTGTATTTAATAAACGGATGGGTCTGTAGTTTTCTAAGTTATTTCTGTCTCCTTTATTTTTGTAAAGAATGGTTATGATTCCTTGGGCGAAGGTCTTGGGCGTGCACCCTGTTTGCTCCATGACAGAGAAAACCCGCAATAATATTTTACTTATTGGCTCTTTGAACTGTTTATAAAATTGAGAAGTTATGCCATCATGTCCTGGGCTTTTATTATTGTTCAATGAGTTGATGGCGTGGTGAATTTCTTCCTCCATCAATGGAGCATCACAACAGAGACTGTCTTCCTGAGAGAGTGAGGAATCAATCACACAGACAACCTGATTTATTTTATTGGTTGAAATGTTTTCGCTTATGAAAAGTTGTGAATAAAAATTCTGAACGGTTTCCAAAATGCCTGTGACACCTTCTCTCCTTTCTCATTTAGTAGTTCATTTATTGTTGCGTTAGTTTGTTTACGTTTCTCCTGAGCCAGAAAAAAAGCTGTGGATTTTTCTCCTGTTGGATATTTTGCTTTGCTGCGAATAATGGCTCCTTTACATTTATTTATTTCTATTTGATCTAGTTGTTTTTTTTTACAATTAAATAATCTGTTATGTCCCTGCTTTGGTCATTTTCTAAATTGTCTAATTCACTATTTAATTTTCTTCTTAAAATGGATTCATTATGGAGTTCCCTCCGTTTTTGCTGTCGACTGTATTTTATTGAAACATTTTTTATTTTTTGTTTAACCTGATCCCACCACTCTAGCAGGTTGTCGGTATGATCCATCTCCCCACTCAGGGTCTGCAGCAGGACGCTGATCTCACCTCTGTAAGCCTCATCCCGAAGAAGAGCAGCATTCAGACACCGGAGACCCCCATTTCTGATGCCTCTTCCCATCTCAACCTGCAGGAAGGAGTGGTCACTCCAGGCGTTGTCCCGGATGAGACAGGATGACACCTCGGGGACAAGAGAAGACGAAATCAGGCACAAGTCGAGTCGTGGTTGTTTCAGTTTTCCTAAAATGACCTGTTTTCTGGTAAATTGTTTTTTACCTGGGTGAAAAAGTCTCCAAATATCTACCAAACTATTTTGTGTAATGATGTCAAAAAGTGTGTTCCTACTATAATCCTCAGAAAATGTGCAGTTATTTGAAATGTCAGATTTTGTGAGTGTTATATTAAAATCTCCTATTATGATACAATTTGTGACTATCCATTGTCTTAAACCAATAAAGAACCTTTTCCTATGTGAGTCTATGTTTGGTGCGTGAATATTAATTAACCTACATGATATATTATTGTAAAAGAAATCTATTATGATAAATTTGCCCTGCTGATCTTTATGAATTAAATGACAATTGTTAAATAGACCCTCCCTCATAAAAATAGCCACCCCACCCGCTTGAGTACTTGATGTAGATGAAAACATTTTCCCTTTCCATTTATGTGACATCTCTTTTTCTTTTGAAATATCCCACTTTGTTTCTTGTAGACAGAGTATATCGAAATGCGATTGAAAAATGACTGCGTTCACCTTTTCTTCCCTGCGGAGCCCACGGGCATGAAGCGAGAGAAGGAGCATTAATTAGTGTTAAGTGGAAAAATGTTGCCATAGTCATTTTTTGGCTTTTCTTTTGGGTTTTGTTGCTAGGGTTGTCAGTCTTTTCCTCGTTTGTATTATTTTTGTAAGATCAAGATCAGGGTCCGACTCTATTGTCCACTATTTTGAGCGTCCGCGGCCAAGCTCTCAGCGGGGTTTGGAAAGACGGCAGATGAGCCGGCGATAGAAGTTGCGAGTTTTCTTCGGCCACAGGGGGAAGAGGCGCAGCGATTTCTCCCCGCTCCTCCTCGACCGTGTTTTTGCCGTCTTTGGATGCTTCGCCCATGGCCAGCGCGCCGGACACCTCTGTGTCCGGCGCTCTGGCCACAGACCGCTCAGCACTTGGCATGCACTCGCTCAGCTCTTCCTCGCCTCCCTCCACCTGCTCATTCTCTTCCCACTTCCCCCTCCGCTTTGCGTGGGCTTCCTCAAAGTCCGCCGTCAGACCCTGGTCTTGATCATCAGATTCACTTAAGTTGCAAATGCATTTATCTATTTGATTTTGGCAGATTTGACATTTCTTTTCCCGTTTTTTTCCCGAGCATTCTCTTGCATAAGCCCCCTGGACTCCGCAGGAGTGGCAGCAAAAATCAGGACAGTCCCTGACAATGTGGCCTGGTTGTAAACATATCCTACAAACTTTAACCTGTCTATCGTGGATTACTCTGAAATATTCCGGACCAAGAGCTGTGTTAAATCTGGCAGAATAAGGCAGAGACTGTACAGTTTCAGTAAATTTAACTTTTACAAACCATGTTCCATCGGCGATCTTGGTTCCCGGACACACCCGACGCTTGATTGCTGATACCGCTTTAACTCCCCAAGTATGTAGCTTGCTTAAAATTTCCTCATCCGTGATGTAGGCAGGTAACGTCAAGAAGGAAACCACCAGTTCATCATTTATAAGTTCTTTAGCGTGTATTGTGGATGATCCAATCTTGAAACCGTCCAAAAGTCTCTTTTTTTGCTTTTTCGTTGCTTAATATAATTTCAAATTTCCTGTCTGATAATAATCGACATGCTAATAAACATCCACACAGGAAGCGTATGTTTTTCATTAGGTCTAGCACTGAAATCTTCTCTACTCCCACAACTTCAATTTGTACCGTGTTTTCTTTTTCAAATACTCCAGTCATTTTCACTTGTTCGAAGCTCATTTCCGTGTTCCTTTCCAAATTGTCCAAAACCGAGGGATCAGTCCGCTTGTCCTTTGAAAACTCCATTACAAAAAAGAGAAAACCCCTCCCCAACAGTAGAAAACTGTGGGGAGGTAATTCCACAAAATAAAAAACCCCCCCAAAAGGTCCCAAAATCCAAAAAAGAACGAAAAAACAGAGCTGCAAAAATGGTACTCCTACCGCTGTGCAAACAAACAACTGGCTGACGCAGAGCGGGGGTGACCAAGGTAGTGTGGCCGTAAGCCGCAAAGCAGCGTCAGCTCCAGCATTTTGTACAGCAGAGCAGCTAGCTGGCGCTTGCTTTTTGTTTGGCCTGACAAACAAAATGCATGTCGGCTTTGCAGTGCTTCTATGTGGGGGCAAAACATTGAGGGACGAGTAGCTGAAAGGGAGCAGCAGCACCCTCTGCTGCACAAAAAGGCTTACAGCACCTGGTATTCCCTGATATTCACGTTCAGATGAAGGTTGAATCAAAATTGATTCCTAACCTATTCAATGAGGAATCAACATATATCTGCATGCAGATCCACGTTCAGATGAAGGTTGAATCAACGTTGAATCCTAACTGATTCAATGCAATATCCACACAAATATGCATGTAAGTTGGCATACAGATGATGGTTGAATCAACACTGATATAATGTCAGTTATGGTTGAAACCCTAACGTTGATTCAACATACAAGTAACTGACCACTTTCAATGTTGTTTCAATGTCAGCGTTCAACGTTGATTCAATGTTTCTGGCTGACATTGATTCAATGTTGTTTCAATCATTCTGTGCTATCTGGGAACTTATAACAAATACACAACCATATGGAGCCCAACAGAACTAAAATACAGAATCGTTAAAATACTACGGTGGCCGACAGGTGCAAACGCGCAGCAAACACGAGAAAAACAAATAGAACAAAGAAAAGACGCAAACAAAAAAGACATGCAAAAAATATATAAAAATAAGTGTTTCAGACCACTAGAGCTTTGTGTCCGAATTCAGGGTCTGCATCCTTTCAAGCTGTCATGGGCTTGAGAAACGACCCGGTCTACGGAAGAGGGGTCCTGCGAAGGCAGAGAGCATTGCAGAGAGAAGCTGTAGTTTTCAGCTAGCTGCCTAGCCTCCACCTCGGCGTTTAGCAACCGTGACACAACATGATTTAAACAATGTTTGTAGGCGAGAATGTAGATGTATAAATCTCACATTTCTGCTCGGTTCATCAGTGCATCACCTAATTGCAATATTGCTCCGACGTTTTCGGAGATGTCTGCTCCCGCTGTATTAACACACCCAGCTCCCCTCGCCTGCTGCCAGCTGGTCCAGGTTTAGTATACCACGGGAGAACACCTGACTCATTTGGGCTTTCCCAAATTACAGTTAAGTCAGGTAACATCTAGTTGTAATATTTTGGTTCACTCAAATAATTAATATATTCCTGAGCAAATCGGTTTGACTGATTAAAGTTAAGCCAATACAGTTTGATTAAACTGTATTGTCTTACCTGAGATTTGGAGAGTATTTGAAAAGGGATACTGTGCTTACATTCCTTGTGTAAATGTGCTATACGTGTTTGAACATTTTAGAATCCGACTAATATTTTTTTAATGTGCAACAGCCTTTATTACAAAAGGTGAAAAGTAATAGAGAAATCAGGAGAAAAAAACATACTTCCAGTCCGTTTTTTTTCCTTCGCCGCTATGTGATTCATGTTGTCACGGTTGCTAAGCAACATAACGCCACGGTAGAGGCTAAGCAGCTAGCTGGAAGCTACAGCTTCTCTCTTCCGGTCCTCGAAGACCCAATGATGCAAAACCTGACTTCGGACACAGCTGTTCTTTGTTCGACTCCCTCTAGTGGTCTGGATCACTTCTGTTTTCAGCATTTTTTGTTTGCATCTCTTTTTTGTTGCATGTGTTTTTCGCGTCTTTGCTGGGTGTTTGTACCTATTGGCCACCGTAAAATACAGTGGTGAAAGTAAATATACCTTCAAATAGTAGCGTTCCAGTATTTTTACAGTAAATTTAGTTTTACTACTGCATTCACTTTATTAGTAAGCTACTGAAAAAGAAAACTGTAATGCTACTTTTTAAAGTACAGTCTTAGTTTTACGATAGAACATTAATACCTGACCCAGTGAAGGCTTCTTAGAAGTGCTATAAGAGGATGTGATAAGCAACCTTCAGAACAGAATTTTTATTTAAAGGCACCACTATGCCTCAAACCACATATATTTCCAGTATATTCAAACATTCAAAAAGGAATAACACCTCAGAGAACGGGTAAAAAATAGGCCTTCAAAGTCCATATATAGTTTCACCAACACTGGAATAAAAATGGAAGACTTTCATTTTACAGCGACATAAACTGGGTTTAACTCATTAATTTTTACAATCTTATGAATATAACACAGTTCTTAAAGAAATATCCATGCTTTGGGTATCACTAAACAAATCAAAGAAAAATTACTTCCAAAATCTAAAATTCAACGTGGCTGAAATAATGTGGAATTCTAGTATTAACACAGTTTTAAAATGTGAACTATTAATGGTTTTCAAGAGTCCAAGTGGCACTTACTTTATTAGATACAGATGAAGGCACCGTCCAACTTTGAAAAAGAAAAGACAATACAATTTAGATCCTAAATAATATGTTGGCCACTTAAAAAAAATAATAAAAGAAACAATAGCACCATCTTATGGACAAAAAGCTTACTGCACCTGGTATTCCCAGATGGCCTCGGTCTGCCAATCACAGAACGGCTCCCCCCTGAATTTGTTACACACTTGATTTAGTAGGATTTTCATTCATCTCTGACTTTACAATATATTTTAATGGAAAGTTATGGATCTCTTTGTATTAGCTTCCAGGTAATGTGACCAAAAAACTTCAGTTTCTGTATATTTTAATTCATTTCCTTCTTTGTGTTAAAATTTTATTGAAAAAGAATCGATCAGTTATTTCTTGTAGCTTTCAATATGGCTAAATTACAAATGAGACAAGTTAATTTTTTATTAAATTAAGTTGTTTTCAGAGGATATGTGGGGCTTAAATAAACACACAATGTCTTGATATTTTTGAACACTCATCTGATATCACTCAGAGGTATTTCCTTTTCCTGGAGGAAACCTTCATGTGTTTCAAAGGAGACTGCAGATATATTTTCTAATTCAAATTCAAATATGCTTCCATACTTTCCATATTGGAAGGTGTGGATTATTTTAAATTCACTATTTTAGTTGAAGGACATAGAAGAAATCACATACTTGCAAGAAAATCTTAGTAGTGGGGTCATGTGGAAATAGTAGCGGCTTTAAACTTTCTTCCCAGCAGAGGGAACTCTTAGCTCTTTTTTTCATTTGATCAAATTTGAATCATCATTAAATGTGACAGTCCAGCCACGTATTTCAGTTCAAGTCTTAAAAAGTTTTCCTCAACATAAAATATTCAGCAGCACGCAAGGCTTCTCCAAACCTTAAATTAAATATACTCATGTACCACATGTCTTTCCTTTTACGTTGTTGTGAGGAGCCATTTCATGATAAAATGCTGTGCTGTGTATGTGGATGCAGCCCAGGAATGCCTCGGATAATCTGGGCGACAGCACTCCCTTTCATTCACACTCTAGTTTGGACAAATTGCGTCACGGCTACAAGACCAGCTGGTGTGTCTGTCCAGTTTGGGAAGTTTTGCTGACCTACTTTCAAATTCAAGAAGAAATTGAAATGTCACTAAGCATGTTTGAACATGTTGATGAGCAACTTAAATAACGTTCCATCCACAGAAGATTCAGTTAGTCTATCAATTGAGTATTTATTTTAGTAACTGTCTAATTGTCACTGACTTAAATATTAATATTCATGCCAGCATCCAGTTGCTGTTTTTGGTTGATGAGTTTACAGCTGAGTTTGGTATACGATTAAAAAAGAAAGGACGGAAGAGCAAAATGATAACCACAACAACAAACGTTGATTAAAAACACAGCGCAAACTGTTCTTCTATTATTAGTAGACTGAACAGTAGGACAACAGATTGAACTTGCAGAACAGAAATAGATTTAAACTGTTTCCTGGATGTTACCCTAAACTGGAAAAATCAGGAAAACTCTAGAAAGGAAGACAAATAAAGGGATCAGACAGGAAAACAGACAAAAACAGGCAGGAGAGAAAAAAAAGCACCAACAGCCAAAAAGGAGGACGCAAAAGACGGTTTGAAATTTAAGGAACTACATAAAATGGCCAATATTGATTTAGACGTTTTATAGCTACTGCTGCTTAACAGACTCCGTTGTGACTTATTGAAGGTATCAAGCCAGTCAACTTTACCTAAATTCTGTCAAAGGTTTTAGTGAAATAATCCAAAGGAAAAACCACAAAAAGCACAAAGGTCAGACGTTTGATGATGCATCATCAGAAGGTGTAAAACTCATTAACCTACTTAACCGCTAAGTCAGGATGCTATACTGCTGTTAATAACAAAGTGTATGATGATCTACGTCATGATCCTATGTTGCTGATTAAATAAAATCATATGGTAATGACAGCGTATACCTGAGCTAAGCATATGACTATCTGACAAAGTATGCTGATCTGACAGAACACCGTGATTCTAACACAAACCTACGTAGCTCCGCACAGCAGCAGCAGATCTCATTCACAGGTGTAAACCCAGCGCGAGCGTCGTAGCGCTCATGTTGCGTTTAAAGGCGGCTCGGAAAAACAGGTTACAACATGTTAACAACGGATTAAACAGTTTTAATTGCTGATAAAAGTGACAGAGGACACAAATATGGGAAGTGTGTAAACCTCTACTGACAAAAACAGACAAAAACAGGCAGGAGAGAAAAAAAAAGCACCAACAGCCAAAAAGGAGGACGCAAAAGACGGTTTGAAATTTAAGGAACTATATAAAATGGCCAATATTGATTTAGACGTTTTATAGCTACTGCAGCTTAACAGACTCTGTTGTGACTTATTGAAGTTATTGAACCTGGACTCTTTGTGCTTACGCACAAAGAGGAAGACATTTGTTAAAGTGATAATGAAATATGTGCTGATACAACAGGCAAATGGAAAAAAAAAAACTCTTATGCGTTCACCCAGCAGTGATATTTTCACCCTGTAAGGTCACACATCCTCCCGTAATTAAGTCATCTCCTCTGCCTGCTTGATTTTCTGAAATGCATGAGAAACAGCCGGAATGGGAAGATCTAAATCCCGTGATGAGGGTCACAGGTGGAGCACGTGATTCCTGTGGAGATAAATTCCTGAAAAATGAGCCACGAGCGGTGGAGCATTGTTCACATTGGGCAGTTTGGGAGGAGAACAATATTTTAGGAATCCAACGAGAACTTTCTTTTTTTTTTCTTCCTCTCGGCTGCAGCGTCTGGTGAGCTGCGATTCTTAAGGGATGTGAGGAGAGCTGTGCGGTTATGCGGCCAGGGCTTAGATCCCTTTTTCGCTGCCCGTTGTTTTCGGTTTTATTTTGTGTTTGAGTTGCAGCAGGAAGTGAAGCTGGATTTGAAAGTTGCAAGGCACTCTCTGGAAGTTGTCTGAAAGCCGGTGGCCTTGGCTTCTTAGAAGAAGCTTAAGCAGAGAATACAGCGAGAGACTGAAACAAGAGACAACAGAATAGAACAATATTTGTTTTTCAAAAAAAAAAAAAAAAAGGCTAATTAGTTTGATGCCTTTTGGTTTTTGAAATAACCATCTTTGTTGTTATAAGTGGAAAATAAAGCTGTAAACACCAAATCAGCTAATGACGCGGATTGACCTCTCTGTCGGTTTTTTAAAAAAAATATTCCAATAGGTTCACAGTGATGTGAAACCTTTCTGCTCAGAAACACAGTTCAAAGAAAATCTAAACCAACCCATTTAGGCCCCGTCCACTCAGAAACGTTTTGTTTTTCTAAAACAAGTATCGGTTTCAAAAACACTTGTGTCCTGAAAAGGTTTTCATCCACTCCGAGAACGGCCCAAAACACTATTTCTTTACTCCTCCAGACCTGAAAGTGGCGCGTGGGACAGTCACATAAAGCTTCCACACGAGGCTAGCGGTAAACGCAACAAGAACAGAAGAATGGCAGAATATTAACAAGACGCCGCCATGAACGTTAAATCTGCCTTTGTGTAAGACATATTTGGAGTTTATAGATGTCGAGTTAGAGGTTGGACGCAAACGCAAGAGAAAAATCTTCATTACTGAACCGTTTAAAAGAAAAACAAAACGTTTTGGAACCCCTAGACCAGTTTCTGTGTGGACAGACGGCAAAAACAGTTAAAATCGTTCCTTCCACTTTATCAGTGGTGTCTAAGGTTTTTGTCAAATTGAAAGTTCTCAATGGGCCACAAAGTTTTCACCATCTTGTTTAAAATAGCAAGAAAATGTTATAATAATAATAATAATAAAATAATAATAATAATAATAATAATTATTTTCTCATTTTTACATGTCCAACAATAAACCCTGCATAATATTTTAATGAAACATACAAAGTAGTCTGATGTCTACAACTTCAGTTAGTTCAGTGGTTCCCAAACTTTTTCTTCTGCGCCCCCCCTATGGATTACAAATGGCTGTCTGGTTGAAACGACGCGTGTGACGTGGGGGGGGGCATCGACTTTTTTGGGGGTAAAATGAATGTATGTAGCTGAAAATAGACACCAACATCGGTAGCATACAAGGTACTTGTTAAGCTTAAGGTTCTGTATTGATATTAGCTAGTCATCTTTTAGCTAATATTACCTGCATCCAACAGCTTTACTCAACTCAGTCGGTTAGTTTGGAGGGAAAAACTGTGAAAAGTTCTTTGCGTTTTGCTGGTTTGCTGCGGGTGTTCTATCAGATAGCTATACGCTGTCAGGATAGCATACATGCAGTTAGTACGCATGCCCGCGCATGCGCATTAAGAAGTCCGACGTCAGTGGAGTTGTCAGTTCAGCATATGCAACAAGTTATGACGAAAAGAAGTCATTAAATTGTTTATAATATCGTATAATATGATAACTAGATGAATTTACATGCGTTGTCGTGGTTTCAAAGTGTATTTAAAGCAGGTCTGGCTGCAGCTGCAGTCAACTACAACACACGCCCGTGTAAAACTCATTAACCTACTTAACCGCTAAGTCAGGATGCTATACTGCTGTTAATAACAAAGTGTATGATGATCTACGTCATGATCCTATGTTGCTGATTAAATAAAATCATATGGTAATGACAGCGTATACCTGAGCTAAGCATATGACTATCTGACAAAGTATGCTGATCTGACAGAACACCGTGATTCTAACACAAACCTACGTAGCTCCGCACAGCAGCAGCAGATCTCATTCACAGGTGTAAACCCAGCGCGAGCGTCGTAGCGCTCATGTTGCGTTTAAAGGCGGCTCGGAAAAACAGGTTACAACATGTTAACAACGGATTAAACAGTTTTAATCGCTGATAAAAGTGACAGAGGACACAAATATGGGAAGTGTGTAAACCTCTACTGTATCAAATTGACATAGGAATAACAGAGAGTTGGCCATTCTAAGGTAAAAACCCAGCGCATACAGTGTTCATGTTTTGTTTTGTTTTTTCATCCAGACGGCTTCCCGCGTCCCCCTGCAATGACACGGCGCCCCCCCTAGGGGGCGCGCCCCACAGTTTGGGAACCTCTGAGTTAGGGCAAGAGTAAGAATCTTTTGTTTGTTTGTTTTTTTAATAACAAGAATTAGTAGTATAATAAACACACAAAATTACCAGAAGAAAGTTGTAAAATGACTAGAAGGTGTTTGAATAAGACCAAAGCTCTGAAAGTCCTGCAACTGACGATAATTTGATGCTGATGTCTTAAAAGATCATGTCCTATTTGTAAAACTGATGCCAAAGTATAACTCCACAAGACAAAGACCTTCCTATATTATTATTTTTTTATGTTAGAGTCATCATAAAATTACTACTTTACTCTTTTAGTTTGACAACCTTATTGTGGCAATATTACATATTTTTTCTTGCATTTTTAAATCAGTCTTCTCATATTAAAGCCATATTATTTTTGACTTACGGTTGTACAACTAAATTTTCATAATACTTTGACTTTATTCTAGTAATAAATTTTTTTGTGTGTGTGTGTTAGCCTAGCCCAAGTACTGTATCTGGCTTGGCAAAACAAATTTATCCCATGCCTGAATTGTTGTCAAGGGCCGCATACAATCATTCAGAGGCAGCAAATGGCCCCGGGGCCACACTTTGGACTTCCATATAACTTATTGGGAATGAAACTTTAAAAAAACAAAACACTCAGCATACAAGCTTACATTGGCTACCGCAGCTTCCCATTTTACTGCTGCCTCGCTCTCTCTCACAACCAAAGCTGTGTGCCTTCAAAAACCCGGACTGCACCTTTAATGTCCTGTCGGGGTTTGTCCAATTAGTGAGTAGGTGGAGCACACAGGAGCAAACCTACCGGAAAAGAAAACACAGGCGCTTTCCTCCACCTACCTGAGCTGACACACGCACGTCAAAGCTGCTGTTTCTTCGCCTGAAGTTTTTCCAGTCACGGAAAAAGTCAAACGGAGACGGAAAGTCAAAGCGGATGGTGCTGGAGGAACTTTCCCACATGATTGAGGTGTCGATACCGTCGCTGGAGAGGGAGGTGGACGAGTCTGGGAAGACGAAGAAGGTGAGCGCGGTCCAAATGTCCTAAATTCAACTTTAAACGTTTTCAAACTTATTGGGAAAGTTTGAAAACGCTCACAGACGAACACGCGCTTCCTCGGCGTGTAATTTCGCACTAATTGTTATTCTGTGCCGAAGAATGAAGCCGCACGGGGGCCAGGTGAGTCTTACCTGTAAGAAGAGGCGATTCAATTCACAGCGGGTACAAACTTTTCTCGCGCGCGTGCTAAATTTATATGTTTTTAGAAAAATTTTGCTGTGATTTGTTTTATTTTATTTAAAGCAGCTCAACAACAAACTAAGCAAATATTTAAAACTAATCAAATAGATTTTTTGTGGAGACTGTAATATGTAAATAACTGAAAATCTAGAACTTAAAAAGGTCTGTCTTTTTAATTTCACTAATATTAAAAGGATTAGTCCCAAATAATAGAAGATGATTTGGGATAGTTTGTCTTTAAAAATGTTTGCTGTTTTTAGCTTAGTTTTATTAAATTAATTGAAGCAGATTTAGGTGCAGAAAAGATACTTTTGAGCAAAAATCAGTGTCTAGATGTTGTCCTATTTACTATAATATTAAAGAAAATCTAAAACTCTTTGTGACCTATGCTTTGTGTTGCTGCTAACAATGTAAATTGTGAAACCATTTTTATTTGTAGTTGGTCATTTTGATTAATTGATAATAAAAAGCCTTCGTTTGCATCGTCTTTAAAAAAATGTGTGACGTTTTATGCTTCTGAGCTTATTTCTATATATTTTCGTGATTATATTTACAAGCCTGAATGTTTCTGTGGGTTCCAAACCAACAAGGGTGGGAGAAACTAACATGCGTAACAGACGTATTCATACTGTTAATCCTAACACACAACAATACTTGTATTTACTCTCTTTGGTAATGCTCAATTGTTGATCATTGAACAGGTTTGGGGAACTGGCGGATAATCCACTTACAAAAATCATTGTTCATGCTGCCCTGAAATATGATGCAGCCTATTTTATATGAATGTTATTTTATTCCTACGTTGACATTCAGGACCAGTTAAACCAGTTAGGAACTTGAATCACTGTCCCACTGTCTCATCAGGGACCTAAAGGACTACAGGAGAGTGCAGTGGGCGATATAGATTTATTTATATTGCGATATTTTGTGGTATTATTGCAATATCGATCATAAGTGACGATAAGAAATATTTATTACTACTGTTTTAGGCTGTGACTGCAAACATACATAAGCTCAAATATCACTCTTGACAAACAAACTCATTTGCTTCTTTAGGACACCGATAACATAAAGAAATGAGATTAGTATCACTAATATGTACACAGTAACAGCATTTAATCATAATTACAAATGTATTGGTATTTTTTCAATACTCTCATTAAATAAACGGTGAAAAAAAGTAATCCCAACAAAACAGACAGTTCTGGTGGTTTTAAATGTCATTCATCAGAATGTATCGTGACAACAGTGAAAAGTATCGTTTATTGTGATAATCGATACGATAATGGCAATAGACACTAGGGTTATGCAAAGGGTAAATTCATAAGATCTTACCTCAACGTTGTAGCTAGTACCTGATTTTAACAGAACCTGCTGATTCGTTTCCGACACGTATTTAAACTCAGAATTTCAAAACTTAGAGAAAATCAGCATACGGTAATTATTGTTTGTTTTTTAAAATGTGACGCATTCAGTTTCACACTACAGAATAGTATTACAGAAAAACAATTATGCAACAAAATCATTCCAAATAAAACCTGGTATCGGAAGGAAATGTTTGTTTCTCGCTCCCGGCTGCCTGCTGTGGACAGGAACCAAATTCTTTGCTGCGCTGCTCTTGGTGAACCAGCAGGCCTGTGAAAACAGAGCCATCATGCAGCACAGTTAGAAACCACTGCAGCTTCAAGGCTGCTCTACAAAAGTCTTATTTTGTGCTGAAACTGAAGCAGAACCTGAGTAGATAAAAAAGAATGGCTAAAAGGAACATATGTGCTTTCTAGCACACTGAAGGCTACTATGATCACGTGCCACATTCAGAAAAGCTAACAGAGGCACCAGAGTGAGGAATTTGGCTCACTGTGAATCAGACGGCCTGTGGTGCAGAACATGAGCGACTCGCCCTGCTTTTATCTTCTTATTTATTGAAACAAAAGCAAAGTTCAACATTTATTGATTTTTTTTCCTCTTGGAAGGGCTCACTAAATGTTGTTTTTTTTTGTTGTTTTTTTGCATATCTGCTGTTCAGTTCTGATGTCTGGTAAAGTCTAACAGGTCGGTTCAAATATTTGCAAACTCCATTCTGATTTATTTAAAGTATTGTTACTTATTGCAGCAGAAAGAAAAGCATGTGCTGCAACGATCCTGGGAAAAAAAGTCTGAAGCTCTTTACCGCCTCCTGCTGGAGAGGCGAGTTGATTGTTTTTGCACTGACAATCTGCTAAAAAAGATTGATTATAACAGTGGAGCCCAAAGTGGGTCCTGGAGGGCCGGCATCCTACATGTTCTAGTTCTCTCCCTGGTGTAGCTTAGCATGAGCAAATAATTTATTTCCTAATTTACTTTTTTTTTTCTTCTGACTAATCTATCTTGGAAGAGTTACAATTTTGTGAAGAAGTTTGATTTTTGATTATTTTTCTATTTTCTTTTTTTATCTTCTTTTTTTTCAGCTTTTCAGAGTTGAAGTCTTGTTTAATGAGAGGAAACATTATGTCCTCAGAAGAAACAGTGAATTCCAGACGCTCCATAGGAAGGTATGTGTTAATATCAGACTTCCTTTGTCCTGCTTTCTTAAATCTCTTGGAGGGTTTCATTTTGTTTTTGTCTGTGGTCAGTATCTTTCAATGTTTAAAATCCTTAAAATGATTTGAAACACATTAGGGCTTCTGAAACCATAAAATAAAATGGTTTTTGCGTGCATGTACGTGTTATTGTGATGCTGGCAGCTTAAGAAGATCATCCAGACTCCGGATTTTCCGAGCAAAAGGAACCCCCATCTGAGGACCAAACCTCTGGAGCAGAGGCGGCAGGAGCTGGAAGATTACATCCAGGTAAGAAGCAGAGGTTTCATATAATAATAATAAAGTCCTGTTTATGTGGACACCATCTCTTGTTTATATGATGGCATATTAGGGCAAATGTATATAAAAAAAAGTAAATTTCTGCCAAAAAAAACTAATCTCAGAAATTTTCTACAAAAAATTTTAAAAATTCTAAGTTTCAAACATTGAAATTTTGTAGGAAAAAAGAATCTAATTTTGAGCCTACACTCAGAAATTAGATAGAAAAAACATGAAAATTTCTGAGTTTCAAAAGTTGAAAATTTGCGAGAAAAAGATCAGAATTTTTTAGCTCAATCTCAGAAAATGTATACAATTACTTAGAAATTTCTGAGCTTGAAAAGTAGAAAATTGTCAATTTTTCAAACTTGGAAGTATCCAAGTTTCTTCTAGAACATTTCTGAGGTTAACCTCAAAATTTCAGCGTTTTTCTGGCAGAAATTTGCTCCTCTCTCTTGGGCCTGACGCACCGTCGTATGTTTTTCTCTCCGCATAAGGACATTATCTACCAAAACGAAGACGTGCCTCAGGTGCTGCTGGACTTCCTCCACGTGAAGCACTTCCACACGGGGAACAAGATCAGCAGTGTCGAGTGAGTCCAGCAGCCTGCTCTCCTCCGGGAGCCGGCCGACCGGCGATGCTGCATGCGTTGCTATATTTGTTGCCTCTATTTTCAGATTGGGGGCAATGCGGCAACATGATAAAACTTGAGAAACATTCTTCACGGCGTCCCCCCCAGAGCAGCAGTGACGGCTCAGATCGAGTCGTTGCTGTTTGTGGAAAACGGCGTCTGTTTAAAAGCAAAATGAAACTGTTCCATATGAATGTAATATCTAATATTTTAATATTCTGTTTTTAGGTCACTGGATGAACTGGACAGTCAGGAATACAAGTAAGTTTTTACTTTAAGAACAATCGGACAAAAAGGGAGGAAAAGGTAAATGACGATCACTTTAAATAGTTTATCAGTTAACACACATTTAAACATGGTCACTCAGCTGAAATTTTTCTGCTTCCTGACCGGATACAGAGAAAAAAGCTCCAAAATGCAAAAACGAGGCCTATGAAGCATTAATATCAGTTTGAGTCTGACGTGTAAAAAAACCTCAAACTTTGTGGACTGAAATTTACTTTGATTCTTCCTAGAACTGTTACTGTAACAAATTGTCCCAGAAGTTATTGTGATAAACTATAATATCGTTGCTTTGAGACAATTTTTAGGTAATATAATGGTAAATAACATATTCTCAAAGATCAATTAACTTAAAATATAACTAACATTTAACACTGGAACTAGAAGACATTTTAAATATCCAAAATAAATAAACAAAAGAACAAATAAAATGAATTATGAAGTCTCTGTAAACAAAATTAAATTGTCCTTTAAAACAAAAAAGCAAGTTGAGGCCAAAACACAAGACTGAAGACTTTAGTGATCTGGTTTTTGGTTGAGAAAAAAAAAAAAAAAAAGAGAGAAACAGAAAAGGAAAAAACAATAAATTCTGCAAGTGGAAATTATTGATACCATTTTAACTTATCATGCGGTTAACTGATTTATTGTGTCAGGCGTAATTCTGACCAGATTTGCCACATGTACGGAAGAGAAAGAGGCAGCGCCGCCCCCTGGCTAAAATAAAATCTGTACTTTTCAGCCATGATGCTGATATCGATCATTTTTTATAACTTGCTGGTTCCAGGAGAGTAGCAGTCAGTATTGTTTGCTGGTGAGAGGTAAACGATGTAATGAAACTGTTGGACTGAAGCAACCTTTTTTTGATGACGGACTCCCAGTGATGGGAATCATTAAAATAAACTTTTTCCATCATTTTTCCAAAATGTAATAAAACTCTATGTTTGTAGAGTGTTTTAGGCACCGAGGCGGCCGCCAACATGCGTCCTGTTTGCTGTGAATGCAAACGGAGGCAGAAGATGTTTACCTCGTGTCCGTGGCATCAGGAGACCAGGAATGTCCTGAAAGCGTTTGTAGTTCAGAGCGCAGATGGAATGCGGCTCCAGGGCCGTCGTCGTGGCTACCCCGCTTCCCGGTCATTTGATGACGCGGCGCGGCTCAAACCAGAGACCGTGACACACTTAGGAGCCGCTCCGCTGATCTGATGCTTTCAACACCAAACTGCGTCTCATAATGCAGAGCGTAGTTAGATTTTTATATTTGTGTAAGCATCAACACTGGTATGTCACGACTGTTTAAAGATGAAGCTGGACATGCCTCTACTCGCTTAGCATGGGCAACATGGCTTAAAATTAAAATCTGATTTTCCATTTTTATCTTTTTTTTTAGTTTTTTGGTTTATTTATTTATTTTGTTTAGAATATTTTTATTTCATTCATCAATATTCTGAGTTGTGCAACGTAACTACGAGAATTTTTGTGTAATTGCGAGAAATATAGCGGAAAAAAGATGCAATTTTACGAGAAAACATTGTCTTAAAATGACGAGAAAAGTTGTTTAAAGGAGAAAAAATCTCACTTATCAGGATTCGACATGACCGCCTTAGTTTGTGTTGCTCCTTCTTTGAAACAACAAAATTGTTTCAAAATCTTGATGCTGATAATTTAGTGGTGATGTTTTAAAAGATTAAGTATAGCGATTAAGTGTTGAGTACTACCTGTAAAATTTATACCAGTCTAATTTCACAAGATGCTTAACTTTCCACATTTAAATATTTTGTAGTACTCATAAAATTACAACTCTATTCTGTTAATATTATGAGTTTATTTTTGTACTATTATGACTTTATTCTCGTAATTAAAAAAAAACAACAACATTGTATCTTGACCCTTTTGTTGTACAGTTTAAGTAAATAGAAGCTGTGAAACAAGATGGCCGCTCTGGGTTTGCTGACATCACTCTGAACTATGAGAACCCAAAGAGTTCATTGTTGGAGTGGGAGGGGGGGAGGATGTAATTTGAAAAAAATGTTCTTTCGAAACATAAATCTTCAAAGACAAAAGAATTCAATGAATAAATAAAACTGATTTCTGTCTGAGCCCTACTACTGCCTTCAGTTTCAGTATGGCAGGTGAAGGTTACTGTTTCACTGAATCGATTACTTACATTTCCACTTTTTATTTCCACAGTTACCAGTTACCACAGCAACGGGTTCTGGGCTTCTTCCAGGATCCTTATCTGCCCGGCAGCTCATCAGGTAGCTTTGAGTCGACATGTCAGAGCGACAGTCTGTGTTCAGGTGAAACAAACCCTGCCCTCTGTCTCGCAGGCCTCCCGGACATGGTGGTGGACGGAGTTTTGCAGGGTTTCTACCCCCGGGACGTCCGGGTCAGCTTCAGTGCCTCTATTCTCCCTGACCACGACGCCTGACAGGCAGCATGGCCCAAAGAATAAATACACAGAACTATGGCTACATTTCGACGAATTACAGTATCGTCGAACGGTTCATTTGACTCAGGAGAAGAAATTCATTACAGTTCAAGTTCATTTTGGTCATTGTGACTTGAATCAAATTCAGTTTCTCTGAAGACCTGAATAATATGCACACAAAAGCTTAAATCAACTCGGGTCTTCTTCCAGACAGTGAGCTTGATTTTTGAAAACGAGAGGCTTTTTCTAGAAGATTCTTATTTCTTACTTTTGTTGGATTGACTGATGTATGGTAAAATGTAACGGCTCTTTTCACACAAACTGCGTCACAGAATCAAAACAAAGCAACAAATGAGCTAGATGCAGTCAATATTCCATTTCACCTTTTTTTCCTTCCACTGAACTTTCCATTAATATGCTTTTTCCATTAATAAAACATTTTAACGACTGTCTGCTGGATAACTGTCAAGTTGGGAGTCTTTACTGTGATCGAGACAGTCATAATGTAAACGTAATGTTAGTTCTGTACTAGTTTTTTTTTTTTTTACAAGTTTTATGTAATCACATTATTTTGAAATACAAAATTGTGTGTTTTCATTCGGCGTAAGCTTTAATCACCAAACGGGCTTAAATAAGGTTACCCGGGCAACAACACCGCAGCATTTCTCCTTAGAATTGCACAACAAACATCCACATTTTCCCATGACACGAGTTTCAGTTTCTGAGCTAAATTACTGAAATGCATCAAACTTTTATTTTATCTACATGCAGCTGTGAAATGGAAATGCCATTTGTATCCAGTGAGACAAATTTCAGAATTGAGGTTTCAAGGCAGCGAAGCCGGGACATGAGCCGCGTGTTTTTACTTGTACTTTACGGTCTTGTTATTTTAAAGATGTTTTGGTGTACAGTTGTCCCAATCAAGCACTTGACCCAACAAAGCTGGTGTGTGGGGCAACAAAACCTAAAGCATATGTCATGCTGTTTTTTACAGTCTTTAGATGCGATGTGGCAACTGTTTTTAAAATTAAATGTTTGTCTTTTGTAGTTTTTTATTATTTGCATGATTTATATTTCACATTGAAGTTATAATAAATCATTCAAAAAGGTCCCAACTTGTGTTTTTTTCCCCCACTTTTAAACTTTTCATTTTCGCTTCTTCCTTCTGGTGGAAGACGAGCGCCAACATGCAGGTTAGGCGCAAGGCGCTTGCTCAGCTGAAGGATGAGTAAGAGAAATTTTTTCCTTTGCTATGATGATTCATGACTAGCTGACTCTTCTGCTTTTTGTGAATAGTAATTTGACCTGAGCTGAGGGGATAAAATAATTTACTTTGGAGCAGACACAAACCTTTCCTACATTTTCTAATAAAAAACAAAAATATCAATAGGGCTTTATGTGGCATTGTTCTTTTTTTTTGTTTGTTTTTTGTTTTGATTGTTTTTACATTGTGGCATGTTAAGAAGGTTTGGACTATTTCAGTCAGCTGAGTTGGAGCTGAGATGCAAATACAAATGTGTTTTTTCTGTCCCACATGGTATAATTGACCAGAAATGTCCATTATGAGCCCCTTGTTTGAAATACTTACCGTGTTTTCTCCGTGGTTTGTGGCAAACCTTAATTTGGCATTTCTCGCTGGAGTTCAAATCAGTATTGAACTCTGTTATGTTCAAATCCAATCATTGGCACTCGGTTACAAATTGTATAAAATGTATGGAGTTATAACACAAAGACACAGCTAACAGAGACTTTGTGTTTTGATATATATATATATATATAGAGAGAGAGAGAGAGAGAAATCTGACGTATGGTCATTCCGAGAACATATGACTTTAAGCATGAAAGTTGAGCAGGTATTTTTATTTTTTTTCGTACTTCGCTTTAAGGTTCCTGCTATTTCTGACACTACGCGAACGCAGCATTTACCCTGGAAAGGCTCTTGGCGCATGCGCGTGTCGCTGATTCGAAGCGGCTGCTGGTTGGAGTGCTGGCTGTGTCTGAGCCGCTCCTGTCACTCCCAGCTAAAGCTTCTTGAATGAATTGTGCCGACTCTAGCTTCTCCTTGGCTCACTACCAGTCGCGGAATTAAACTGACTGAATGTTCTTCCTGTGATTGAACCAGGAAACTGGACCTTCTTTCTAGCTAACAAACCTGCACATTGCTGCCTGGTATGTACCGCTACCATAACTAACCAACAGCGTTACTCTCTCCTGCAATTACAAAAGCTATAAGTTAGTTTGCCAAAGTGTTTAGTTGCCGTGGTTGTTTCTTAATTGGTTTAACACCGGGTCGAAGCGGCTTGCTGGTGCCGGATTTGCTAACTGAGTTCAAAGATCCAGCTAGCGTGTCCACGTTAGCAGTAACTTTACCGCTTCTTGCGTGCTCAGTATGCTGGTTCTTAATGTTCTGGACGGCGATGCTGTTCAAAACACTACCGGTGTCAGCTTTCAACTCATAAAAAACATGATTACTCGCTGGAAATGGACTACAATTTGAACTTCCTCTAATCAGAGTGTTGCGGTTGCGCTAATAATCCCTTGGAGAAAAAAGTCAGGTTCATGTTGGTGGGTGTGTTCAAACCAGCTTCTTATTTAGCTGTTTTTTTGTCTGTTGGATTAAATTACTCCATTGTGTGGTGGTGTGTCAGATTGTATCCCTGGAATTATTTTAATTTTCATTTCATGCCAACAAAAGTATCAACCTTACTGATGCTTAGCTTGTTGTCAATATTTAGATCGATACGTAAAGCCCTCTCACAGTTGGGGTTTTTAGGAAGAGTTGTTACTTTGAAACGATGGTAAAATAACAAGATACTAATGCATATTTTTAAATGCTGATTTCAGTACCTTTTTGAATTATTCATGATGCTTGAACTTTTTCAGATTTTGTCATGTTACATCCACTGAAATCAATGGAATTTTAGGGAAATGTATCCGATGTAATGCATAAAGTAAAGATAAAATGACGCTGTCTTCAACTATTTTCTCAAATTAAAAAAAATCTTATTGTTACATCAACCTCCTTTCCACAATACTCTTTAATAAAAACTAATTTGGCCAGATGTCCTCAGAAATTATCATTAGCTCTGCAGTCCTCTGTGGTTTATTATATACAGGAATATTATGATAAGTTTTGCTGGATGATAAATTGTCCCGGAGGTTATTGCGATAAACGACAATATTGTTGCTTTGAGACCATTTTCAAGTACTAAAAGGGTAACGGCATAATGATGCAAAAACACATTTTCAAATATCAATAAACTTTAAATTCTAATGAATATTTAACACTAGAACTGGAAGAAAATTTATATATCCAGAATAAATAAGCAATAGAAACAACACATAAAATGAATTATGATGTCTCTGTAAACAAAATTGTCCACCAAAAACTTGCTGGTTGAGACCAAAACACCAGACCAAAGACTTTAGTCATCCAGTTTTTGGTAGAAAGAGAGAGAAAAAGAAAAGCGATAACTTATGCGATTAACGGATTTATTGTGACATTCCAAAGTATAGTGAACATTAATGAGCAAACGGCATTAATCAGAGAAGCAGCCAACTCTGGAGAGATGTACAGCTCCAGCGGGAGACTCTGTCAACATCTATTATTCATTCATTCTACATATTTATCCAGACCTGGAGTCAGGAAGAAACCAGGCCATCATATTTAACTCAATTAAATTTAAACAAAGCAGGAAATCACTGATTTATACTTTTAAAACGCCACAATCCGACATGAAATTGACAGTCTTCCTGTTGCCACAGGAGTGTGTGGGAAGCACCATGTGGAGGAAGGCTTCAGCAGCGCTCCTGCTGGCTTTGGCCGTCGGCTACTTCTACGGCGGCAGGCCGGAGCTGCCGGAGCAGATCCTCCAGTACATCGGCCTGCCCAACCTCCAGACGCCGTCGCAGAGCAACCAGGACCTGGAGCGGGCCATCTCTGCCGCCTGGGAGGCTCTGATCGCTTTGCCGAGCAGGCAGTGGACCAAGGTGGCAGTGGGGTGAGTGACGCTGATCTGTGGAGCAGGTCAGAGTCTGAGTGATTTTTCTTTAAGCTGACATTTCTCAAGCCCTTCTGTGGCACGCGGCGTGTGTGTGGAGAGGCTGCGGCAGAACGCGTTATCATGAGTCAGCTTCTGCTCGGACATCTCGGTGAAAACAGCAGGTGCACAAGTGAGGGGTGGCACCGCGTGTAGTGTAGAGTAAAGGTCAAATTGTCGCCCCTAGCGCTGAGCAATAAATTGATTTTATTGGTTTGTTGAATGTTTGGGTTTTGAAGATTAAAGTTTTGGAAAAATTTAGATTTTTTTTTTCCGATGTCGATAAACCAGAAACAAAAAAAGAAACAAAAAAAGAAGTTTGTGTTTTCTTAGCCTTGTTGCTTGTTAGTTTTATTGTTCCAATTCAGCACATCAATAAAATCTACTTATTAAACTCTGTGGAGATTTAAGTCTCAGTTATTTTGGAAGCAGTATATGTACCAACGGTTTTTTATTCTGGCCGTTTCCGTGGAAATATGAGGAGTTTTGTCTGATTTCATCAGGGGATGACTAACTTTAAAATATTCAGTGTTGTTACTTAAAAATAAAAAAAACCCCACCTGAGTCTGCGCTTCAGGTGGCAGAACGTGATTGGCTGAGCCTAAAGCCCAGCCCTCCAGAGGGTGGGACATGCTGCACCTGGAGCTTTGATGACCTTTTATCTAAAGTGTGTGTTGGTAAAGGTGGTGTATGATAGCATTGAGCAGTCAGTGTGTGTTCACCTGTAATAAAGGCCAGAGTTTATTACAGGAACTGCCTGGTTCTGTCCCTGAATAAAATATTTGACGACAAGCATCACAATACCCCAGGACATGCCGGGGGGGGGGGGGGGGGTTTCCCCTCTTTAATGTATTGTTGCAAGATTAAAAACGTGGACTGCTTGCCTTATTAACTGCCTTAATTGGATGTGTTTAGCATTTTTGTATTTTCTTCCAGTACCCAACATAAGCAAAATCCATTTTCTTCTGGTTATCCTTGACCACTGAGTCCCGCCGTCAGACTGAAGTGACGCGTTTCCACTTTGGTTCTCTCGTTCAGGGTGAACGCCTGCGTCGACGTGGTTGTCAGCGGCGTGGGGCTGCTGCAGGCGCTGGCTGTGGATCCTGGCGCCGGCCGGGATCACGAAGTCCTGCACTCGAAAGATGACCTGAGGGAAACCTTCATCCACTACATGGAGCGCGGAGCAGCAGCAGAGCGATTCTTCAGCGACAAGGAAGTGTTTCAGAGAATCGCTCGCGCAGCAGCAGAGTACCCCGGTGCAAAGGCAAGGCCATTCCTCTCATCCCCCTCCTTTGGTTTACTCCTTTTTTACCTTTTCAGAAATGTAACTTTGGTCTGTTTTTCAGCTGTACGTTGGAGGAAATGCTGCCCTCATTGGTCAGAAATTCGCCACCTACCCAGATCTGATGGTATGCAAGCATAAACAAATCTAGATGGCCTCTGTGATGCATTTTACTTACATTTTTATTCCATTCATTAGTCACTGATGGAGCAAAACTATAGCAAAAACAATAAAGTTTTAGCTACCTTCTTATCAAGTTATTTTCTGTAATTCGGAGTTCTGAACATTGAAAACCCATAATTGTTTATTATATACTTCAGGTTTTGTTGTGTGGGCCGGTCGGCCCTAAACTCCACGAGATGCTGGACGAGCAGATCGTCGTTCCTCCAGAGTCTCTTCAGGAGACAGATGAGTTTCACCTCATCCTGGAGTACAAAGCAGGTACAGAGGGAAAAGCAGCTGCAGCTTTGTGCCACGCAGACATTCCCTACACTTTTGAATGTGCAAAAAGTGCGTTTAATTTTACAAGCTGCAATGTATTGTATTATAATTTTATGTAGTAGACGAACATACTAACAGCATAAGTGTAAAGTGGAGGAAAAGACTGAAAATTTCAGTAGAAATGTCAAAGCCTGTGTATTGGTATGAAGACCCGAATCGGGTTCTGATGCAGATTTAGGTTCTGCAGGCTTCAAGTTTGAGTTTCAAAGCCTAAGTAGCTTAAAAGAACATATAATTATGTCTCTCTTTGTTGCAGGTCATAGAATGTCCAGAATTAGCTAAAATGCTAAGGTTAGCTAAAATGCTGTCAGTAGCATATGGACCATCTGTAGCATGTTGACTGTCATTGACTTACTCCAGTTAATAAGCAAACAAGTGTAAAACATAAATTTAGCTAAAATACTAAAGCTAGCAAAACTGACGTCAATAACATCTGTGTGCTATCACTAGCATGTTAACTGAATGACTTCATTCAGTATGTTAAGTTAGCATTTGTATTAAAATTATATAAAATACTAATTTTAGCTTAAATGCTATCGTAAGCATAATGGCCATCAGTAGCATGGTGACCTTAAGTAACGTAGTCCGTCTAATGTGCAATCAACAGTGAATTAACTAAATTTAGCTAAAATGCTAAAGTTAGCTAAAGTGCTGCCAGTAGCATGTGGACTGTCTGTAGCATGTTGACTATCATTGACTTACTCCATTCAGTATCCAAACATTATCGTAGAAGCTAAAATTAACAACAATTAGCTAACTAAATTTAGCTAAAATGCTAAGGTTAGCTAAAATGCTGTCAGTAGCGTGTGGGCTGTGACTAGCAGACTGACTACCTTGCTTTCTACCTCCAGGTGAACAGTGGGGCTCCACTCAGGCGCCACAAGCGAACCGCTTCATCTTCTCTCACGACGTGTCCAACGGGGAGATGAGCTCCCTGGAGACCTTCGTGGCGAGCCTGGAGGAGTTCCAGCCAGAGCTGGTCGTCCTATCAGGGTTCCACATGATGGAGGGCCAGGGCAGGGAGCTGTGGGGGCAGCGACTGAAAGAGGTCAGGGTTTGCCCCAGAAAACCTGCTATGCCCGGTGGGAGGGGCGCTAGAGCAGTCCAACAGCAGCACATTGTGTATTGTGTTTAAAAAAATATTAAGTTACAAAAACGCAGCGATTGGAGCACACCCCTCACTCCCTTTTCAATCTGTCAACTATGAAAAAAACAATATTAAAAAACAGTACTATAAGCCTGGCAGCCCGCCAGGCTTGTAATACATCGGGGGAAATCCTGGTGATTTCTAATGAAAACTTTCTGGATCTATTTCTGGATTTCTCCTTTGTGGTTTTCTTTCCCAGGCTGTAGCAGCCGTAGCTGACATCCCAAAGGGCATTCCCATCCACCTGGAGCTGGCCAGCATGACCGACAAAGACTTCATGAGCCGGATCATGCAGGAGGTACATGTGAGCGAAGGATTCCGTCTGTGAGAACAGATCGACGTGCTCGATGGCTCCCTGAGGAATGCCGTGCGTTTAATTACAGCTTCTCTTCCTGTTAGCAGGTCTTGCCCATCGTCAGCTCCATCGGCCTGAACGAACAGGAGCTGCTCTTCCTGTCGCAGGCTGGGGATGGCCCGCACGCCGCTCTGCCTGTGTGGAAGGGCGTCCCCGACGTGGGGCGGGTCGGCGACATCCTCTCCTGGGTCCTGGAGCGGCACGGCCGCACCGATCCGTCGTCGGAGTCCGACCTCACCCGTATCCACTTCCACACTCTGGCTTATCACATTTTAGCCACAGTGGACGGCTACTGGGGGAACCAGGCGGCGGCGGTGATGGCGGGAGCCCGGGTGGCCAGCAGCCAGGCCTGCGGCCTGCGGACCGTGGACGTCAGCAAGGTGGAGCTCAAGGCGCCACTGGAGTTCCTCACCTCTCACTTCGAGCCGCGGGAGCGACTTTCGCTGAAGCCAGAGGAGCCCGTCGCTGTGTGGCGGCGAGGGAACGTCACCTTCCACCTGACGCCTGTGCTGGTCTGCAAGAGACCCCTCCGGACAGTGGGGCTGGGGGACGCCATCTCTGCGGAGGGACTAGTTTACTCTGAATTAATGAGGCAGCATCCGTTTTAGAGGCTCGACCACGCTAATGCTAACAGGAGGAGCTGAACACAACCAGGAAACTCTTTCACCTCTGAGCCAGATTAGTGTCCCGATTCAGGTTCCTTTTGCCCCAAAGATGTGTTCTGTTTAATTGATCAGTGTGAAATCCTGCCTGATGAAGATGAAGATGATGTCCCCCGACCTTCTTAAAGAGGCAGGCAGAACTGGATCTCGATGAGCCGCCACGCAGCCGGACTCGATGCACTGTGCACCACTCCAAGCCATCTGCCCAAACTCCAAAGAGTTTAACCGTCACAGCTATGTTTTCTTTAACCTGCATATCTTTCAGTATGCTGTGCCTTCAATATTATAAAATCCTTTATTCATATTTTATAGGAAAACGGTATGAAACTTTAGATTAGCATCGCCCTTTGACAGAGGTATACTGCATAAACTTGAAACTTTGTGATTTAAATCCAATTAAGGAATCCTTTTGGGTGCATTCACATCTAACATTTACTTGAGTGTTCATCTTATTCTGGTCATCAACCATTTCTGAGTGCTTTGCTTCAACCGGTCTGACCAACCAGATCTTTGTTCTAATGGTGAGATTATAACAGGGTTCCTTTACGGTCTGGAAAATTTTGAAAACGTCTAAAATTTGCTTATTTTCCAGGTGTAGATAATAAGGGAACATTTTCGCTTCCATGCTTTATTCCTTGTTCTCTTACAGCTAAAGTATGCAACTTTTATTTAAAAAAAGAAAAAAGTTTTTTACACATTTGTTAAGACTGTCACCATGTGGTGATGCTGCAATATGAGATGGATAATCTGTGGACAAAATAGATCTCCTGCCTGAGCTTTTATTGTAATCTGTAGAAACGCACGACTCCCATTCAAAAACAACCAATCAGAGCCAGGAGGAGGGTCTTAGCGCTGTTAATCAAGCCTACGTATTTGCTGAATATTCACTAAATGGTGTAGAAACCATTTATCTGCTGTTATAGCAAGTTGTTAACCAATGCTAACCAGCACAAGCATTCATAACAGGCTAACTGGAGGATGATTGACATCACTAAGACCCGCCTCCTGGCTCTGATTGGTTGTTTCTGGTTAGCACTGGAAGGAGGCAAAGGAGCTCAACAGTTTAAACAAATGTGTAAAAACTATATATATATATATATATATATATACATACATATACACTTTTTTTCATTAAAGTTACATACTGCAGCTTTAACTAGATAATAAAGAAAAAAATCGAAAGGATGGGCATCAAAAATATGTTTTAAAAATTTGTGTTAAGTTTAGGATTTTACAGTCTAGATCTTACGGATTTTGAAATATTTCAAAGTGATGAAATAACCCTTTACTTCCTTATCACCTTGTTCAGCATTGTGCTGTGTCATGCTTTTATTCAACATGCAGTTTACAGCATCCAACTAGTTAAATGTTCAGAATCCGATACAATTTGTGGGCAAATCTTAAGAATTGTGTTGAGTTTCGAACTGGAAAACGGGTAGGAATCCCGTTTTTTCTGTGTTTTCATTGTTTGACCAAAACACTCCCTCTATAGCAAAAAGATCTGATCTTTATAGCTCGATAGCAGTCTCTTTTTTTTTTCTATTAAGCTAAATAGTACACTAGTATTGGTAGAAAACAGCTGTTTCAAATGTTTTTCTGAAGCGGGTTCTTCTTTATTGGCCTAAATTCAGTCTATATGCCAGTGCCAGCTAATTAATGTGAAGGTTCTCATATAGATATTGACTATTAAGATGGCGTGCATTAACAAATCACGACGACTGTGATCAGATACTTTGTGGTGTTGTCCTTTTCGTTCAATGTGTTTCCTTTCTTGATGACAGTTATGTAACATGATTTATGAAAAAAATATTCTATTGTTACTCAAGAAGACTCATCATGTTAGGCATACACAACACTCCATTTGTTTACCTCAGTCTGCCTCCGAAGGCATGCAATAATCATCGTCTTAAGGCAAACCTGTCATGAAAAGGTTCACGCAGCATTTTAGTTCGGAGAAGGGGATTCTTTGCACTAGTAAAGGTAGGTGGCAGGTGATCCTGCGGAGGGGAATGTAACCTTAACCTCCCGTTTTTTTATTGGTTGTATTTTTGCAAGCACAATCTGTTCCTCCTTATTTTGTTGTCATGTTCATTCCCTTGCAGGTCGTCATTAAAATGTGGATGGAGGGAAATGGGTGGTTTGGGTTCCTTTTTTTATTTTTTAAGAGCTTGATCTCTTTTTTTATTTTTAAACAAAATTTTAAAATGACCAAAATCTGTTCTAGTGTATGTTTATTTATGTTTTTAAATAAATCAGTGGATTTTTTTTTCACATTTCGTTAATACAACCACTTACCTCCATATTTTAAAATGGAGTAGTTATGAGATGAATAAAAAAGTTTTTACATAGCTATATGATAGTTTGTCACACATTTATATTCAACCTGTTTACTCTGATATCCCAAATAAATTTGAATTCACTGAAGTGATTTCAGAGGTCAGCTAATTAGTAAAGTTGTCAACGCTACATAATCCATTATTTGAGTGTGTAAATGAAAATAATATGACACTGCAGCTCATTCATATATAATTTTAATAGAATATAAGTCTTGAGGGGTTTTTTGTTTATATGGGTTGCTTAGTCAACTTTTCTTCTGCTCACAAAACGTTGTTACGCGTCTGCATCCAATTGGCTGAAACGCTCTAAGACGTGAACCAATCACAGCTTCCCACCACGGTGAAATCCCGCCCCTGCGTCCATGGAGCTGATCCTCCTGGTTCCCGTAGGTCGCAGACCCCTCCCCACCCTGAAGCTTGCGCTCTGTCCCTCCCACGGAGGTTATATAAAGCTAGCTCAACCAACTGTCTCCTGGCTAAGTCTTTCTCCCCTTTCTCTTGTTGATGGTGAGGTTCTGTGAAAGAAGGATGAAGTTCTTCGTAGCTGTCACGGTCATTGTGGGATCACTGCTGTTCCTCGGTTTCCCTAATGGCTCTTCGGCTGACGAGAAGAAGAAAGGCCCCAAAGTAACTGCAAAGGTATGGGTTAGCTGCAGGCTAGCTTCATAAAGGGGGGTGAAAGAAAAAAAAAATCAGGGCTCTTCCTCGTTGCTAACCGGTAGCATGGAAAGCCACGTCACGGAGACGCTAGCTGCTGGCCAGCTAACACGGGGTTAGCTCACGACTAATACTTGTGGGAAAAGAAGCTAACTTTGTAGCTGAGGCTAAGCGAAATAAAGTCTACGCGCATCCTGTCCGTTAGATCCGAGTCGCAGGAAATGAACTGGACACGAATTTGGCTCCGCCATGGCTCAGCCGTTGACCCTGGCCTTGTTGTGTCTGCAGCAGATTGTCCACGTTTGCAAATTCAAGACAGCAGAGTGGTCGTCTTTAGTGGTGTTGTGCTGTGAAGCAAAGTTTAGAAGGCAAGGATTGAATCTGATGTTACATGTGACCTATAACCTTTCTAATAGACTGTTTTTCATTATTATTCTTGTGTTGCATTAACTTAAAATGCATAAATCCGCTTTTGTTTTTTTGTTGTTTTTTTCCCCCCAATATGAGTGCTAAGTTCTGATGCCTGAAATAAAGAGCCTGTTGATGCCTTGATTGGGGGGGGAACTCTGCCAAGATTCACATTTTCTTTGGAAGCAACGAAGTAGATGGGAGAACTAATTATTTGGCTTTGTGACGATGTCAGCCACAAACCCAGCTGATACTTTTATAGAACAAATGTCTGGTGTACTGATGTACATCTCCTCACAACTAGTGAATTTTCATTTTGGCACTAAAGTTTGAGATTGCCCGGAGCGTTTCAACACCTGGCTCCTTTGGCCAAAAAGTACCAATTTTAGTTTCATCCGACTAGAGTAAATCCTGCCCACCCAACACCTTGTTTCCACTGAGCGTTCCTCCTTTGTGATTTCCATTGTAAAAATGGCTGATGCATTCAATCCGTACCCCACCATTCCTGGACTCCCTTAAGTTATACGGACAATGGTACGGTTAGGGTAGTCCATTGGCGTCATACAACATAGTACATTGATTGAGGGACAGAAAAACGTCACAGTCTGCGATAAGCACAGAAAACAGTAATGCGTCACGTTTACCGTCGTACTAGTGTGACACAACGTTTGGCGTTTGGGTGGAAACACTCTCCTGAATACGCTGGACCATAAAACGGCTTACCACATCAACCATGTCGTACCGGTCAATGGAAACGAGGCACGTGTGTCTTGTGCCAAGCTACAAGTGGGCTTTCTAGCAATACCCTTTTTGTATCGCCACTCTTCACATGAATGTCAGTTTAAGTTCACAACTTGCAGTTGTCACATAAACGGACTCTTCCACCTGACTTCTGGTCTGCCACATCATCTTAATATTGTGTTAAGTGACCTAGTACGGAAGAGTTTGACATCAGTAGTGGAGTGAAAAGAATGTATTTGACCACTTCCAAAACTTTTAGAGAACAAACTTTTAGAGAACCTTTGCTCTGTAATATCCCGGCCCACCTATACAGCCTCAGAGTTGGTGTCTTATGACGTATTTGTCTAAACGTAAGGTTGGGTGTCTCTCTCTAGGTTTACTTTGACATCAGAATCGGAGACGAAGATGTGGGAAGGGTCGTCATCGGCGTCTTTGGCAAAACTGTTCCCAAAACCGTCGACAACTTTGTTGCCCTGGCAACAGGAGAGGTGAGCAATATTGAGACTCTTCATTGTTTGCCGTCTACTTTTGTGAAGTTTTCAGGATTGGTATTCTAAAGACTGAAAAACCATCAGATTCATTGACTTGGTCCAGTTTTTCGAATGTACTTGCAGCTCATATAGTTTCAGATGTTTGGGGTGTTGCTTACGTTGCTGTTTGCTTCGGTTAAACAGAAAGGATTCGGTTACAAGGGCAGTAAATTCCACAGAGTCATCAAACAGTTCATGATCCAGGGCGGAGACTTCACCAGAGGAGATGGCACTGGAGGTAAACGCCAAACGATGTCGTTTACATGTCAAAACGTTGAGATGGTTCAGGTGTCAGAACCCGAGAAAGTACTATTTAAAACTGCAGTACAAGCCTCCGAATGGTAAAAAACTTATTTTCTTTTCTGAATGAAGGCAAGAGCATCTATGGAGACCGTTTCCCTGACGAGAACTTCAAGCTGAAGCACTACGGCCCCGGCTGGCTCAGCATGGCCAACGCCGGCAAAGACACAAACGGGTCCCAATTCTTCATAACCACAGTGCAGACGCCGTGGTTGGACGGCAAACACGTAGTCTTCGGCAAAGTTCTGGAAGGCATGGTGGGTATCAGAAAGAAATCTTCACTCTGCCTAATCCCGGGTTTTTGTTTTTTACAAATGAGTCAATTTCTTTGAAACCTTCTTTTTCTCTGCTAGGATGTTGTCACAAAAATCGAGAACACAAAGACAGACGGTCGCGACAAGCCTCTCAAGGACGTCACCATCCACGACTGCGGCAAGATTGAGGTGGAGAAGCCATTTGCAGTCGCCAAGGAGTAGAGCGAAACTCGTTAAAACAGGCGGGTGGGGAGGGCGGAAACGGTCAGGGGTCATGATGTCGGAGGAATTGTGCAGGCCACTTTTTTTTTTTCGTCAGTAAGAACGCTGCAGTCTGCAGTGGAAGAAGAGAACATATTCTGCGTTGGTTGGCTGCCATCTTAATGCACCAGAACAACGTTAATGCAGTTATGAGTCTGGGTCCACTTTACCAACAAGCATTCCAAGGTGCACTTAACTGATCATTGTTGGGCTATTTTGTAAAAAAAAAAAAAGATATAAGAAAATGAAATGAAAATGATGGGAAATAAAGATTCCATGTTTTGGTAAATCACTGTAAGCTTTATGTTTGAATACAAATACCTTATATTAATTTATGAAGTCACCTTGTACGCTGTAGTTACTTTCAGCTGCCACAATGTTGGTGTACATCTTTCGTGTGGTGACTGTGGCTGTGTGGATAGAATAGTTGTCTTGTGATCGGAAGGTTGTAGGTTCGATTCCAACTTCCTCCTGCCGCAAGGCATTTAACCCTAACTTGTATAAATGTTTGAGTGCAAATGGGTGAATGTTCACGATAAAGCGCTTTGAGTGGTCAAAATGATTGGAAAAGTGCTATACAAGTTTGGTTCATTTACCATTTATTGGCACTAGGGGGTGCTGTTTACCTAATGAAGCATTTCAACTGGTTTATTACTGTGGCTGACTAAATGCTGAATAAGCAGGAAAGAAACGCAAGAAAAATGATTAATATGCTGTTTAAGTTTATATTGACTTATGTTTGAACAATTCTACATTCATAACATACTGTAATTAATATAACCAATTAAAGGAAAATGTGGTTATATTTCAACTTTGAAATAGATTATTTTGCCTTTGGACAGCAAACCCAATTTTGACCAGTCACAGTTCCAAAGTAAATACTTCTCAACACTGCAAAACCAGTACCTGTACTTCAGTTCATCAAATGACTAATAACTCGAGATTCAAACTTTTTTTTTTCCCCCTTTTTTTATGTCTGTATATATGAACCATTGGGATGGAACTGTGGTGTCCCAACCAGTCTTATATTTTTTAAATGTTTTTTTCTGGTTTAGCACACCTAGAAATCAAATTAGTGTGGCATCTGGAGTTCTATGCAACTCCGACACGAGGGGAAGGTATTTGAATTGGGTGCGCTGGAGTACAGGCCCATCTAAAATCTAAAGAATGTTTTTCCCTGAAAGGCCAAGACAGGACAGTCGGTCTGAAAAGATGACTGGAAGTGGTGCTAACTGTGTGCAGCTTCTGTGTAAACAACTAAGATATAATATGGTGAAAGTCCATCTTGGACCCTCCAAGCCTACTCTTTAGTTAGGCTCCAGGACCAGCTAGTCCGGGTTTATACTGAATAAAGACACTTAAGAGTTATCCTCTGTGGCTGCCACTTATAACTTTTTAACCTCACTTCAAAAACCTCAAATTATCTCTAAGAATTATTGACTTAATTTCATGATGAAATTCACAGTTTTACATTTGACTTCCAAAAACACAGATTCCAAGAAGGAGACAGCAGGTATGGAGCTGATGTTAGTATGCCAAAGTTTGGAATTTTTTTTTAGACTCTTTTCAAGCAGTATATTGATAATGGTATAATAATAATGCAAGTCTGCCCCCTCAAAGACTGATGAATTTTAATTTTGTAAGGAACACTGCACTGCAACTGGAAGACATTTTAAAAACACTACAATCAAAACAATAAATAAAAACCGTAAATAAAACAGATTTTGACATCTCTTAACAAATCTTACATCTATTAACAAGTGAAAACCTTAACAAGGTTTTCACTTGTTAAGTCCTGTTTGGTACTTAGTCAGGGTGTACTTTAATTAAATGTTACAGAAACAATTAATTCAGACAAAAATACTGAGCCATCTCATCTTGACGGGGTAATTAATCTGTCTCGTTAGTCCATGGGCCAGACCATTTTTTTGTCCATTTCAGGGTGGCAAAGTCTATCAATACTTTTTGAAAAGATACATGTCTCTAGTTAATATTTTGGTATGATAGCCCTTCCAAAATGGTAGCTGAGTCATCGTTATCATCTCATGAAGTAAACAACCCCTTTGGAAAAATTCTGTTTTTTGAGACTGCTGTATCTCTGGTTTAGGGTCATGGTATGGGCATTTGTCAAAGGTCTATAATGCAATATTTGGTATCATCTTAAAGGGGACACTCTTGGCTTTCATTTAAGCCATGTTTTGAGTTTCTCTGACCAACACAGAGGTCATTAGAGGTCGTTAAACCAAAATTATTACACATTTTTCCACATCTTTTGACCAAACTAGATACACTTCTTTCATCCCAGCGGTATCCAGGGACATCAGGGACACAAGAGTTAATGACTGAAATACTCAACAGACTCTAAGGAATCAGAAAATGTATGATATGCCTACACTGTCTGTCTATGGGAGGCGAATATGAGCTGTAATTTGAAGTTACAGATTTGGGCTATAACCTTAACTGGTGTATATGTTGGGGGTTTAGTGGGGGTTTGTTTAGCGTGTCACTCATGTCTAGTTTGTTAGTTATAAAAAAGTTAATCAATAATAATAGAAATGTACACTTACATAGACTTTAGGATGCTGTATTGGCCTATTTATCAGATTTTGTGAGTTTTTCCATCCTGGGCTACACAATAGTAGCCCAGGATGGCCACATAGAGACATAGCAGAATGAGAGAGGATACCACCCTCATTAAATGACAAATTCTGAGGTAAAATAAAAAAAATGATTATTTTTAGATGCTTAGGCTACTATTGACAGCATTATTCAGATTATTGTATTACATTTCTGCCAACAGATGATAACCTTAGGCCAGTGGTTCTTAACATTTTTTGAGGTACCAAACCCATCAGATTCATATGCGCATTCACCGAACCCTTCTTTTGTGACAAATAAAATGATTTTTTCCAAATTCACTCCAAGATCACCAAGTCTTCTTGAAAGGTAGAGTCTCTGACAACAGTTCTTCAAAATATAGTCAGTGTTTTCACCAAAGTTGAGCCGACTGTCCAGGAACGACCCAAAGAATTTAAAATGTGCCACAGTTTCAACAGGTTGGCCATCGAGAGAAACTGGAACCACTTTAAGGTCTCGTTTAGATCATTTAATTAGCTCTACATTCTTAAGAGAATGAAAAATTAATAATAAATAAAGACTTTGCGGTATTCTGATTTAGTAATGTAATTATATTAGTTGTGTTACCACCCCCACACCACTAGAGGCAGTACCAACCCCAAAAAGATGTACTAAGGAGCAGATTTGGAAGTACACCGAAAGCTAAGAAAGCTTCAGGTGACCAGCAGCATTGAACAGCCTTTGTTTGTCTGCTATTCATTTACTACCACATTTCTTTTAACCCAGCTGTACCTGAGAGGAAGTTAACAACTGCAATACTCAACAGACTAAGGCAGTGGTCTCAAACTGCATTCCTCAAGGGCCAGAGTCCTGCAACTTTTAGATGTGTCCCTTGTTATACACACCTAAATTCATTGGCTGAACTACCTTACCAGCATGCAGTCTTATATTTCAAAGCAGTCTTGGTGCAACATTAGAGCTTGCACATTTCTGAGCTCTTCAGCCTGTTTGCACATCAGGTAGCTTGCATGCTACCCAACTGTTCCTGATGCTGGGGGTCCTCACATACATAGCAAGATAGTAGGCTATTAGACTATTAGATGTGAGGACATAAACCTGTACCAACTAGATGGCTAAATAGATAGGCAGACCATAGTCAGACAGAAAGACAAAGAACTTTATTGTCATCATATGCTGACATTAAAATGTATTGCCTTGAGTAATAGAATTGCCAATAAAAAAGTGAAAAATTGCTCAAAGTATAAAAGTTTATAGTCAAATAAAAATAAATATTTAAAAGGAAAAATATGTAAATGTATAACTTTAAGTCAATTAATTTGTATGTCCAGTCAGTTCAGTTTTTAATATATAAAAACTCCCTTAGGATCTTCAGCATGACTGTCTCCTGCTCTCTACATAAAGCTGCAGTATGTAACGTTTATTAAAAAAATATATATTTTTTACTTAACTGAAATTATCACTATGTCCTGAGAATATAAGATGGATAATCTGTGTAAAGAATTAGCTCCTCTGCCTTCTCCCTCTGGACCTGCTGCCATCTGAACAAATATTCTGCTCTGTCAGACACAACCAATCAGAGCGGGAAGAGGGTCTTAGCGCTGTCAGTCATCCTCATATAGGTGCTGCTCTACCCTGGTTTTCATGGAACATTAAATTGCTTCTCCACCATTAGCATATTTAGAAGCATAAACATGAGGTTGATTGACAGTGCTAAGACCCTCCTCCTGACTGGGTGTTTTTGACTGGTTGTTCTTATAGCTCTGTCAATCAACCTAATGCTCATGCTTCTAAATATGCAAATGGTGGAGAAGCAACTTAATGTCCCAGGAAAACTGGAGTAGAGCGGTGCCTTTGTCTGCTGCTGTACAGTTGGAGTACCTTCACTGTACAGCAGTAAGTCAGTGACAGAATCTGGTCATCAGCTTCTTGGACAGACGACACCGCCTGAGGGTTCTCAGAAAAAATGAAGCTCTTCTGGGCTTTTTTTAAAGAGGTATTTGGTTTTAAAGGTCCAGTTGAAATCCTTTGAGATGTAGACTCCCAGAAATTTGAAACTACTGACCCTTTCTACTTGCTCACCATCTATGCTCAGCCCTGGATGGATTGTCCTCTTTGTCCTGAAGTTGAGGATTATTTCCTTTGTCTTCTTGGTATTCAAGGTAAGGGAATTCTCGCTTCACCATTGGTTTACCATGTTATTAGCCTTTGAACATCTTCTGTATGTCATCCGCATTTTTGAACAAGACGATATTATTCTGGGTGGCATTGCAGTCGTGGGTAAATTGGAAGTAAAGGATGGGGCTGAGGACACAGCCTTGGGGCATACCTGTGCTGAGTGTGACCGCGGAGAAGGTAAGGGAGTTGATCTGGACATGCTGGGGTCTGTTGGTTTAAAAATCCCTGATCCACCAGAACAGTCCTTCTCCTAGTATCAGGGACTCTAGCCTCTCCACCAACTTGTCAGGAGTTGGAGTTAAAAGCTGAGCTGTAATCCACATCCAGCATCCTTACGTAGGTATAAAGTAATATCAGTATGCTTATTATAATAAGTCTTGCCATCACCTTTTAGTTTTTGAACAACTTTCATTCCACCAATGATCCATCAAGACTATTATTCAACATCAACTGATTCTTCCAACTCTCTTGCAAGAGGAAACTTGCTAGAGTTATTATGAACATGAGAAAAGGCCATTGATCTAGTGGATGACCAAAGACTTTTTAAATATGAAGGTCTCTTCTTTGTTAAACTATTATGATACACTCAAAAATATTTCAATCTGTTTTCTTTCCTTTTGTTAGATAGCAAAAACAGTGGTGTAAAAGAGTGAGCCCAGTATTTTTGAAGCTTAGGAATATTTTTATTGTGTCAACGAATGTGGTTGTTGGTAAGTATTTTTCTAAATGACCTGTTCTGAACTTTATATAAGCTTCCTCTCCAGCATGATGAGCTTACAGCAAATCACTGACTATGTTTAGTGATACAATGAATCTGGTGAAAAGACTGACTGTGTCTGACTGAGGCTGACTTAGAGCGTTTACCCAGCTTTTCTCTATAAGTTCTACAAAGGAATATCTGTCCATCTCTATCCCAGGCTTCTGTAGGCCATAATGTCTCTCACTTTCTGTAGGCTCGTTGTCTGTCATGTTCCTAAAGGTGCTGTTCTACCAGCCTGCCTCTAACTGGTTTGGCCTCAGTCCACCTCGGCCAGATTCATTTTCCTTTAGCAGATCCAGCGCGGCTCTGGCTGGCTGTTCTCAGATTTCCATATCTACTTCAAGTGTAGTACTAGCCTGACCAATCAGGGTAGGGACCAAAGCGATTTCATATATCACAAAATAATCAGCTGATCGAAGCCTTTATCATTATCTTTGGGCCAGCAATGAATTTCTATAAAACAAAATGAAATATCTTTGAGTCCATCTGAACCATAATCTTGAGGTTCTCCATGGCTGAGTGTCACTTCAAACCTCTGCGGAGAATTGACCAATTGCTGCGCTAAAGGCCCTCCCACAATAGTGAGGAATAGAGAGGGTAATGGAAAAACTCACTACCAGGGGTAAAACCGAACTACGCACTAACTGGTTAGTGCGTGGCTTGCCAGTAGAAAAGCACTTTAAGTTACCTTAGATACTGAAGTCTGTTTTCTGAGGTGAGATAGTATCTGGCTTTTAAAATGAAACCTTTGGTTCCTGCAGGTGTCTTAGTATCCTTATTCACACACACACACTGGATTATTTCCAAATGGATTAATGATACTCAGATGGTGAACATTCTAATTTACTGTTAATAGCTATGTGTCATCTGAAAAAATAAATACAAAAAGTCAATATTTCCAGGTCTGTAACTGTAAACCAGCACTAAACTTTGCTCCAGATAAGTAGAAATTGAAAGTACAGAGTAAGACTATTCAGCTAAATTGTGTAGCTATCAGAGGGTAGGAACAGCATCTAAAGGCAGTTCAATGCTGCAGTATGTACATTTTAGGGAAAAAAATACGTATGTTATATATTTGTTGAAACTGTCACCATATTGTCACAGTATGCTGAGACAAATAATCTGTGAAGAAAAATCAAGCCTGTCTGCCTTCTCGCAGTGCTAAATTGAAACAACCAAGCAGAGCCAGGAGGAGGGTCTCAGGACAACATAGTAATAGTTTTAATAAATACATAGATTTTTAAATAAAAGTTACATGCTGAATCTAAATGGTTACATCTTACTGATTTTATTTTTTAACAAACTCATTTGTGGGCCTGATTGAAATCAACATCCTCAGCAAGCATAATGTAGATGGTACCGATATGCCTAAGGTTATCATCTGTTGGCAGAAATGTAATATAATAATCTGAATTATGCTGTCAATAGTTGGCTAAGCATCTAAAAATAATCATTTTTTTTATTTTACCTCAGAATTAGTCATTTAATGAGGGTGGTCTCCTCTCTCATTCTGCTATGTCTCTATGTGGCCATCCTGGGCGGATGGAAAAACTCACAAAATCTGATAAATAGGCCAATACAGCATCCTAAAGTCTATGTAAGTGCACATTTCTACTATTATTAACTTTTCTATAACTAACAAACTAGACATGAGTGACACGCTAAACAACCCCCACTAAACCCCCAACATATACACCAGTTAAGGTTATAGCCCAAATCTGTAACTTCAAATTACAGCTCATATTCGCCTCCCATAGACAGACAGTGTAGGCATATCATACATTTTCTGATTCCTTAGAGTCTGTTGAGTATTTCAGTCATTAACTCTTGTGTCCCTGATGTCCCTGGATACCGCTGGGATGAAAGAAGTGTATCTAGTTTGGTCAAAAGATGTGGAAAAATGTGTAATAATTTTGGTTTAACGACCTCTAATGACCTCTGTGTTGGTCAGAGAAACTCAAAACATGGCTTAAATGAAAGCCAAGAGTGTCCCCTTTAAGATGATACCAAATATTGCATTATAGACCTTTGACAAATGCCCATACCATGACCCTAAACCAGAGATACAGCAGTCTCAAAAAACAGAATTTTTCCAAAGGGGTTGTTTACTTCATGAGATGATAACGATGACTCAGCTACCATTTTGGAAGGGCTATCATACCAAAATATTAACTAGAGACATGTATCTTTTCAAAAAGTATTGATAGACTTTGCCACCCTGAAATGGACAAAAATGTCAAATTTTGGCCTCTGGCCCATGGACTACGTGTCAGTTGCGTCATTTAATGTAAAGAACGTTCAGCAGTTCTCAGACTGATCAGCAGAGGGCGCCCCTTCACCAGAAATAATCTCCCTTCACACAGCGAAGTTACATGTTTGTGGTTTCCCTCAATTTCACTACAGTTAAAAAAAAACTGGTTCTGTGTCCCTTTTGCCTCGCATTGGGCAAGTCTAGGTGAACATCCGGTTTGTTTAAATTCCTTTTGATGCCATGCCACCAACACGGTGCTGCTTAGACTACAGGGAGAGCGTGTTTATTCATTCAGAAGAAAATTAACATTAGATGCTCTTTCCTGTGATTGTCTGAATCTTCCTGATCTTTCTTTAAGCCTGTTACAGTAAACTCTATTGGCTCATTGTCACATCGGTGCATAAAAATAGCAATTACTGTTAACAATTCACCCCTTTGATACAGAAACACAACTTAATGTAGCCAATCTCGCTACACAACCAAAATATCCCATTTCAAAATTGGACATGAGATGAAGACATGGAGAAGAAATGGTCCAAAAATAACATTGAGTTCCTGAAACAGGCACAGCAGAGGCAGCACTTTCCAAACTGATACACACATCACTCCCTTCCAGAATCTTCTCTGTATTTTACTGTATTTATGAGACCGTCATCGCAATCTGTTAAAAATAATGAACTCATTGTTCACTTATTATTGCACTTATTCTATGGGCTTTATGTTTTTTTGGTGATCTATGCATTGATTCATTGATTCTTTTAAAAATATATTTTACTGAACACAAACACCTGAGATATAAGTTTTTTACCAGCAAACCAAGAAGAGAGTTTATTTTTTTTCTCCCCGGGTCCCGTCAAAAATGTCTTAGTTTTAGTTGTGTTATTTCACACAGATGGCATCTGGAGATGTGTGAAATTTGAAAACGTTTATGATATCAGTAAATTGTTTGGTCAGAAAATAAGTATTTGTATACTTGCTATTATATGTTGAAGTCCTTTGCTATTCAGATTAGTTGTAAACTTAAATGTTACTGGAAACATATTATCTCGTGACTGGGGTTGTTTTGCACATGAGTGCTTTTTAAAAACATTTAAGCAGTATATTGTTGGCAGGGTTGGTTTTTAGTGGAAAGAAACGCAATCCGTTTTCTTATTGGCTGTATAATGGGAAGTCCACCTCTAATTGGCTGATTAGCCCCTCATGATATCTCCTTCCACAGACGGCTTGCTTTTATCAAAGTTCTGGAGCTGAAAGTTGGAAATTTCCCTAGTTCGGAGTAAAATATTATGAATTAGAATTAAGTCATTAAACCATCTTTTTTAAAGTAATGATCTTGTTCAATGTTAGATCTTTAACCAGCTTAGATTAAAATATTTTTGAACATTCATTCCATCGTCAGCTTCCCTTATATTTACAGAATGTGGTGTCCTCGTACTTTTTATTTTTATGTTTTATATTTCGCAAATAATCATCAATAACAGTAGGCAAATTTTAGTTTCATTAATTAAATGATCCAAATTAAACATTTATCTTGGGAAATATGCAGACATAGCCTTTTGATTCTTTTTAATGTGGCATCACATAAAAAGAAGTAATAACAAAAAATGAATCCTTCAGACCGGCTTAGAAATTTTGAGTCTCAGAGATTTATGAACCTTTATATAATTTAACATGGCTTAGTGATGCAACATCGCAGAGCCCAGAGAAACGCTGTCTCAGTTAGTTGTACGCCATCACAGAGAAAATACAAGGCACAAATATCAAATTATAAATACCTGTCCTGGTTTAAGTGTTCCAGAAAAGCACACAGACCTAATAGCAGCCAGTGCAGCTTTTAAGATGGCATCTTTTGCAGAGCCACTCATCCATATTTTAGTGACAGGTCAGAAAGAGCTCTCTGCACACTTCACAGGACGCTGGTACTGAACAAGTCCTGACTCCTCCCTAAAGCAGAACCTGTGGAGAATTTAGAAACAACAAATAAACCAGATCTTCACCATGCAGCTCGAGATGTAGTGAAGAGCTACATATTTAAAGGCTCATGAAAAAGAAAAGCATTGTTTAACGCTGAATAAAATCTATCTTGTCCCATTTAGATGTGACCTATAGGAAATAGTTAAAGTTTTTGTGAATGTTTAGCATTAAAGTTCTGGAACAAACCAGCTGATGAGCAGATTTGCATTATGTTACACCGACAACATCGTCTTCACTGACTGAAACTAGATGAGTAGATGTGAAGAGCCGTGTTGTGCTCTCGCTCCTTCACAGATAAACACCCGCACTCAGATTTCCCAAAGCTGGAAAAGTCCATCTTTAATTTCAGAGGTGGCTTAGAATGAGGTTATCTAATTATAGAGGAGCAAACTATGATTGGTGTATGATTTAGAGAGATTATCCTGACATCACCCCATCATGTTTTGATTTAATTAGTGAACGCAAGGAATTTAGATTTAAATCACTGGGCTTCATCTGCCCCTTAAACCACAATATTAACAGAGCAACCAGACACAACTGGGTTTTACTGGGATTTTATGTGACTTACCAGGGGCGGTTCTAGACGGGGTCCAACATGGTTTTAAAAAAGGAATGTTAAAAAAATAAAATGCATGGGTATGTTTTCTTTTATGGGATGTTGGCGTTTATATAAAATGCTATAAAAATATCCTTTATTTCTTCTTATGGTTTATGTGTTTTTTTTTATCACTCATGTATGGCTGAAACAATCAGATGATTCGTGATTCATTGATTATTGAAATAATCATCAACTTTAGTAATCTATTAATTATTAACTGATGTATACAGATTCAAATAAAGGTCGTCTGATAAATAAATAAATAAATAAATAAAATGTTCATATATATATATATATATATATATTATTATTTTTTTTTTTTACCAAAAATAAATAAATAGTGTACAAAAATATATACATTTTGCATTTAAAATAAAAACTCCTGTGTTTTAGCCATAGCTTCACAAGTGGGGTAGTTTTAATTTCACTTGGTTCAGATTTTGGGCAATAAAATGTTTATTTTCTCAATTAAAGTTGCATCTTTTAATGTATTTCTAATATTGTATAAAAATACTTATGTTTTTACATGAGAAATCTGTGGAGTGTGCCATTTTTTTTATCTGATTAATCATTAGAATAATCGATTACTCTAATATTTGTTGGTTGCAGGCCACACTCCTGTCACAAAATGAAACTCAAATATTACACTGAATATAACATTCAAGGCCTTCATTTCCTGTAATTCTGACGATTGCTTCTTGTCTTCCTCTTACCTTCAACGTCACAAAACATGAAAAAGGTCACATTCTACCTTTGCATCCTACCGTCTTGTGTTTTGTTTTGACGTACGTTTCCTTGAATAAGTGGCTGCCAGCGGTTCGGCCAAACAAAACCCCTTTCGGTCCAGCTCCAGACAGCTGTCCCTGTTTTGCCCAGATCCACTGAGGCGTCCAGTGACTCACCAGGAGCAGAAATATGGAAAGAATTCCCTGGAGTTGGCACAACCGTGCTCTCGGCTAAACCCTCTGTTGTTCGGTTTGCCCTTTTTTGTGGTGACGGGATTTGTCCGGTGAAACCATGTTATTCTTCACCTTTACTGGCCTTGCTGGGCGAGCCGTGGCCGGCCGGACATATCTGGCATAGTTACGGGAACCGGCTTTGTCAGAGAGATTAAAAGAACACAGGAGGGAATCACAACAAGAAATGCGGACTCATTCTGGCACACAGGAATCGTCCACAAGCGTTCACATCCTGCTCTTTTTTTTGCCATTGAGCAATGCTTTACTTTCTCGCCACATACACACACACACACACACACACATACACACACACACACACACACACACACACACACACACACACACACACACACAATCATGATCAATACGTAGCATGAGATTCTCAGCAAAACGAGGCCATTCAATCTGACTACATACAAGCAAACAATCCAATTTATTGACTCAAATATGTTTTCTACTGATATCAGCACATGAATAAAGTCTGTTTGGGACAGCAAATGAAACCCAACAGCAGTAACTCTGGACCACGAAGCCAAACAAACAAACAGGTTAGAGTCTTATTGAATTGGGACAACGGCAAAAGGAAGGAATATCTGATTAGGTTTTACTCTGATAATTTGATTACGTTGGACACATTGACCTGCAAAGCTCAGGACAAAAACAGAACACAGACTTAAAGTCCAGGTTCTTTGACTCCTTGGAAAAAAAAATAAAAAATCCCTTTCTCAGGTAGAAAAGGATTTTTTTCCCCAAGGAATATGAGACCCAGAGGTGGGTGGAGTGACCAAATATTGTGCTCAAGTAAGAGTAGAACTGCTTCGACATATTTATACTGGAGTTAAAGTAAAATGTAGCCGTCCAAGAAAATCAGCAAGAGTAAAAATCTATTTGGCAAAAAAAAAAAAAAAAAAAAAAAGCTCAAATACTGAGCAACTGATCAAAACATCAATCACTTAATGTTTAAAAGTTACATCATCGGACAGAGTAAAATATAAAGTTATCAGATATTTTAAAGAAAAAAAAATCCCCAATCAGTTTCTTTGAGTGTAAGACTTATGAACAGGTGAAGTTGTGTGTCTGGTGAGTTTTTGGTTAAAATAATGTTTGTTCTTCATTCAGTGGTTAGAGAATCCAAACATTTTACCCAAGTGAGACCAGCGGTACTTCATGATAACATGACTCAAGTAAAAGTAAAAAGTTCAACGCAGTAAAAATACTCTTAGATGTACTTTTTTTTCCCCAAAAAAAGTTACTCGGGTAAATGTAGCTGAGTAAATGTAACTAGCTACTACCCAGTTCTGGTGATCACCATCTTCAGTGGAGATGTAAACGCTGTCCTGAAAACACCGGATCATAAACAACGTATTGAACCGCACCGACCTGGGCCGTACCGAAACGGAGCTGTTGGGACTTTAGCCTGAAAAATGCTTCAAAACAACTAAATATTAAATATTTCAAACATATTTTATATTATGCAGTCATATTGCAAAAGCTCTCAGTACTGTCATCATTTTCTGAAAAATATTTCATTTTCATTGTAACTGTCCGAACAGGAGGTGAAACACATAGCTTTCCTTGAGTGTTGTACCGCAAACAGGTAGAAAGACTCGGAAGAAAATGAATGACAAAAAAATCAGCAATCAATCGAAAAACTTTGAAAGAACTTCAGAAATCTTCCAATCAAGATTTCAGGCGACCACAGGACAGTCTGGCTCCTCGGAAGCAAAGCCTGCAGAAATATTTGGTCGTTTAAAGCTTTTACCATACTTTTTTGGGTGCTAGTGCTGTGACGAAAAGATTCAAACTCGCGGCCTTTCACGTATTTCTTGTGTAAGACAATGGAGCCTGGCCTGAATTAGCACGCGCTCTCAGTGGTCTTCCTGTCCGCAGTTGTGAGCAAGCAGCGACTCTGGAGGAAGGGCAGGAGATCGTGGGAACCCGCATGTCAACACAGCTCGGTCCACGTCCTGAAGAAAGTTCCTCCGGCTCGGAGAACAACAAACCTCTACGAGCCGAAACAGAAACAGAGGAGGGGGGGAAAGAAAGCAGAGAGGAAACCGGCGAACAATGCAGGAATGGACGTGACATGGCTTCTCTGCTGTAAACTGGGTGGGAACCCAACGTTGGTTGTACTACTTTCAAAAACTCATTGAGAAAAAAAAATCCTGTATTCCCACCGTGACATTTCCCACGCTGCGGCTTGTATTGTATATTTAGACTTGTCTTGTTGATCGGTTTCCTCTCTGACTCGTACATGTTTGTATTTCCTTATCTTTGTGGACGTGACTTGGGGCTGTTGCTATTTTGAACTTGAACTTGACTTTTATTCAGACCTCTCATGCAGCCAAAATTGACAGTGTATTAAACAGCATTTGTCTCTGTTGACAGTTTCATTTTTTTCTTTTTCTCTCTTATTACAGGCACAAATTTCAACATGTTTTATTCGGACTTGAATCCCAAGTCGACAAAATTGGGATTCAACTTTATTAGGATGTATCTCCATCGGTTTTGATTTCTCTTTGAAAAACAGATTGGACACATCTGAGAACGTCAAATTTCAAATTTCAAGCCCTGCCACGGATTCCAAATTGTAATTAGGTTTGGACTTTGAAGAGCTATGCTGCTTGCCCTCCTCTAGCCAAGTGACTGGCGAAATCTGTGGATGTGAAATCTTGAGATGTGTACATGTAGGCAAGCGAAGCGCCAGTTTTGAAAAAAAATCAAACAAAAACTCACATTTGTCAATAAAAAGGTTTTTTAGCAGGATGAGTTTGTCTTTCAGCTGTATCAAAATAGTTGTATTTTGCAAAACTGCATCAGATGAGTCACGTAATTAACAGTCGGATGTTACTACTGGCAAAAACAACAAAGAAGACGACAGGAAGTGGAAGGAGGACGATGGTTTGTTTTTGTGTTGTGTTTTTCTGGACAATGTGCAGCTAGCTCCAGCAGAGCTCTCACAGCATCACACAGTTCATAAAAAGTTGTGTCTTTCCAATGTGTGGAATCCATAGCCCTTCTGTAAAATCGGCGGCTTCAGTTTCCCCAAAATGACACTTGTAAGAATTAGGGGCTTGTTGCTCCCGCCCCTCTATAAGATGCTGGCATCTTCCCTGATTGGCTGATAGATGATTAGTGCCAACGCCATGGCTGAATTATGAATATATCTCATGTTACTGTTTACATCCATCGCTGCCATTATTTTTAATGACTTATCTCATGAACAAATTTATTCACATGTGATTTTATTTTAATTTCTTATTTAATGGAAACACCCCAATGGCAAAATTGCGTTTTTTAGCAGAATACCAACAAATATTTGCACACATTTACAATGAAAATTTATCTATTGTTACTGTTTGTACCGATTCTGAACCTCATCAGCTCTCGGTCGCATCCAACCAATTTGATATGAACAGTGTTTCCTGACACAGAATATGTTTATGTGGTCATAAAAATGTAGCTTAGCACGAACGTGTCTGATGGATGTCTGGTTTGAGTTCGCCCGAATGTGTGGGGGTGTGTGCAGTGTTAGCTTACCACAATACACAGTGCTTAGCATGTAGACCTAGAAGTTTTATTTTGGTCTGATCTGGTCATGTAAGGCCTTTACATGCGCTGCAAGAACAGAGAAATTAAGTTCTTGCTGGCGATGTAACGTCATACTGCACAGCAGCCAAAATGCAGGATTCCCAGGAAGTATTTCTCAGACACCATGTGGGAAAACAAGAAACGTTCTCAAGAACGAGCTACAAGATCTTCCAAGCATAAAATGACACCAATTTGTTCTTGCAGCCATATGAGAGAGGACAAGTAAGTTCTTCTATTGTCTTGATGCCTGTTAATGCGGCTTCACCTCCTCTTCTTTTCAACATCTCCATCTCAGCTTGACGATTAAAATTAGGCGAGTAGGTAGGAACTGAAATCACAGGAGATAACGACTTCCACGTTTCCTGAAATAGACGACGTGTCGTCGCAGCTCAGAAAAAACGTTGCTAATTAAAGCCACTTACCCTTTTGGCCCCGGATGCATACTTCAGGGGACGTGATAACGCCGTTGTTAAGTGCTCTGCATGAGACAATAAAAGTGATGCTGCACTCTTGCACGTCTGGAGCAGTTGAGTAATAGCAGCTCCACCGAGTTATTCTGACTCGCTATTTCTGGAGATTGTGTAAGCTGGATGAAATATTTATCTATGTGTTCTCGCGGAGGCTACGAATGTGGTGCCACATCCCCCGTGTTATCTAGTTTGATATGCATGAAGGAAGGAATTCAAATGCATCTGTTCATCCAACATTTATAGGCCATCATAGTCACCAGCTCGTTCTGTTGCCGCTGAAAGTCTTCTCAGACCTTCCAGTGTGCGAACAGGACCGGTGGATGGAAACCGGATAGCAGGACTTATGTAATGAAACAAAAAGCTATGGGGCCAAGAGAGGCTTCTTTTAGAAACGGCAGCTCTTTTTGCAACTGAAGGCTCCAGTCGATGAAAAGCCAGAAGGGGAGATTACCCACTTACACACTTCCCTCGATTTGTGTCAGCTGCCTCAGAAAAGACAGGTACTCCGCAACCCAACCTGTTCCCACTGGAACCATTTGAAAATGCCTCCCAAAAACGTTGATATACCCCGAAACCTTTCACCGAAACTTTAACAAATGACAACCACCGAGTCCAGTAGACTCTGTTTGATTGGGGACCAAAATTGTAACATTTGTTACATTTTCAGCAGGTGCGGTTCGCTTTCACACCACACTGTGCCCAACGATCCAAACCCTTTGAAAAACCTGTTCCCCTCCTCGCCTGTGGTGGCGCTGGACCAAGAATCACAATACTAAAACCTCTGAAGAAGACATGAGCAGAGCTTCCACCTTCACAAAATGTAAACAAAAATAGGGTAGTGTCCGATTTTAACAGTTGTAGGAATTCACTTTTGTGTTTTTTAAAAGACCACGAGCCATTTCTCCTGCTAGAGCTGGACAGTTGTGTTGGTTATATTTACCCAGAATGCTGTGCGGTACAGCTAGCTTCCTGCTTTTGGAGCGGTCTCCGGTCTGCTTGGGGTTCACATATGATGCATTCAATCCACACCAGAGTTCACTTTATTTTAACTGAGACCGAGGTTTGTAGGCAGATCGGTGTTAATTGCTTTAGTCTACATCAGAGTTCAATTGTGCATTCACACTTCTCCAAATGAACTGGACTTTTTAGGCAAACAGACTAAACAGGACTGGTGTGAACGCACCCTAACTTTGTTGTATATATGTAAACACAGTTGTGCATAATAATATATGAGCATCTGCACTCCCCTACCTTCTCCTGTGTGCACTTGTTCACAGCTGACGATGTGTGATTGATTGGTTGTGCATCGTCCTTCTGTGTGAGGACTGACAACAGCATGTGCCTGATGACGAGATCAGCTGCTTACTCTACCAGGAAACAGTGAGACACTTCTGAGGGAGGGTGTTATGGAGAGACAATCAGCTTACGAAGCTACCGAGTGTGAGTGCGGGGAGAACAGTGAATCATGCTGCAGGTGAAGAGGACGTTTTCTACCGTGAAAGAAACTTCTCAAAGATTCAAATATGTCGAAGTTTGTGGTTGTAATGTAACAAAAGTGGCTCCACATGTCTGCATTTCTTCTCTTTGTGGCCCTTTTATTGTCAGTGCACAGATTACACAGTAGATGATATCCCTGAAAGGTCAAATTCACTAACAACTTCAACAACTTTTTTTTTATATTTTGGACGGTTTTGCATTTTGAACTTTTTTTTCCTCCTCCGTAAAGGAGCAGTACTATATAAAATATACTTTATTGGTACTTTCATGATGTTATAAAGTTATTCCCTCATCAAAAACAAACCTGGAGTGTTGCCTTGATTCTTTCATTCATGTTTGAAAAAAAAAAACCTTTAATCTCCATGGCAACTATTCAGCCGTGCAAAGCACCTGGGTGGACCTAGTTCCACCTTCAAAGATCTTCAAGGTCAAAAGCTTCAGTTTCCAAACTTCCGCCTCACAAAGCAGCCCTCCCTAACTCCTTCAGACTAGCCAGCAGCAATTAGCAACCACCTGGTGGAACTGTGCATAATGAGCTGCTTCTCAGTGAAACTTTGGTAAAAACATTTAAGGAATAGAGGAGCCATGTTGTGATGACTTCCTGAAGGTGGCGTTTCAGAAAGAGCAAGACTTTCTTAAAGAGATAGGCCCAATTTCAATGTGCAATGTTAAACGAAATTTTAAGTCAGATTTCTTTTAAGTCATATTTTCTATATATAACATTTCTATAACTGAAGGTAGCATAGCTCCTCGATTATGCTATAAAATTGCACAATGTGCCTGGAAAATACAAAATACTGCCCACATATGATCCCCAAACACAACAAATATGATTGAGTAAAGAAGAGATTTTCAAAGAAAAGTCTTGTTCTGCCTCCTGAAATGTCTGTCTGTCTGTCCTTGACTGCGCCCAGCTTGGCTCCGACTCTCAGCCGGGATCCGAACATAGACCCAGTTACATAAGGAAGAATGGAAAAGAGCGCCAGCACCAGGCAGATTATTGGATTTGTAACAAGATAGTAGCCTGGCTACTTGATCCCGTCACACACATCGCCGTGTGTGCGTGTGTGTGTGTGTGTGTGTGTGTGTGTGTGTGTGTGTGCTAGAGGTCCAGCTTGCCTGGCCGAGCAAATGGACGCGGGGGCGTGAGGGGGTCATTACCGCCCGCTGGCCTTCGTGGAACAGCTACCTTTGTGATGTAACGCAGCACCACACCTGCTGAGCGTGTCTAAATCACAGCACTGACCGTGGATTTTACAGAGTTGTCACAAACTCACCACTTCAAACCCAAACATCGCATCAGACTTGATGAGAAACGAGCTACAGAGACGCATCTGCATTCAAAACAAGAAGATTTCTGCAGCAACATTAGCAAAATGGTTAAGTCTGATTACAGGATTTGCTCCCGTAATGAGAGGATGCGCCACACCAAACGATCGGGCTGAAGGATCAGAAGGAGCCTGAAGTGGAAGTACTGATTGGATTTTGGAGGAAGTATAAATGATCATTAAGCAGATGTGGCCGACAACAATCCAAAACAGGTCGGCTGTTAATATTGATTCTCCACGGCAAGCCCCATTCAACGACACACGCGCTTCCTGAACGTTTCCAAATATATCACAGCAAGTTTGAATTTTTTTTTATAGAGTGGAAACCGTTCCAGAAGCTCCCTCGGCAGCCAGACTTTAATTAACCTTTAAGGTTAATTAAAGAAACCAAAGGCTCATAACATCATTGACTTCTAAAAAATTATGATGGAAAAACCAGCAGCAATGCCTACTCTGGAAAAAAAACAAAAAAAACAGCCAGTGCTTCGGAAAAGTTTTTCACTTTTGCACATTTTACAACCACAAATTTCAATGTAATTTCATTGAGATTTCAAGTTATAAACCTTCCCAAAGGAGTGAATAATCAAAGGAAGTATCTCTAAAGATACAAATCCAACTGACTCCCCAACACTAGTGTCTCTTAAAGGGACAGTATTGTGGAATATTGACTTTTTTTGAGCTTTACATCATGTTATAATGTTATTCACACACCATCAAAAACATATCTAGTGTATTGCTTTGATTCTTTCATTCATGTTTGAGAAATCCTTGAGTCTCTCATGGCAGTAGTGAAAAACGCCAGGTGAACTGAGCCCCATCTCCTCTGCAACTCACTCCCCCACTCAGCTCCTTCAGACTAGCCAGCAGCAATTAACAAACACCTGGCAGAACTGCGTGTCAGCTGAGATCACTCTACGTGAAACACTCAGGTGTTTCACGTAGAGTGAAACACTGGCGTGTTTATTAACCCTCTATTAATAAAGGGTTGATAGAGGAGACATGCTGCGATGACTTCCTGAAGACGGAGCTTCAGAAAGAGCAGGAGCTTCTTAAAGAGACAGAGGCCCTTCATTTTTAGTTATTTTCATATTTAGTTGGTGCTATCTCTGCACTTTTATCAAAGGAGATTTAGATTGAATGTTTGAGCCATCAGGATGGTGGAATATATGGTGAAAATCCATTTTCAACAGAATGCAATTTTAAGTGTGAAGTATATTTTCATTCTCATTTTATTGTTTGTTTAATTCTCTCAATAAATGTGAGTAGTTAAAAAAATGATGCGCTTTCTTTATACATTTTAAAATATTGCACTCTATCTGCATATAGTGGCAGCTAAGTGCTTTCGATTTGTTTTGTTTTTTTACATCACAGGCAAAATAAACCATTGTCCTCCAACTACTTCCTGTTGTTTTCTTCTTTGTATTCTCCGCCAGTAGTAAGTCCGGAAGTTGGTCACGTGACTTGTGTGTTGCAAAAAAAGTGTTTCCATTGTAGTTTTGCAAAATTACATCTATTTTAATACGGCAAAAACGTTTCAGTAATTGGCGCGTTTCCATTAAGCAAATATATTTTCATAATTTCAATTTGCTCATTTCTACGATTAATGGAAATACAGCTACTGTTCACTCAGACAAAGGCACTCATGTTGAAGCTGCACACTGTTGTGAGTTAACTGTGAAGTGTGGCAAAATAAACCCAGACAGACCTCTGTCCAGGGAAGAACGCATGCGGCACAGATTCGCTGCTTTCCTCTGTGGGTAATCAGAACCTGAGCCCAATCTCAGGTGAAAGCTGATCATCTTTGTTTTCAGGACAAACTGTCCTACAACCAAACTGCACAGCAGCAGCTGAAGGAGAAGCCATCTGAAAACCAAACCGTCTCTCGCATTTCAACGCATCGCCCTGACGAGGCTGAAAGCGGCGCAGGCCGGTGACCCGGCCGGCCGCCTAGGCCTGTCAGGGAGGACGAGGCGGTGAACATGTGAACGGCAGCAGACCTTTTATCGCTCTCCGCGAATTGAATTAATCAGCAGGAGCTCAAGTGGGACGTTAATGAGACTGACAGCAGGTTTAATGAGAGGCCTTATGGGGTCAGTGCAGATAAAAATATAAAGTTTTGAAATAATTCTTCTAACTTTCTGTTGTCCTAAAAAATTTTAAAGTCTGAAAAAGATTTTTTGGAGTACATTTATATTCTATGATGGCATACTAGAGCCACTGTAAAAAAAAGAGAGTAAATTTTCCTTTTTTGCCACAAAACTCGAAAATTGTTTAAATTGAGCTCAGAATTTATTTTATTTTATTTTTTTAGAAAAAAAAACAACAACAACAATGAAGTTTCTGAGTTTGAAAGGTCAAAAATCTGTTAGGAAAAACAAAAATTTTGAGGTTAATTTCAGAATTTTTTTTTTAAACTCACAACAAACAAGAAAATTCCTGAGCATGAAATTTTTAGAGTAAACTCAAATTTTTGAGAAACAACTCGGACATTTTGACTCTTGAAACTTTCATTTCCTGATGGTTTTCTCAAGATAAGTTAATTTCCCAATGAGTTTCTGAAGTGACCAAGTTAATCTCAACAATTGGTGTGTGTGTGTCTGTGTCTGCGTGCGTGTATGTGCGTGTGTGTGCATGTGTGTGTGTGTTTGTGTGTGTTTGTGTGTGTGTGTGTGTGTGTGTGTGTGTGTGTGTGTGCTAAATCTCATTTAGTACACACACAAATCACATTGTGATCTCAAGATAACCATCAGAAAAATTTATATGCAGAAATCATCCACAACTCTTGGCTTAAGTTTAATACATCTTTAGCCTTAAATTATAAATTTTTCTGAAAGAACAAGTTTACATCTGATGTTTGACATTAGATTATCTCTAATTAACATTAGTAAAAATTATACATCCAAAGCATAATAATCACACACACCACCTATAATATTTAGTTTGTATGAAGCACAGTGCTTTAGTGTCAGTATAGCATTCATTTTGCAAAACACATCCTGGGAGTGAAGCAGCCTAACAGCATGATGCTGCCACCACCATGCTCATCAATGTTCCAAATCTTAAAAGTCTCAATTTATCCTTCTTTCTTCTGTGTTCCCAAAGCTGGGGTCCAGAAAATAACCTACATACATAAAAATAGTAATAAGAAAGCCTATGCATTTTTTTAAGTGCAACATACAAATAGACAGGATTTGAAAATAATAAATATATTGGTCAATAAATTTGCTGTTGATGCTGATTGTGTTGCCATTGTGCCACTTTTTTGTCTGACTCAGTAAAAGTACTTGCACGCTCAAGCAATAGTCAGGGTCACTAGCCTCTTCCATTTTTATTTTGTGGGCCAAAGGCTGAAACTGCTTATAAACTTTGCGATAAAACTCTCAGCAAAAAAAAAAAAAAAAAAAAAAACTACCTCCTTATCATTTATTTATTGCTCTTTTTTTGCACAAATTATTAAAAAAAGAGGTAACTGTTGACACCAACTGTTTTGAGGCAGTTGAAACGAAATTAACCTTTTACTGTAAGTTTTTATTTCCTGGAAGCAAAAAAAAAACCCAAACAACAACAAAAAAAAAAACAGCCCGAGGTGGATTACCCATGATGCCTTGCTGCAGCTTTAAAAGCCAGTGCTCCTGCGCTGCTCGCTAGACTGGACGAACAGCTGAACGAAGTAAGGTGTGTTGTCCCTTCATGTAAACAAGCGACACCAACACTGAACTACCGACGGGGTTTGCTTCAACTTGCGGATGGTTAACTTATCTGTGGACTTCTTGCTGAACAGTAGCCGTTCTGGTTGTCAAAAAGGACCTAAAGAGCCGAGTTTCCTCGAAGCTATCATGCTGAACACAGAGGAAAGGTAGGAAGTTGTTCGCTGTTTTTTTTTTCTTCACTGAAATATGTGCTGATAGGTTAACCGCTGTTGGTGACTGTTTTTGACCGTGTCAACGCAGGGTTTTTTTTTTTTTGTGTGTCGTATTTACTTCTAAGGAAACTATTAAATTGTTGAAACTGTTTGTTGCTCTCAAAGTAAACAGGCTAAAAATCGACAAATAGTTGGAGGCACTGTTCACAAAGAAGCTAGTTAAAGTCCGAGGAGGAAGGAACTCCTTTTTCTTTTTTTTTACAATTTCACCAACAGAAATGAATAGAAGTGGAGATCTAGTTTTTTAGTTTTCAGTTTGGTGTTTGGTCGAAAGAAAAAGCTCTGAACCAGATTGCAAAGTTTTCTAGTTTTGTCTCAAGTTGTAGTAGTGTTAGGTGATTTATAAAATACAGCAGCAGCTTTCCTCTTGTTTCTCTCCCGTTTTACCCTGATGCCCAACTCTACGGTGGTTAACTTTTTCTAATTCATCAACTCATTTCTTAACACAACATGCATGTATATAAATGAGAAGAAAAAAAAACTTTGTTACTGAAACTGGAGCCCAAAAATCGAGTGACGTAGCAGCGTACCTACCAGAATTTTGTGGCCGATGTCGGATGTTTAAAAAATAAAAATAAAAATTCCCGAAACTTTTAGCTGCTGCTTCAGATTGTAGCTCATTCAAAAATCTCTGCAAGAGACGTAAGAAGAAAAAGAACAGCACTGATAATTTCTTTGTAATCTTTCTGCTCATTGGGTCAGAAGTTACTTTCAAATGAGTTAAAGACGAGTCACGGTGTGCAAAATTAGAAACAAAAAGACCAAATTAGATTTGACATTTTATATAGGCAGTATCCATTTGTAATTCCTTCCCAAAAAAGAATTACTTGAGAAATTACAAAATTCGACCAGCATTCCCAAATTCTGAATGTTCCATGGGAGACGGAAGCTCAAAGCTCAAAAGGACGTGACAGATCTTTACTTCCTGTTATCTGCTGAAGTCTTGCGCTCTTAAGCTGTCGGCCTGAACAAACCGCAGGCATGTCATTGAAAGTATTCCCTCTTCTTTCATTGACTTTATTTTGAAACATTACTGGTGCTGGAAAAAGGTGAAGGTGACCAAAACCTTTTCCTGGAATTAGCTGTTTAGAATGAGAAGCAGAACTTTTGTAGTTCACTGAATTGGGCTTTTGATTTGAAAGAAGAACATCTTTGTGGTGCATGGGAGGTTCAGACATGAATGTCTAAAATCACTGGTTCTGGCATTCTTGTTACCGGACTTTGCACAAAGGTACTCCAGCAGTTGAAAGATGATATCCTCAACGTAATCTCGTGGGCAGACTGTAATCAAATTTGGTATAGGTTCAGACTTGTACCAGTCCTGCACTGTGGCTGAGTCATTTGTAGCAACATGACTCGTATCACTCAAACTCTGAGGTGTTATGCTTTAATGCGTGACTGCCTGTGTTTCCATTCACCATGCAATTTGACATTTTGAAATAAATTTGCTCAATGAAAACACTGCAATTAAGAAAAAAAAAGCTCTCGTTAAAAGGTTTTGGTGCTTGGGTGAGATGGGTTTTTAGACCATCTCAGAATTGGTTTATTTTTGCAAAACTACCATGGAAACACTTTTTTCAGAAGTCACGTGATCAACAACTGGATGTTTCCACTGGCTCAAACCAACCGACTGCAAGTACTTGGAGAATCATGACGCCGCATGACACTCCAACTCATGATGAATCTTGAGTTTGTTCATGAATTACCGGATGAATAAACTTATTCACATGCGATTTTTAATTGTATTTCTTATTTAATGGAGACGCCGCAATTGCAAAATTGCGTCTTTTCAACATTAGTGGAATACCGACAATGTTCTTTGCACATTTGTAATGGAAACCAGCTAGTGTTGCACAGTGTTTGTCTTTTTAATACGTTGGCTTGTAGCTCCTTTCAGTCATGGAAACAAATCCTTGTCAATTTAAGATGAATAAACACATTGAATTGTAGCCTGTTTTTTTTTTTTTCTGCATTCCAAGACGGGTCTTATTTTTGTCCTCTATGGGTCAATGTCCTGACCTGCAGTGAGGAGCGTGGAGAAGATAAATTGATGCTGCGACTATATTTGCTCCGCTGCTGTGACCCTGTCTGCTGAAGGCAGCTACTGGCCTACATCAGCTGGTTATATAACCCCGCTCTTTCTGACGGGTCACCTTTCAAACCATCACTGGAATGTGTGTGTTGAAGGGACCAGTGCTGGGGCTCGTCACACGTTGGGCAGGATAAATGTTCTGCCCGGGCTACCTGAGTGCTAGTTGGTGTCCCTCTAATTCACTGGCAGATGGAGCGCCTCGGCCGTTGCCGGGAGATTCAGGATTGAATTTTCCATCAGGGCACATGGACGTCAACTGTGCCGAACAGTTTCTGCTGACGTCTGACTCTGGAATCACCAGTCTTGAGATGTTAATCTGCGTGGTCGGAGATCAGTGTTGTGGATGCAGAATGCCTTCTTCCTCCAGAGAATCCTCTAATCACTTGGCTTTATAGTCAGAACTAGGAGTGGGAAATATGGAATTTTATTGTAATATATTGTGGTGCTAATAAAGATGGGGGGGAAAAAACTATTACATTTTTAGGTGACTGTGACTGGATGACACAGCATTAACAGCACCACAAACACAAATATTGTTCTTGGAAAAATACCTTCAAGATTCAACTTGCTTAAAAAAGAGGCAATTTGTTTGACTAAACTGTGCACAGTAACTGGATTTAATCATATTTTTGAATTGACTGATATTTAAAGATGCTCTTGTGGAACAAACAATGGAGAGAATGGCAAAAATGACATTTCCAATCATATTGTCAGTTGTGGGGGTTTTATTATCATTACATTTATCATGGCAGCAATTAATCAAAATTCTTATAAGAAATTTTTTACGATAAATACCCACCCCTATTCAGAACACCATGTTGAAACTCAAAATGTCCGTATTCATTTGATGGAGGCGGAGCACATAAATTAACGTTTCTGTAAATGTACTACAATTGACTGTCTGGCCACTTTTTCATCTGTTGTCCCAGGACAACAGATTAAATTTGTCTTGCTAAAGACAAAAAAAACAAAGTTTATTGCAAAACAAGGTTAGCTTTACAATTTTGTCAAAAACAGTATAATTAATAAAAAGTATAACAAGTCATTAAAATTTCTTTATTTATTTTTTCTCAGTTTTTTTGTTGCGGCTTTGGTTGGACAACCACGCCCGTTTTAGTCCTGCTGTAACATGGAGTTGGTGGCGTTTCTCACCACAATATTCTTATTGAAACTCTCTGGTTGACGACTGAAACCATACAGCCAGCGCTTCTGCTTTGCTCCATCCAGTTTAACTTTGCTGGAGCTGTTACACAAAGAAAAATGGACAAATGCATCAAAAGCTGATAAGACAAATTCGAGTCAATTGTACAAAATGTTGAAGGGGTAGTAGTACGATTGTGTAGTTGAGTTCCAGATGATGGGGCATTTCAGTCGACTTGTTTGTGTCTGACCAGTCGAGTGCTGCCAAGGTGGGCCCAGGGGTCAGAGTCATGTGTTTTGACAGGAATACGTCCATCCATGCTCAGGTTTCACAGCACGTGTACCTTTCCTGTTTCTGTCTCAGTGTCTTTTCCGTCACGCTGCCTGCCTCTCTGTCCGTGGAATGGAGAAGGTCCGCTTCAGTCTCTAATGTTTTCTTTCCTGTGTGTGCCACCTTTTGTCGTTTGTGCTAAATCCAAAGCACTGTCCGGAAACATCAAATCGTTTCTGTTTGCAAACCGGTCGACGTTCGGTCTCGTGCACCTAGGTCCTTCCCTTCCTCCAATGAACATGTCATTAATGTTTTGTCTTCGTGTTTGAACCCCATGCCCGGCTCTACGCTGTCCGCCTCTCCATTCACACTCCGAAACGATCCGACTTTAATCAGAGCTCATAAAAAATCTCAGCTTCAGGAAGAACAGCCCAGCAGTGGAGGCATCCGCCACTCTCCCTCCTCCCCCCTTGCACAACGAGACTGTGACGCACTTGGCATCTCTCAGTCTCAACTCCCAACACACAGCTGATTAAATCCTCACTGGCATATTAATGCAGCTTGTGAATGTGCTTGGCCTTCACAACGGTACAGTCTGTAGCTCCATAAGTCAGACTTGAATATGTAACCCACATTCCGTTTTTAGAGTCTCGCGCTGAGTGCGGCGGGGCGGCGGCTGATGTCTGTAGCCGCTACAGGAGGGTGGGGATGGGTTCCTAAGAGTGTGACACAAATGTCAGAGGACGACGAGAGTTTTGCCTTTCAAAACAACCTGGCATTTCCATCAAGGACGGTCTCCGTCTCTGAAAGTGAAGATGGAACCGGAGAAGTAGGTCTGGACATCTTGGCGAGCTCTCGGGTGGCTTCATCCATCTGAGTTGTACCTCTTGTCACTGGTGTCCCTGATATCAGTTTGGCTGTTGAGATTGTTGTCCAAAGTTTCTGTTTCAGGTTATTTTAGACGTAGAGGAATGCCTCATGGCGCCCTCTAATACCCCTTGACCTTTGTTGTTTTAGTTGGTAGCATGTATTCTGCAAAGTGGAAGTATGACTTGCTATTATATTCAGCCCCCTTTATTCTAACACCCCTAAACAAACAGCCGGAGCAACAGTGGAACGGATTGATGTCATGGTGCATTCATGCATTCTGACGACCCGAGTCAAAGTCCAGACATGAATACAATTGACAATATGTGGCAATGTTTTAAAAGATGAGCTTGTAAAGCTAACCTTGTTTTGCTATAAAACTCTGTGGTTTTATGAAGTTCTGGTTTTGTAGACGTGAGTCATAATTCACACCACACCGAACGTTCCTGGAGACAAAAATAAAAAAATTGAATTTGGTCACATTCCAATGAAATACACAGAAATTGGAGTTTGTAGCTTGATAAAATATGAAAATGTTTTCTATTTTCGACTCTATTAAAAACTGAAAATATATGCCGTCTATTCTCAGCAATTAAAAAGGGATCAAAGTCAGCCCTAATTTGAAAGCCTCGTTTTTCCATTGCACACTCTGCTGGTTTGTGCTGTTCAGGTCGTCCAGGTTACCAACCCGGTCGGCGGGGGAGACTGAGGCCACGCCTCCTTTCCTCCGTCTCACAGAAAGTAGAGATGTTCCTTTCTGGAACGTGACTTGGAAAGTGAGACGCAGAATAGAGTCAGGCGGCTTGTTGCTGACAGAGTTTGTGTTGAACGATTACAGTTTAATCCACAACATGCAGAGCATCTGTGATGATGCAGTGAAGATGCCACGGCCCGGCTGCTTCCAGCCTCCGTCTGAAACTCAAAACACGGAGGTGTTCCCAAAAGGCCCACAATGCTATTTACAGAGGTGTTTACAGATCAGGCGCTCGTTTCTGATACGTGCCTTCCAGCGCATGCACGGGCCATTTGGACCTCTTTGAAATGCAGTCATAATAAATCCTAGTCTTTCATGTCTACCAGGCTCCTTATAAACAAACAATCTGAGAGAGCAAGAGTCGGTGGACTGAAACCCGTGACAAAAAAATTAATCGATTTGTGTACATTACATCATTGTTTGCAAAAAAATGTTCTGTAATTGGTTGGGTAAGAACTACTTGAAACTATGTACAAGACATAACCCTGAACTTTAGACATGTAAGCTACTTTTAATGGAGAAATCTTGGATTTGGGTAAAATGTTGCTTTTTTTGAACTGTCAAAACGTAGTAAGTAAGAAATAAAACTTTTCTTTAAAATTTAATTGACAGAATAAGACTTTGCAAATCAGAAGATGGTATTCCTCTTGGGACACAGGTTCTTCCTGTTTGGTCTTATACTTAGTAGTTATCTCGTATCAACTAAGGTCATATTCACAAATAGCTGTCTTTATAAAAACAAATATTTCCCTCAAATTCTTTGCGTGCGCACACACACACACACACACACACAGACACAGGATCACTTTCAGAAAAGATTTTGTCCACATGAACCTACACAAATCCACCCCTTGGTGTTGTTTTAAACATACCAAACCCATAGGGGGCAGTGTAGAGCAAACTAAAATCTAGGTCAGCCAATCGGAGTGCTTCAAAAACAACCACGACTTCCTGTTGGGGATAAAACATGGCACTGCAGGGTTTATTTGAACTACTTTTAAATGGTGTGTTAGAATATCAAGTTAATAAAACACAGGACTGGTAATTGGGAATCATAAAGAACTATTACTGTATTATTTGTTGCAGGCTGTAATGCCTGATTCTCAGTTGTCCCATTTACACATGCAAACACAAATACAGCATTTTCTCAAATCTACAGTTTGGTCTGAGATTTTACAAATATTCATTTTAGTGATATTAAACCAAGTTTTCATACGGATGGGAGACCAAAATGCATAAATGTATATTTGTTGTCCCAGATGTCCGGTTATGTATGAACTGAGACATAAAGTGGAAACTTGTTTCCTTCAGCGTTGTAGGTTTTTGGAGGTGTAAAACATCACTATTTTCTAAGAAGTGCTGCTCATACCAGTTTAACAGAAAGTTGGAGCAAAATATTTGCTTCCTCTTGTAATCAAATAGTTATTATGTGTTTTGTTTGTGATTATTAGTCTGTATCTTGACAATATATTATTGACCAACATATTCCAGAAGTCACAGTGAAGAATAAACCACAAAAAGTATTCCAGTTTTGATGGCCGCGTTATCAGTGGCCATCTTGAAAGACGTCCACTGTCTTTTATCGCCTGATGGAGATGTGGGTGATTAAACCACTGAAGTTCAGGAAGCATATTGAAGAAAACAAAGAACAGCAAATATCATTGCAATATTTGCCATTTTCATATTTTCCCACAAATAAAAATAAATGCCTTCAGAAAAAAGGGAAGTAGTTGTTTCACTGTTTGAAAATTCAACTAAACTGAGCTGCTGTGTCAGGCTCCAACACTTCAAGTCCATCATGTGGCAACATTTTTTGGGGAAAGAAACTTCTCACACTGCTAAAGTTAACATCCATTTTGTAGCTTCTTATTCGCACTGGAGGTATTTCAATTTACTATGATTAATCCTCAGTTTTTCTTTTTACTGCTGTTGTCGTTTTAGCTCGGAGCTTTAGCATGTGGCTGTTTTTTTTCTTCTGTTGTGATGGAACAATCTACTTAATGTAAAGGCTTTGCTTCGAACCAAGTCATCGTCCATAGCTTTGTGAGACAGCTGAGACAGGAAGTTGTTCATCTGCGTCTTGTTTTTTTCTTTTGCAGTTCCTGGTTATCGGGGGCCTTGAAGCCCAGCTCTATCCCTCAGGCTCCAGGGCCTCTGTGGTGCTCCTGATGCCCCTCACCCACAGCTGAAGATCCCGGGTGGGCGAGGGACGGTCAGGGATCACTCTCACACCGTGCTAATACACAAGGTGAGGCAACTAGAATGAACGACTTCATCTTTAAAGAGCCACTATCATGTAAAATTAACTTTTTTTTTTTTTTTTAGCTTTACATCATGTTATTATTCCCTCATCAAAAACATACCTGGAGAGTTGCCTTAATTCTTTCATGCATATTTGAGAAATCCTTTAATCTCCCATGGCAGCCATTCAGCTGTGCAAAACGCTTAGTTGGACCTAGCCCCGCCTTCGAGGCGCAGCTCCTCCTCTGAGCTCCAGATTTGGCTCCTCTAGACTAGCCAGCAGCAATTAGCAAACATGTAGTGGAGCTGTGTGAGCTCATTATTGAACTACTTCTCAATAAAACGCTGGTACAATGTTGTTAAAGGGTTAATAGAGGAGCCATCTTGTGACGACTTCCTGGAGGTGGAGTTTCAGAAAAAGGTTTTTAAAGAGACAGAAGCCCAATTTCAATGCATTTAAATCAGGAAGTAATTTTTTTTTCAAGTCATATTTGATATATATTTACATAATTTTTATAACTGAAGGCAATATTATTTGTCTTTCTATAAAATGTCACTATGCGCCTGGAAAACGCATAATACCGCCCCTTTAATGCCAACTTACAGCTTCTTAGCATATCTGACCTGAATAAACATCCAACAAAGAGAAGCTCATTATTACTATTGTTTCCTACATACATCTAAACGTTGGCCAATCAAAAGACAGATGTCTGTATGGACTTTAATGTTTCTCTACCAACTACACAGTTTTGCACGTGCTTTTCTGATCCACTTCAAGCTCTTAAGGTGATGATCGTTATAATTGTGCTGAGTGCATTATCCGTCAGAGGCTTTCATAACTCGCTGCACTCAACACATATTAGTAATGAGCTTTACTCTCATTTTTATTTATTTTTTTAGCTTAAAAAAAGAATCTGCATCATCCCAGGATTTAATGCCTCACTCACCTGGTTTCATTTGAACACAGTTGGATTTTACAAAAGGAAGCAATTTTTATTTCATTCTGATTAAAACAAACAACTGATTGCTCAGCGAGCGAACGGCGTGTTGGTCTGAAGCTGCATCCTGACATGTGACCAGCTAGCCTGTGGAGGATTAGAGGTTTAGGATCAGACTCTTCATTACCATCCTCATCCGCCGGTGAGCGTGCCGCCCTTTCTGCCCCGACGGGCTCAGGACACAAAGATCTGAATCTGTGTTATCCAAGGCAGACGTCACACTCTGACAGTTTTTTTTTCTAGTTTTATGTCTGTTTCTTTTCATAAAGAAGGCAGAAGTGGTCTCCTATACCGCATAATTGTCGTTATAAATTTCAGAACTGCTGATAAGGCAGTCTTATGCTTCATTTAAAAATATCACGACTACTTCCTCTTTGACATTGAAATGACTTGACTCTATTGGTCCATAACTTTTTCTTGAAGCTCCCAGAGTTGTCTGGGCTTAAAATATAGAAACTAGGACTGAGGAATAAAATCTCCCGTTTGTATTTCATACTAGATTTGAAAATACTTTACAAAAGTGGCTGTTATTTCAATCTGAGAGTCATACGACGCAGCGTTAGGGCCAGGCAATGATAAGTTTTGTTTAATTATGAGAAAATTGTCACTTGCAGAAAAAGACAAAATTATACCCGAAAAAACATCTTAAAATAACGAGAAAAATGTTGTTTTAACCAGAAAAAAGTTCGGCTATCAGGATCTGACTCAACTAACTCTTTCGAAATAATCGTTTGCACAATCATTTCAAACTCCCACCACTGATATGTAGATGTTGATGTGTCAAAGGATTATTATCTGGAAAACTGATATCAAAGTGTAACGTCACAAGATTCTCAACTTTTCTCATTTAAATTTTTTTTGTCATTTTTCATGTTTGAGTTCCTATAAAATTAATACTCTACCCCTCTAGCATTCTGACTTCAGTCTGGTAACATGACTTCTTTCTCCTGATTAAAAATAAAGATTCCTGGCCCTACGATTGTGTGGCAGAGTTGACCTGAATTCAAAGCGCAAACAAACAGAAGCTGTCAAACAAGATGGCCGCCCTTGCTGTGCTGACATCACTCTGAACTGTGGAAACCCAAGGAGAGCACTGGTGTTTAAACAAATCGATTAAATTGATCATTGATTTTATCGATTGATCGAAAAAATATAATCAACAGAAACGCTCCATTAGTGACGGTTGAAGCCCCCCATGCCAGTTTCTTTGTCGTTCTTAATCTGCATCAGAAGGTTTGGACTCTGAACCCATCTGCTTGCTGTTTCCCCCCCCTGGCAGGATGACAGGTTGACGGTGACGCAGGCCTCCCCGGTCGGCGGTAGACCCTCTCTTCTCCGCTTCCACTACCATCTGACTGAGCGCCGCTCGGCCTTCTGGGACACGGCGCTCTCAGGGGACAGCCTCTTTTTGGAGATCCCAGCAGGTTCGCTGGCCGACGGGAGCAAAGAGGGGTACGTTTGAGAGCGTCCTGGGGAATGCTGTGAATTGGGGTTCTATTTGCAAAATGCTTTGATGGGAGTGGTTTCAGAAATGACTTCTGGCAGGTAGCGTTGTGTTTCCTGGCTGTGTGTGTAGCTGTAACCCAATCCTGCTGCCCGCTCTGCTGCTGCCCTGCATTATGTAAAATTGCATCGCTTATGTAAAAAGAAGAGGGGAGGGATAAGGGAGGGGGGGAACAACTTTATGCGTCATCACTGTCCATCTTTTCCTCGCTCTCCAACTTCATCTGCTTCTGTCTCCAGGCTGACCGCGCTGCTGGAGTTTGCCGAGGAGAAGCTGAAGGTTAACTACGTCTTCCTGTGGTTCCACAAAAACAGAGAGGATCGAAGTAAGAAGCTCCCGTCATTTCAGAACGGTTATCATTTATTTTGGAGGCCGGCACAAAGGAAGGCACAGCGAAGAAACAATTAGTCGACTTTTGAAATGGTCGCCAACTAATTTAGTCATCGATTAATCATTTGCTCAAGTGTTCAGACTCTTTAAAAGAAAAAAAGGCTTTTTGCTGAAAGAACACAGAGCAGCAATTAAGCTAAAACTACAAAAAACATGTATACGTTTTGCATTTAAGATGAACACCTTTCCTTTTCTATAAGTACTTCTCAAGTGTTGCCTTCATCTGGAACAAATTTTGTAAAGGGAAAAAAATGAACTGATATTTAGACAGTTAATTGTAAAATTACTCCACTACAATATAGTTTGGCTGCATGTGAATCCTTTGTTCTTTTTTTATAATTTTTAGGATGTAATATTTTTAGTACACGCTATAATGTAATAAAAACATTATTTAAAAAGAGGATTTTTTTTTTACTTTTTCTTATGCATTTCTAATATTGTATAAAATAAAATTTAGTGGTTACACAAATATTCTGCAGAATGTGCCCAATTTTTTTTTTTATTCGATTAATCGTCAAAAATAATGGATTTGCAGCTGATTAGAAGGAAAAGGAACACGTTTCTACTAACATCCATTAGATTTGGCGAGTTTTTCCCAGTATGGGTGGTTTCCATGGCGACACTAAGCCTGATATCGTTTCCCCCTCCAGTGGTCATCATCAAGACGTTCCACTACATGGGCTTTGAGATGGTGAAGCCGGGCAACCCCATGGTACCAGCCCGACCCGATCTGGCCTTCATGGCTTACTCTCTGGACAACAGCAGCTCGGATGAAGAGTGACCATCACCTCCCTCGCCCACACCACACCCTCCCTCTCCCCCCCACTCCCTCTCCACATCCCTACTCCTCCCAGACTTCAGCCTTCCCTCTGACAGCAGTCGCGCCGGGTGGAGGGGTCTCTGTGATGCCGCTGCTTTTCTCCCTGAAGACATCCGCAGATTGGATTAGCTGGGAGGGCTGCAGCTTGAACTAAGTCGTCACATTTAATTTGGCCTTTTTTTTCCCCCTCCTTCCTCCTTCCTCTTCCTCACTTCTTCAGTCATTTTCTCTCCACGGACGAAAGGAGGAAATAAACAACTTGCTCCGAAGTTTCAGCATATCCACTCGTCTGACGGCTTCAACCGTTTTTTCTAAGAGACTTTGGTGTGTCTTTCAGTGCTGTACACGATGCGAGCTACGATGCTAGCGGGTTTAAATGTGTATGGTTGATTTATAAATATATATAAATATATATATATATATATTTTTTTTCTTCGCTTAATAATCTGTTACATTGAACATGTAAGCACACACTGACGGTTCCTTTTGACTTTCTGCGATATGTCGAGGCATCATTCCAGCGCGTGTCCCTGGCTCTGGCTTTTTGAAAGCATTTATTTTATTTTTTATTTTTTTGCTACTTTTAAAATTTCACAAACGATCCCATCTGAGACTGAACCCACCTCACCCCCATCACAGGACGAACCTTAAAGCTTTACCGATACGGCAGGTGCCTAAAGAGGAGAGTGCAATTTATTATTATTATTATTATTATTATTATTATTATTATTCTAAACTTATGAGTCTTATTAAAAAGAATGTAAAATATTCAGCCCATGCATATTGAGACCTATGTTTTAAATAAGCTGTTCTTATGATCATATATGCAAATACAGGGGGGACGAAAAAAATAGCACTGTAGCAAACCCACCGAGAATTTTTATTTTCATTTTTTCAGCATTTTTCTGTCTCAACTAAACACCAAAGAATTGTCTGTCGTTGATGCTAACCAAATACAAGCTAATGCTAACCTCATGTTGTATGTTGAGCAAAGTTAGCCTACATTCCCCCCAAACTGCACCGCCTGCGCCTCACCTTCCCTTCCACTGGCTCGGCTCTTAACCGCTACTGATTTGAGCCCTGACTGTAAGCTGTTACAGGTTAATACATGAAGTCTATCAGAGGTTTATTTTTTATCAGTATGAACATTTTCTCTGCTGTTTTTTTTCTCTTTTTGTGATTGTGCAGGGATTTACCTTTCTATTTTTGTTCTTAGTTAAACAGTTAGCAGCCATTAAGTGACTATCCACACTTCTCAGATTTTTGTCTTTTGTGCGGAGGGTGTTTCAATAAAGGTTGTTAACAAAGGCCATGTGTGTGGTTTTTACTTGGATGTTGGTAAAGATGCAGCTTTGAGATGTTTGAATGTGAAGAAATATAATTTTGTGTGATTTTTATCTGATGGACCATTTTAAAAGCAGTAAACGATTGTCAAGTAGAAAGTTTCTGCATAATTTAATTTTTTTTTAATTTAGCTCCCTGAATAAAGTCAACTAAGGGGGGAAAAAACTGTCACCTAATCAGAAAAGCCCTCAACATACCGTGAGAAATGGTGATGGCAGTATTATGCTGTGAGGATTTTGTTTTTCCAAATGAAACTAATTAATTTCAACGTCTGAATGAGCTGGTAAAAGAACCTTGAAAGCTTGCATCAGTAATTGCAACGTATGGCAGTTTACAAAGTATTTGAATCTGAAAACAAAAATATGCCACACTTTTCAGATTTTTGTGATATTTTGTTTGGTTTTGTTTTTCTTGCTTGTGCTTGCCTGTTGCCAAACCTTCCAATGAAATTCAGTGAAGATCGGTGAGAGTTTTTCTGTAACGTTGCAAGGCACTCAAATCGTCTCCACTGATTCACAGTGTCCGCATATCCTTAAGAAGTCTTTAAATTTATATATCTAAAATTGAAAACAAAACTTGTGAAATTTCAAAATCCAATTTGGCCTTAAATATGTTTATCATAGGTCTTGCATTCTAGACTTGGATTTATTTCATTGTCATTGCACAAAGACACAGCGGTGAATTTGACAACAAAATTAAATCACACATCAATTTTGTGATGGGACTTTTTAATTTTGTATATTTTTATCTGAGCTTATCTTTCAAGCAAAAGTTTGAGTCATGCTGACATTTTCGTTGTGTGACTGACAGGAGCTGGTTGGGGCTACCGCCAACTAGCTACTAATATAGCTTTGCTAGCTAGCTAGGTTTTTATCTTTAAGATTAAGTCAACGTTTAAGGACAACGTTCGTTTTCATCGACGTACTGTTACCAAACCATGCTAGGCTAGCTGAGTGCAAAGCAAAAACACTTTTAAGCTAGGCACTAGAGGCTAAGGCTGTAGAGTGCCATATGCTGTGTGTGAAAAGCACAATGCTTCTGAATGAAAAGTTAAAATTGGCAGCTAACAGCGCCACAAACAGACAGACGAACAAATGGCAAAAATGTCAATTTTTACTACTCTTGATTGCAATACAGCCAGATCCCCCAACCATCCTCTATAGTTTTTTCCCTCTTAAATTTCATTCGATGTGGCGTTAAAGGGTCTTTAAAAAATCTGAAGTATGACTTGCTGAAATCTATGACATTGCACACAGAGAAACGACATGGGACGTAAAGCAGAAAGCCAGCCAGGGAAACCAGACCCGAGCGGAACAGCCAAATCACGAGAAGATTAGAGCATTTTCTTTATTCGTAGCTCTGTTCCAGCCAATTGATAATCAATTTAGCTCGCTGCTGCTGGATCCTCTCCAAATGTGGCAACAAGCTCCTGGGTCAGAAGAAGAAGGGATCTATTTCCAGCGCCTGAGCCAGAACACTCAGCTGATTTGTGTGTGTCTTGGAAACAGCAACCAACCTTTTTATAACTGTGTGTGTGTGTGTGTGTGTGTGTGTGTGTGTGTGTGTGTGTGTGTGTCCTGAAGGAGGAAAATCTGTTCTGGGGGAGCTAATCTTCTCTGGAAACAAAGACGCACATCCCACATCTCTATAAGAAGAAATATGTGCTGCAGATCAAGACAGTGGGTCCTACTGGGAGAAAGAAAAAGTCAGAATATGTCCTCAGCCGCTGGAGCATCGCTAACAGCATCACTCATGTTACCCTGGAGCTGCGCCACTAATCCCCTGAACTAGTCCCCTTCTGTCACTTTACATAAATGCACCTCAGAGGGAAAGGAGATGAGCGGTTACAGCATCAGCTGCACCCTTTTCTCAGAAGCCGCTCACTGTCCACCCTCCGATTTGAACAGTTCAAATTGGGCAGCTAATCCGCGCCGACGTTTCCATTAAAACACACTGCCCTCTGCTGCCCCCTAAAGGCAGTTTGGAGTAGCCGATCAACCTAGCAGTCCTTTTTTTTCCCCTTCTTTTTTTTTTTTGGCCTTTTTGCTACAAACCAACAGTTTTCATCTGGGCCTAAAGTACTTCCTGAACCATCTGAACATCTGTCCGCTGAAATAAGCAGATTTTCTAACTCAGGCGCTGATATTTTGTAACACTTTAAATATGCATTGCGCAACTCCTGCCCAGCACATTAAGACCATCTGTCTGGCTGCGGGATATTTGAAGCTCTAATCCACAATGTCGGGCTCAAATGTAAAAAAAAAAAAAAAAAAAAAAAAAAAACGTAGACATCGTTCAAAAAAAGCTCAGAATGGAAATGAGAATTTATGGGTAATATATGTTTGCTAATACAGCATGAAACCTGACCCTCCAGCTAGTCATAACTTTTATGAGCAGAAATAAAATCTGAAAACCTACATAAAACGACGTTGCAGTAAAGTCATTGCAAAAGAGCTCAGACCCTTAAAGCTGAGATATGTACGTTTTATAAAAGATATATATTCTTTGTTAAAATTGTCACCATGTCATGACGGTTTAATATGAGACAGATTGTCTGTGAAAAGTTCCATCTCCTCCTGCACCTCCCGGTCAATCAGAGACAAGGAGGAGGGTCTTAACGTTGTCAATCACTCTTGTGGACACACTGCTAAATATGCCAATGGCGGAGAAACAACTCCTCATTACAGTAAAGCCAAGGAGAAGCTGTATTATGAGATGGCAAAGGGGAACAGAGGAGCATTTTATGCACTGGCATGATTGGCAGCACTAAGACCCGCCTCCTGGTTCTGATTGGTTGTTTCTAGTTTGCACTGGGACAGGGCAGAGCAGCTCGATTTTTTTTTCACAGGTTATCTGTATCATACCATACTGTCAGGACACAGTGATAGTTTCAACAAATGTGTAATATGTATATATATATATATATATATATATATATATATATATATATATATATATATATATATATATATATATATATATATATATATATATATATATATATATATATATATATATATATGCATATATATATGTATGTAAAAAAATTCCCTTCTCATTTTTCATCCTCTGAGCTCGGGTCCTCTACCAGAGGCCTGGGAGCTTGAGGGTTCTGCGCAGTATCTTGGCTGTGCCTAGAACTGCACATTTCTGGACTGAGATGTCTGATGTTGTTCCTGGGATCTGTTTTAGCCACTGCTCCAGTTTGGGGGTGACTGCCCCAAGGGCCCCGATGACCACAGGCACCACTGTGGTCTTCACCTTCCAGGCCTTCTCCAGTTCCTCTCTGAGGCCCTGGTATTTCTCCAGTTTCTCGTGCTCCTTTTTCCTGATGCTGTAGTCACTTGGTATTGCTACATCCACCACAACGGCTTTCCTCTGTTCTTTATCTACCACTACAATGTCCGGTTGGTTCGCCATTACCATCTTGTCTGTCTGGATCTGAAAGTCCCACAGGATCTTAGCTCGGTCATTCTCCACCACCTTTGGGGGTGTTCCCCACTTTGATCTTGGGGCTTCCAGTCCATATTCTGCACAGATGTTCCTGTACACTATGCCCGCCACTTGGTTATGTCGTTCCATGTACGCTTTCCCTGCCAGCATCTTGCACCCTGCTGTTATGTGCTGGACTGTCTCAGAGGCCTCCTTGCACAACCTACACCTTGGGTCTTGTCTGGTGTGGTAGATCTGAGCCTCTATTGCTCTGGTGTTTCGCCGCCTGTGTCCGCCTGTTCCTGGGCAGCCAGGATGAGGGCCTCTGTGCTGTCATTGGTAGGATTTCCTGATATCAGCCACTTCAGTTATTTGTCGGTGCTACATCCCATGTAGGGGCTTGTCCTCCCATGATGGTTCCTCCAGCACCTCGTCCTCTGTTCCCCATTGTCTGAGACATTCGCTGAGCACATCGGCCATTGAGGCTTTGTCCTTGATGTATTTATGGATCTTGGATGTTTCATCCTGGACAGTGGCTCTCACACTCACTAGTCCTCTCCCTCCTCCTTGTGTACAGTCTCAGGGTGCTGGATTTGGGGTGGAACCCTCCATGCATGGTTAGTAGCTTCCGAGTCTTAACATCCGTGGCCTTTATCTCTCTGATTACTGGTAAGGCATAGCTGTTTATTGCACGGATCTTGTTCTTGCCATTGAGCTGGCTTCTCAGGACTTGCCTTATTCGTTGGAGGTATTTGGCTGTGGCTCCTTTCCTTGTGACCTCATCGAGGTCTGGGAGTGAGACCCCTTCTGTGCGGACAACCTCTCTTTGTGACCATCCGGCCACACTTCTCTAGTCCGAATGACATCGGATGTGTGTCGGGTTTTGCAGTATCAGCTCACTGGTTTCTGTTATGGTGTTGGTAGGGATCGTTCTCAATGCTGCATTCACATCTTCAATGAGACTTTCTGATGGTACTTCACTCAACCGCTGTAGTTGGCGTCGGGGTTGTCTGGTGTTCATTTGGGCCATGATTCTCTCTCTCAGGTCAGCTGCTGCCTCGTTCAGCTTTGATGGTTCGTTCATTACTGGGGTAGTTGTAGTTAACTTGCCCCTGTACTGACATCCAGGCTCCTCCCCCTTGCCGTAGCATTTGAGTTGTACCTCATCAATCTCAAGTTGTGATAACAGTTGCCGTTTGCGGATGTTGGAACACTGAGCTACTAGTTGTTTAGCAGTCATTGTAGACTGCTAAACAATGTATATATATATATATATATATATATTTCTTAGAAAATACTTTGCTGAAGCATATATTTATTCCACCTGAGTGGAACCTTCACTCATTGTGAACGTCATGTACCTTAAATATAGATCAGCTGTTTTGCTTGCATTTACCCAACATTTCTTTATCTGCGGTCTTTGGCTAAAGCCAAATAGTTTGTCAACATGCTTATAGAGGATGAAAAACCAGTTTTTTTTCAGCTGTTTCCACTTTGAGATGTTTGAGAAGTGTTCGCTGTGGTCATCTCAAAGGAAATCCGGAAATCTTCCTCTATCTCATTCTGGGGGGATCTCTACAGGAGAGATATGAAGTATAAACTTTTTGGACAAACAAATTAACTGTTCAGTAACCTATTATCTGTCCTACTTTAGAAACAGGTTGAACAGGAACTCGTTGCCTGATGTTCATCTCTGTGTCTACTCTGTACAAACATATTATGACGTGTCTCACGTCTCCAACTGAAACACTTATTTACTGCTCAGGAATTAGGACATGGCAGATATATCAGTTTTGCAATTAGACGACAACTTCTGAGCATCTGTTCGCCAAACCGATTTCCTCCACTGACTTTAAATCTATTTATTGAGAAATTTGATGATTAGGTTTGTTTTAGCATGGATATTATAAAACAGAAAGCAAAGAAAACAGAGTCAATTTTAACTTTAAAAAAGTCTGAAATGCATCATTCCGAAAATTAAAAAAAAAAGCTGAATTCACACCTTACGATGGAGTATTAATATCACACTCGTAATTTTCTGACTTTGTCCTCGTAATTTTATTCTATTTATTTCTTTTTATTGACCTGGTCCTAATACCCGGTCGTAGAACATCCATATGCTCGCTAATAAAAGCACATTTGGTTCCTGACAACGTCAAAGTCCGGGCTTGTTGTGAGGATCGCTCTCATGTTCAAAATCTGTGCCTCGGCGCCATCTAGCGTCACAGTCTGGAACAGCTGCAATCAACGTTAGGAAACTCCAAATACAGGAAATGTCCAGACATTTTGGTTTGGGGACAATAATGTCAAGATGAAAGAAATCGGGGATCCACAAACTTTTGATGATTATGTGTTTTATTAATATGGCAACATGTTTTTTTTGTTTTTTTTTTAACCTAATAAAGTAACCTCACGATATTTTAATGAAACAACCAAGGTAGATTTCTGCCTTTTTTGGTCCATGTGATGGATTGAAATGAGGTGTCCACTAATGGAGCAAGTTCTGTAGGTAACTGGCCACACTAACTATAACTAAGAGAAATCAGAGTAATGGTACCAATTAAATAATAGTAATAATAAATAACATAATGAATTACTTTCTTTCTACTTTAGAACTACTTTCCAGTTCTTTGTTTTAGTCTATGATCTAAAATAAATTAAAACATATTCAACTTAGCTGTTATGTTGCAGAACGTGACACCGTTTAACAGATATCTGTGAGAACGTCACAGGAGTAATGTACCATTAGTGGGATTAGTTTAGTCACAAACTGCTGGGTAAATTCTTTCATCAATTGTCATCGTCTTTTTCCTCTTAATCAGTTGCCAGGTTATGGCGTGGCTGCTCCTGGATCTGCTGCGTATAGCTGCAGGTGTTTACAATTATCAAAAGATCCATTTTGCTTCTTTACCACTCTTTTATTACTCTAATGTGCAGCACCACTCAAATACTTCATAACCTAAATTCTATTGTGGTTCCCTCACCACCGGGGGGCGACAGCCTCCTTATTCTAAAACCTCAATTTGATAGGAAAACAATTTTTTTTTTCAAATTCTTATTTTTAAGATAAGATACTTTATCATCCACTCTTCCACTGCCTAAACCAGTTGAACTTTCTGTCTGCAGCCTGGTGTAAGTTTCCCCTGGTGTTTGTATTTTGGTTTTCATTTGTGTTTTCTGATTGTTTCATGGATCTTCATTTTTGCCACTTGAGTTTTTTTCCTCATCAGTAGATTCCTCTGCGTTATCAATTGTGATTAGGTCATATTAGACATTCATTCGTTTAGCTTTGTATTTTTTTCTTGCGTTGTGACTGTGCCTTTCAGGGGTTTTTTTTTTGTTACGCTTCTCCTTTGTGGTTAATTAAGATCCCTCTGAGTTTTCTGTCATCATTAGTCTCTCTCAACTCTCCTGCTCTGGACTCTCAAAATCTCACTGTTTTTCTCGGTTTTACAGTTTTTCTTTCTGTCACTCTGATTTTACTTTGTATCCTTTTACTCTTATCCGCCTGTTATAAGTTTAGATATTCTCGTTAATAAACATCTAGCTACTTCCAGGCTGTTGTTTATTCATTCAATATGCTCACAACACATGAAGAAAGAGGGGGAAACCTCATAAGCCTCATTGAAATACAAACTAAAAAACAGAGTCCAAATTCAGAACCTTGAGGTACGCCAACATAATCATGAGCTATTTTTAGAAAACGTGTTAATTATGCTATAAAAAAAGAGTTTTGCAGTCAAATAAACCACTATTATTCAATCTTGATTTCATTTTCTACATATATATATTTTTTTTACATTTGTCCTGAATTGTCAAAATTATTTCAACCAGATAGAGTACGATTAAAAATGTATGACGTCCTAACTTATTGCTCAATTAGAAAACTTTTACCTTGTTTAGAGAGTAAAACAGAGATCTTCCTTCCTTTTTTTTCAAGATAAGTTGAAAAAAATATATACATATGTATATGTGAACATTTTGCAACAATTTCATATTTTATTTTAATTATTTACATGACTAACCTTTGGACGACTTCATCGAATGAAGATTTGTGATTCCTGTTGAGTGATTGATCAATTGTGGAAAAATAGTCATCATTTCCACAGCATGAAGCAACTTTTTCGGCTCTGTACTTTTTGTTTTCTTGCTTAGAGGGCAAAAAGCTCATCAGGGGTAACTGGGAAACAATAACATGAGATAAAATCAGAAATGTACCTGTGGAAATAAGTCAGGACTCAGTGTGTCATCTCAGGTGAGTGGGAAATTGAGAGATTTTCTGTGGAAGCATAACTTTGGTATTTCTAATGTGGAATAAATCATCAGTCATCATAACAGGTTCTTCTTATTTACACTAAACCTGTTCAGTTAGCTATACCATTGACACTTATTTATAAGTGTCTACTCAGTTAGTGTAAATTACTAAGTAATTTATACTTAGTTAGTATAAATTAGTTATTTATACTTAGTAATAATTACTTGTAACTGATTCCCATTTAATTTGATTCCTAATCAAACTGAATTTGATTCCTAATAAAATTTCAGTTTGATTAGGAATCTGTGACTCAAATGAAAACTGTCCCAGATTTGGAAATGTTGGTAAATGCGACGTGTTGGAGCTGGGAAATGAGCCAGGGGGAGTCGGAGCCATAGTGCGTCATTCCAGGTGAGCGTGAAAATGTGGGATTTTTGTGTGTAAAAATATATTTTCATATGGAGTGTCCAGAGTAACTATTATTTATTTATTTTGTTGCATTGAAGGCATAAGTTTAGCGTGAGAGCTTCGTGAGCTTTCGGGAAGAAAAACATGATTAGGAACAAACGCAGTGTCTTACAACAATAAAGTTATTCTTTATTGTTGGTTGGACTGTGTTAAAATGACAGCATTAAATAAATCTACATCTGGATTGACTGACTTTTTCTCTTTTTTTAAAAAGCATTTATTAAAAAAAATACATTGGCATCATATATCGATGATTGGGCAGAATGTTCTGCATGGAGATTACTTTTAGTAGCCACACGGCTGTATGCAGTGTGTATCTGTGTGCGTTTGTTTGTAATACCTTGTGGGGACCATTTTCTTGACACATACTGTGTTGTGGGGAGCCACTGCTCCTTGTGGGGACCAAACAAGGGGAAACACTGTTTGTGGATCAGGGGTGAGATTTAGGACTACGGTGTGAATTGAGTTTTGGATAGGATAAGGGTTAGGGTCGGTTAGCCAATGAGAATAGAACTTTTTCATCAATATTAATGAATTATCGAGTTAAAACAAACTTCTACATCTTGCTGAAAAGTTCTTTGTAAGTTAGTTTTGTCTTATTTAAAAGATATTTGCACTCAAATGTAGACAAAAAAAAATCCTTGGTAATAGTTGCTAGTACCAGCTACCGCCTCTTGTTATTCCACGAAGCTTCAGTCACCTTTTCAGACTGAGCGTTGAAGCCGATGGGGCCTCACCAAGCCAAGTGTAGGATTCCAGCTCTCGGGGGCCGAAGGGAGGATTTCCTTTTCAGTGTGTCTGGCTGGTAAATATGTCACTGGACTGGAAGCCGACACTGCGAAAAACAGGTGGAATGTTTTCAAGGCCGCCACAGGAGCGTGAGCCATGTGTTTCTTCCCTCACACACTCCAAGGTAAAGAGGGTCAATCCCCTGCCTGGAGAGGTGTTGTCTGTCAAGAGGCACTCTTCCCCCCTGGAGAAGGGTTTTCGTCTGAGATCTGCTGCTAAATCTTCTTAAACTGGATTCACTGCATGGATTGTATCAATACAATAACAAAAGAAAAAGGGGATTTATTTCACGGGAACATCCCAAAATGAGGCGACACTGACCTTTAAATTGATTGAATCCATTCTGACAGGAAGGTGTGTTATTGGAAAGCGCTATTGACTCACAGCTAGCTCGTTATCACCGCTCGCCTGAGGGAGGAAGAACCTGTTACTTATTCATGTAATGAAGTTACACAAAAACCCTGCAGGTTTGAAAACAAAAATAGATCGGCGTGTGAGGCAATGGACTGTTTGCACATCCTTTGTTGTGGTTTTATGACTGGTGTTCTTGGAAATGGGATTAAATGGCCATTACATGTGGAAATATTAACTTCCACCTGTCTATCCGTTGGATATGCTTGCTTATCCTTCCAGCTTTTGGAGTGGGACCGGGGCCCGTCTTCAGTAATCATTGGGTGGGAAAGGAGTATGATCCCTGAACAGGTCACCACTTCATCAATGGACAACGCAAAGACAAAGAGGACAGTCGACCATCCTCAAACACACACTTGTAAGTGCAATTCAGAGTAAATAATGCATATTTGTGGACTAACACAACAGTATCAGCAATGAAGTGAGAGGCCAGGTAAAATCCTAGAATGGGATAAGTCACCATAGACCTCCAAACGGCATGTTGGAGGTCTATATAGAACAGTATGTAGAGAAAAATGGAATGAAATGTTTCTCTGTGGCTGGACACCTTCATCTGTCATCACATACCAAGCAGAGTAAGAAGTGTTGACCTGAACAGACGTTTCCTCTGCTTTACCGCTACTGGACTCTACATCAGTGAGGTGTGAGGACTCATGCCTCTCTGCCTGGGGATCCACAAGATGTTTTCAGGAGATGCACTGGGCCCTATATGGCTCATTTCTACTAGCAACTACTCAGTTCTGAAGGTTTTTCTCTAGAAACAGCTAATTGGTATCAGCCCCTTTTTTAGAACCTGCTCCGCCACCTGAAATTGCAACGTTAGAAGACAATAGTCTCTGATTGGCTAGAAGGTGGCGACGACTGATAGTCAAGTTCAACGTTTTCAGCTCCTGCCGTTTGCTTTCACACTAACCATCCAAACTAATTTCAAAACCTGTTCAGCCACCTCACCTGTGGTGGCGCTGCATCAAGAGCCATCGAGGCAAATGACACGAGAAAGACAGTGAATGCAACTCCTTTGTTCACAAGAGGTAAACAAAAGTGGAGTGGCATCAGATTTGAGTGGCGGTAGGGTTTCTCTTTTGTCTTCAGTAAAAGACCACAAGAGATTTTTTCCTCTAGCGTTAGACTCTTGTGTTTGCTTTAGTTCTATTGTCTATTGTCATAGCAAAGCTTCATTCAGCCCAAAAATATACATCGCAATTTTCCTTTTTTTACCCACACATCCTGTCTAAATTTACTATGACCAAAGTTGCTAAAAGTCAGACTTAGTTTGCCAATTTGGGCTACTTTAGTAGGTCAGCTAATTTAGACATCTGTCACTTTTCAGCCACATCCTGGTATTATTTAGGCAATTTTGTCAGATTTATTTCTTTTCAACAAAAGGTTTCTTGGGAACAGGAGGGGCTGTTCAGGCTTAACCCAAGAATAAAAGAAATAAAATAAATAAGTCAGATTGTAAAAAAAAAAAAAAAAAAATTCATATGGCCTTGTTTTGCCCTAAACACAAATTTCTCAAAAGTCCCAAAACCGCAAGAAGTGGCGTTCTACAATGAGTCCTGATGAGAAGAAAGCAAACAAGACTAAAAGGGGAAAATGGACCGAGTGAATAATGTCCCTGAAAATATTTCTTCATATTTCAACCATTTCTTTTTCTCAATTCTGACGTCTTCTTTTGTTGCCTGAACCCTAACAAAACACATTTTGAATGTGTTTTATTCTAGCTTCAAGCTAGTGTCATGCGAACTCCATGCTAACTTTACTCTTATGATGCCGTCTTTGTTGGTAATTGGACTACGTGAGAATCACACGTAGTCCAATTAGAATCCTACTGGGACGTCAAAGAGAGAGTGCTTCTTCCTCGTCACCTCTTTGGGATGAGTTTGTAGGTTTCAAACCCATTAGCATGCGGTCATCGTTTAATGGTGCTTGTGGATGTAGCTTACAGACAACAGCCTTGACTGTCAGATGGAAATGGTAAATCAATAGCAGCGCCCTGTGTTAAACTCCAAGCATTTGCTTAGTTATCCATCTTTCCATCCGCTCTGAGTGGAGCTGCTACAGCTTTGTCATCTTGTTATTTATTTTCTGAGTGGCTGACGGCCCTTTAGCCACCGTACGCCACAGAAATCCATCCATCCAGTCATCAGATTGATTTTTGTCAGTATCCAAAAAATCCCATTCAAGAAAAGAATGTCAGAATTCATAACTCCTTGGATGTTCTGATGTGGTGCCTGAAGCAAAATTGTGAGGTGAAGCATTGACACCCGTGTTTACATAACTGACAACCACAACCCAAAGGCAATACGTTGGAGATGTTACAGAACCGGTCCTGGGAGACAATCTGCTACTGTGGCATTTCACACGAATGTTTGCATATGAATACGTCCACCACTGACTCCTTTAGACAACAGTATGCCATCATCCGGAGGGTTCACAGTCCCTCTCAGTCTGTTTTGGCGATTGTAGGCAGCAGACGTTTCTCCACGGACTCAACCGTTTTGTCTGTCACACACCAAAAAGCAAGGAGGTGATACTGGAACATGATGTGTGTCTGCACCAAAGGCTGCTGTTCACAGTGATGTCACTGATGAATGCGAGCACGTGTTTGATAATGATTGAAGAATTTGGTCTGGTGGGTCATTTTAGGCTGAAGCTTAAATTAGGGCCATGCCGGGTGTTGGGAAGTTCAGGTCAACACCTGGTTCTGGTTCAGCACCTTCAGCGATGGTATAGCTGGCATCATTCTGGTACCATACAATATCTGATCAATTTTTCTCTCTGATAAGTTGTCAGCATGAACAGTTTATGAATTCAGATTCCACACTTATTTCAAGAAAAAAATTTAATAAATCAGTCATTTTGTACCATGAAATATGCTTCATAGTGTCACTCATGTTTTAAAAATACATTAAACTCTTTCTTTTTACTCAAACAATGGGTTGATAAATGAAAAATACCATGTTTAGGGTAGTCGGAATCAGAAGCAAAGGTAAACTGAGACCCAGCTTTATCTCATCAGGCCGGCAGGGGGCGACAAAGAGACCTGCGCTCACAACATGATGTTGTAGAGTTATAAACTTCCAGTCAACTTAATAATTAGCCTTGTTTTGAGTAGTTTTGACAGTTTCTGAGAGTCTCTTTGGAAATATTTAGAGATTATTTAAATTTTAACTTCAAATTGCTACTAAATTTTAAGATAAATTACAAATGTACTCAATGAAATTATCTTTGCTGTTATGTTCCAGGCTGCAATTACTACATCTAATGTAACTTGTCATGCTTTTAACCCTTGTCAACTATAAAAAAAAATGATGCTTTTCTGCAGCTGTAAGCTCAATCTTAAGCAAGGAGAAGAAACCCTGTCATAGTGTCATGTTATTGAATTGCTACAAGTAGCAAATTATCAAGCTTTTATGCCAAAACTGTAAATTTTTTCCAATTAAGAACAAACAAACAAACAAACAAACAAACAAAACAACATCTTTTTCTCTAAATATGTTTTAGCCAGAACTCCTCTAGAGGCACAGTTTTAGGCTCACCTGGTTCAAATTCTGTAAAATAAAAAATAAAATAAAATAAAATAATGCCTATTAGGCATCTTTTGCAATCCAATTATTAATCGGTTAATCCAAATAATAATCAACAGATCAGCTCTATGCTGCATTGAAGTTGAGTCAAGCAGAAAGAGCTGAGCTTTTTACATGTTGACTTTGGAATTATATTTTAGCTGCAGATGCATCCTTTGCTACAGATGATCAAGCATTCAAGAAAGAAATGCTAAGTTATTGCGTTCTAAGCGATAAAATGTTTATTTTTCTCATTAAAAGAGGAATTAAATAACTTGTTTTCTTGTGTTTTTTATATATATTTAATTTTGTACAAAATAAGCATAGGTGATTAAATGAATCTGCCATTTTTCTTTATCCAATTACTCAGTTAATCGTCAGAGTAATCGACTGCTAAAATAATCGTTAGCTGTAACCCTGCATGCAGGGTGTGTGTGTGTGTGTGTGTGTGTGTGTGTGTGTGTGTGTGTGTGTGTGTGTGTGTGGTCACTGGCCACACCCCTCACCCATGTGGTGTGTGTATGTGTGTGTGTGTGAGACTAGGGGTGCCATCAGATCCAACATATTTAATCTGAGCAGAAGAGAATCACACGTAGTCCAGAGTGAATGTTCCACTTGAAACAATTATACATATTCCACCCGGAGGGTCCTCCCCGATCACACCCACCCACACGTATTGCTGCCATAAAGCTCCCACCCTGCGCTGCGCGTGGACGCGCGTCGCGAGAGCATTGACTCTACTAACAGCTATCGTGGACGTGAAAGAAGAAGAAGGAAAAAAAAAAAAAGGAGAGAGGGAGCAGAGAGCAGCAGCAGCAGCAAGAGGAGGAGGAGGAGGACACAACCAGGACTACAACACACCGAACGGACGAAAACAGAAGCTGGATGATATCCGCAGCAGACCGGGAGCTCTGAGCCACCGGAGAGACGACGTGGTGCGGATAGTACCGCAGGATAGCCTATTTTTTTTTCTTCTTCTCCTCCCTCCGCCGCGGTGAAAGCAGCCCGAGCTGTCGATCAGGAGGCGCGAGACTCGCCTGCTCTTCCTCGTCAGAAAAGAGGAAGGTTTAGGGAGACGCGGACTGAAGGAGGTAAGGCTTCGTTTCCACGTAGCTTCGCGGTGTGTGTGTGTGTGTGTGTGCTGTCAGTGAGACGGAATGTGAAAACGTCCCGCGGTCCGCCTGCTGTCACTCTGTCAGTCGGTCCATCGGCTGCAGCCTCCTGCTCTCCGTTGAGACCCAGCGGGAGGCTGCTTGACGCCGACAGGCTTCGTTTGACGTGGTGAGCTTCAGCGTCGCTGCGTCCCCCGCCACCTAACAGACAAAATGTCACGCTTTTTTCTTACATAATGCGTAAGTCACAGATGTTGCAGTGTGTGTGTGTGCTGGAGTCCGATACAGTGCAGCAGCAGCAGCAGCAGCTGTGAGCTGCCATGGATCTGTGATGGTGACATCCTGTGGAGCTCGATCCATTCAGGGCCAGCCCTACTGGCTTTATTGTCGCAGTGAGATCTGAATGATTATGTGCGCTGCTGGCGTCGTAAAGGCTGCAGAGCTTTGTTTTTGTGCCGCTTACTTCCCTCTTTGCAGGGCTGAGAGCTGCCTGGGACCCCCCCCCACCCTCCTCCACCTTTCACTGTGTGTGTGTGTCAGACGTCGAGGCTGCTGCTTCCATCAGCCCACTTGCTGACTGATGGGGCCTGGCTGCTTTTTATAGCTGGACACAAGGACGTTCAGATGCACCTCTTTTAAAGCGGCGCTGATACACGGATGTGGAGGAGGCTGAGCAGACTCTGTAGAGCTGCTGATGACAGCTGCTGGAAAACAAATCCCTAGCAAAACTGCTAAGGCTTCATTTTCAGCTGCCTTCATCAGCCAAGCGATGAATTAGCTTAAGCAGAACCAGCAAACAAGCTGACAACAGAGAACTCTTTACAAATCAGGAGTGAATGTCAGTTACGTTCAGGATTTGTTAGCCGCAAGTGATCGTTTGACTCGATTTTGACGGGTTATACTAGAGTCGGAGCATTTCCAAAACTGCAGCTCTCACAGGGAGTTCCTAGTCTGCAGTGGTCAGTATCTGTCAGCAACAAGGTCACCAGCTGCCGAGGTCTGTTGATGCACGAAAGGAACGAAGGCCGACCCCTCCCCTTTGGTCTGATCCAAGAGACAAGCAAGCAACCTCAATAAGTCAATCCTGGTTGAGAGAACGCTATCAGAAAACAAGTTTGAGGTATTCAGTCCAATCAAGCATCTGTGGGATGTGCTGGACAAACAAGTCCGATTCGTAGAAGCCCAACCTTACAACCTGCAGGGCTTATTGGATCTGCCTCCAACATCTTGGTGCCAGATGCCACATGAGACCCTCAGGGATCTAGTGGAGTTCACGCCTCAATGGGTCAGAGCTGCAGTGGCAGCAAAAGAGGGAACAGTACACTGTTAAGGCAGGTGGTCATAATGCTTTGCCTGATGTGGGTGGATGCAAACGTCTTCACAAATGAAGTAGCGATGCAGCAGTCGGGTTAAGGTTAATCTGATCAATCAATCAATCAAATTTTATTTGTATAGCACATTTCAGCAGCAAGGCATTTCAAAGTGCTTTACATAATTACAATAAAAACAGCATGTGACATTGAATAAACAGTGAGAAAGAGAAAGACATTTTGAAAAAGATTAAAAAAGATAAAATCTTTTCTTTTGATCTATGCATTTTGAAGAGTTTACATCTGCAAGGCAACCACAGCTAATGTGACTTTAGTTAGCTAGGCTTCGTTTAGGGCTCAAATTATTTTTTTTATTGTTGTTTTTTAGAAACCGTCTTGTCAAAGCAGGCTTATGTGACCTCATACCAGATGACCAGCTCCCCGTCAACGAGATAAAGCCCTCACATGTCCGTTACCTTTCAAATTCTGAGACTTGTTCTCAGGCCTTCTGTGATCGGGCGCTCAAGTTGTCCATCTCATTCTCGATCACTGGAGAACACCCGTACTGCGACGCCAACTTGCTGACATTAACATTTTATTCAGGTTATTATGTAAGTGGCAAAGCCCTTGAGAGCGGAGCTGGAAACATTTCTGTGACAGCTCCAGCTGCCCCAGTGAGCGCACTCACGAGCAGGGGGAGAAGCTCAACCTCAGCTCAGAGATGCTCAGTTTTAGACCCGACAGAGGAGCAGCACCCACTGTGACTGTTTGAGAGCTGAGTCCAGACACAGGCAGTATTAATGCTACGGTGGTCATCGCAATCAGAGTTGAGCAAAACGAAAAGGAGGTTTTCATCATACAGAGCCTTTTCTTGGGGAAAATATCTTATGAGCAGCATTCAGATGGGCAAAGTTCCCTTTTTCATGTAAGGAGAGAATGCCTCATCTGGTGTGAGATGTTAGAAAACCAATAGCAGTGCAAGTAAACCCTTGTTACAAGAAAGACATTTGACGCGTCGTCTGTGTGCATGCGTACATGTCGGGACCTTGAACACATCCAGTTGCCAGACCAGTTTTCTAAGAACAAGAAAGCTGAAGCTACAGTTTGGACGGGTGAGCCAAAATTGGACACCAGCGTATGAGAGAAACATTATCCGGTTTGTGTGGGTGACGTTTTCTTGGCAGACGTCGACAGCAACCTGCCCAAGTATTGTTGTTGACCATGTCCATCCTTTTAGAGCCACTGTGTGCCCCTGCATACTTCCTGCAGGATGAAGAACAAATCACAAAAGTCAGATAATCTTCAGCTGGTTTCTTGAACTTGACAGTAGCTTTCCCTGTACTCCAATGTCCTCAACAATCGCCATCACTTAATCTAAACGAGCGTGCTTGTAATGTGATTCAATGGGAGGTTCTTTATGTCTAATGCTGAGATCTTTCAGTACTGTCTCTTCAAACCTGATTGGCCAAGGGACACACAGCAAAGCTTGATGACTCTTGACTTCTTGAGTTTGACACTGGGATCTTGACTCAAATACTATTGCCTGTGTCTTATCGCTCTCTTGCTACAAAGTATTTTGATTCAAGGAAGTGGTCAAGATAAGAAACACCTTCTTCTGTCTCAGTGACGCCCCCAGTCCAAGATCCTGGACAGAATTTAAATAGAGTTTTCTTTCACGTCTTGGGACCACCTTGAGGAAACGTTTTGTTGCAATCGACCAGTTGGCTTCTTGTGTCCTTGCCATCATGTCCACTCCGGTTGTCGCTTCAACTTGCTGCTGGAACCACAACCACATCTTCGTGTAAGACGACGCGAGGTTGATGCTTCGCATACCGTGTCAGTGTGGCGATGTGCTTCCTGAGCAGGTGTATTTATAGAGACTTCAACAATGGCGGTGGAGTCGGTGCGTGTTTGGGAGATCTTAAATAGCATCCATCTTTGTCCCACCGCAGATGAGAAGATTGGGATGAGGCGAGCGCAATCGTCAGGGTATCCATTGTTATCGCTGACGTTTGTCTGAGGAATGTCAGAACTGTCAGTTATATTTTTCCCTAAAGGATCGAAATGCTGTTTTTGGGGCTGGATTTAGTTTCGCCCAACCCTAAGCTTTCTGTTTTTGTTGAATTTCTGATTTTGGATAAATTACTATCAATGCCTCGCATGTTTTCTAGCATGTTCTAGATTTTAAAAAAAAAAATATATATATATATATAAAAAAAGAAAAAGAAATGTATGTACATTTCACATTTGCAGTGGTGATCGGTGGTTTTTAATGTATTTCAGGGTATGTGCTACCCATTATTGAAAACCTTTGACCCCCTGCTGTCATTGTCATTATGCCACTCAACTAGAAAAAAAAAAGACCAAGATGATGTTTGCTGATGTGTTGATGTTGAGATAAAAGAAGACAAACATTTCTGAACAGGGTGTTTAAAAAAAAAATCTGATTCTTTTAAACTTTTATGAATTGTATCGACACTAAAAGTGTCTGGTCTTGAGTGTGAGTTAGTATCACATCTGCTGTTTTTCAACTCCAGTCCTGTTGACCTTTAAAATTCATTTTGTACAAAGACTTAAAGTAATTTGTTACAAATTCACTTAAGCACTTAAAGGCCTCAGTCACATATGGCAAAGTACTTTTATAAGGTTACCTAGAAACACTTGGGTTTTTTATTGGGTTTTTACCGTACAAAATTGTAAAAGGCCAAAATTTGACACAGAAATCTGGGTCAAAAATGTTCCAAACTGAAAAGTCCAGCTTATTTATTTCTTTATTTATTTTACTTTGGGAAATACAGGTAGGTGCAGCTGTGGAATAGATTTGTGTGTATGATCTACTTTAGTGCTTTTGCAAACATCTGGTTAGAGACGCCAAGCAGAAATCTTGATGTAAAACTCAGCTGCCTTCTGTGTGGGCCTTTCTAGTTACAAGGGCAGATTTAGGTCCAATCCTTACTGTAGACTGTAAAGTGACCAATCAAGAGACAGAATTTAGTGTGTTGCATTCAGACTCCCTCAGAAATGAAGTTTCTGTTGGTTTTGCTCCCGTCGTGCTGATCTAAATCTGGCATCCGCTCTTGGAAATATTGTTCGTTTTTGAAGTTCGCCGCAGAAACCGAAACACAGAAAACAAAACAAAAAAAAAAGACAGATGTTTTTTCTTTGCTCTTTCACTGCTGTGCATTGATCCTAAAATCCTTTATGCCGTTCACACCTTCAACAAAAGACTTTGCTCAGTCTAGCGTGTGTGATGGGCCCAGACTATTACGGGCTTTTGATTCCAACGAGATCCGTTTTGTGGCACGCGCCGCCGTTTATTCTTTCAGCTGTTTGAAGCTGGTGGTAAAGGGGTGTTCTCTCTCTGAATTTCTGAATCTATTGCCTGTCTTTAATGTCCCCGTTTAACCTCGTGCTACGGCTGCATGCTTCTGTGGCGCAAATTGAACAGGCCTTGCTTTATTGGGGAGCTTAGAGTCGAAGCTGTCGATGGCATTTCTTGCAAGGGGGCGAGCAGCTGGAGATCAGTCTACCGACTTGGATGCTGTATGTAATTTAATATCGCATTTCAAGCACCATTTGTTTAAGGATCCCCGTTAGTCTCTACCAAAGTAGAGACTATTCTTCCTGGGGTCCACTCCGTAAAATCGTACCTTTATTACAAAAACAACACAATGAAATTCAGGAACAGGAAACTTGGTTAATTTATGTATTTACTATGGAGTAGCAAATGAGAAATTTCTGCTGCCAGACGCCTGACAAAATGTCCACGAAACTGAGAAACTTCAAACGTTCCCGTTTCTGTCAGTTGTTGTTTAACTAAGAACAGCAGCAGTCCTTTCCTGGCCTGACATGCCAGGAGTTGCTGCTCTAACTGCAGCTTGGTATGCAGACACTTCATCAAGTTCCTACTTTTTGCGTTTACACAAAGCACATTTAATCATTTCTTTTGCACTAACAGGAAACGGTATGCTGTTTACTTCCTAACCAGGATGATTATTGCGGCTGTAAAAACCTTCAACACTTGTGACTCAATTAGCACATTCTGAAATCAAAATCTGTTGAATCTATCAAAATATCTTGTACAGAATCTGGAAGTGATGTAGCTCATGTTTTAGTAGTGTCTTTGACATGACGGTCAACAATCTCTGCATTTTATTTTCCCCATTTGATTCTGCATATTATTCATACCCGGAAGATATTTTTGACTTCCAAGTCAATAACATGAAAAGAAAGTAAGCGTTGGGCAGTAAAACAGATGCAGTTCTTTGGTTGATGGGGCTCGGATCTGGACGGAACAAGTCCTGAGACGATCTGAACTCTTCATGGACCGTAATAACCTGATATGGATCAGAACAGATGAAACTGGGTGTTGACGTCACTATGACTCCTGGGCAAAATGCCTTATTCACAGTATAAACCCTTTTATTTTTATTTTTTGGGAAAATATGTTGAAAATTCATTCATTCAACATGACTCTAAAAATGGTCGATTGCAAAAAAGGTCGATTATCTAGGCCGTTCAAAGCTAAACTGCTGTAGGTCACAGCAGAGTTTTGCTCTGTGAACTGAGACGGCAGGCGGTTTGAGTCATAACTCTGGCTTTTGGGGCGCTTTCCTGTGCCAAATAATCTTGACAAGTTTGGTCAAAACTTTTTATTTCACGATGATTTGATGGGATATTGTACTTGTCTCGTCGCACAGCTTTTCACCGACCATTAACGGCAGGATTTACGATAAGTGATTGTGACGATGGCCAAAAGACACAAAAAGACCCTTATTGTATCCCACTGGAGTTCCCCCTCACTCTTTTCCAGTTTGTCTCCCTCTGTTCGTCCTCTTCTGGGTGGTTTTGTAAAGAAAGATCCCATCCACATGATCCACATGACCCCCATCTCAAGTGAGCAGTCATTTGTCCCACTAAAGTGCCTTTGATCAGCACCCAGAATCCCTAAAAACCTCAAGGTCACCAGGTTACAGCCAACTTCACTCTGCAGCGAGCGAAAGAGGCTTTCTGGGAAGTGATCAAGTTAGAAGGCATTTAAAGTATTTTATTTAATTCTTTTAAAGCTCATCTTAAAACCCATCTATTTTACTTGGCTTTCAACTCTAGCGGGATCTAGTTTTAAATTGTATGTTTTTGTTTTTAAACTGTAAGTTTTTATTTTATGTTTTTTTTTTATTGTTATGTTGTGTTTTGATGTACAGCACTTTGTATCAGCTGTGGTTGTTTTAAAGTGCTTTATAAATAAAGTTGGTATGGTATGGTATCTGCTAAACGTGAAGTTTTACAGAAAATTTCTCTTCATTAGACCTGGACAGCTGAACGGAACCAGCGGCCAAACCGTGACGATCCGTCGCAGCTGGATGTTGGTTTGAGGAGCCCACAGAAAACAACTGCAGGGCGTTGAGAGGATGTATTGTGCAAACAGTTCAACGTCTCAGTATGTGATGATCCTGCAGTCAGCTGTAGCACATGGTGGCCTGTTTAGAAGCCTGAACTTCCCTAGAACACTGCTGAGTTGGTTCGGTTGGAGCGAGTTGGCCCTCGGTCTGCTGATGTTTGCATTGTTTGTCTCACTACGTTGGCGGCAGATTGATGGAGTTGTTGCTCAGATTGACAGATCTAGCTCAGCTGGGCCGCTCTACCCTGAAGCCAACCACGCTTCTCAGTGAGAACTTCCTGCGAGGGTAAACCAGCTGTAAGAAACACTGTAGGTCCTCTGACGTCTGCAAACCCTCACTATCTTTTTATAGTAACAGCTTGGTCGACGTCACACTGTGTGTTAGAGAAAAATTGATTGTCAAATAAGGTTTTACTACTATTTTTAAGAGAGAATGATTAATGCCTTAGCAGCTTACATTAGCAATTAGCATGGCTAATTCTTTGCAACATTCTTTGTGTGCTTTTTTAAAATTTGGAGATAAGATTCTTACTTTAAGTCTGCGATTTTAAAGGGTGTTAATACAAATTCAGCATGTTCTATGACTGATTGGATTTTCATGAGGGTAAAATAGTACAACTTTGCTTTATCCTTTCTGTTATCTGCTAAAGGTCAGTTTCTCTCTCTGACTTACCATCAGGTCTGTGACATAAGATCTTAAGTTGTAGAAAACATTTTTAACTGTCACTATACATATCTTTGTCATTTAGCATGATGCTCAGGAAGAGTTGAGGTGGAGGTGGAGAATTGTGCTGGTTTGTCCCATCAGACCGTCAGTTCCTAAAACCACACACACAAAAAAAACTTACCAAAGCGCACGTAGGGTCAGCATGAACCCGCCAGACCGCAAGTAAAAAGCTTGCTGTGTCCAAATTACCCCGTCTCTTAAAACTGAAGGAGGGTTAACTTCCTCACTAAGCCTCTCACTGGTGCCGAAAATAGCTAAATTTAAGTAATCTTCCTTGGACAAGCTGGTAGTGCATACACAGATCTGGAAAAAAAAAAGTCAGATATTTGGGTTTAGCACCAACTGGTGAACTGGTGAAGGTCGATGAAGCTGAAATTTGATTCCAGCCATCAGCCGGAATCAGCCGGGCTCTAAGATCATCTCCAACCAAAGAACTGTTGTTTCACCTTAGTCTCCCTCCTCTTAAAGTGAAAACGCTCCTTTAATAAGCGCTTGTCTCCTATTTCAGTGCTCAGCTGGTTTAAAAACATTGACCGAGGCCGCAGGCCTGCAACGGTCGAGTCTTGGCCAAATGACGTCCTGCTGAAGAGAGCTGGCAGCATCCAAGAGGAATTTGAATACTTTCACAGTGCGACAGTCAGGCAAGGCGAGCATGTGACCTACAGTTTGCCACTGCTCTGATGCAGTATGCTGTTGGCTGTGTGTGTGCGTGTGTGTGTGTGTGTGTGTGTGTGTGTGTGTGTATATGTGTGTGTATATGTGTGTGTAGGTGTGTGTGTGTGTGTTTGTGTGTGTGTGAGATGGTAGCAACCAGGGCCAGAACAAAGCAGTCTGCAACCAGAGGACTTGGGTGTGGCACGTTTAGCTTGATCAAGCAACAGACTAAATTCAGTCGTCCATCTTAACCTTCAGGATGTTTTAGAAAGCTTTGCTCCAGTCACTGGATATCTGGAACAATGTCTAACATTTGTCAGCATCCCCGGTCATAAATACCAATGAAGGATCAAATCTTTAAACATTTGCCAGGTGACTAATCTATTGATTCGGAAAAATTTAAGGGCCTCGATTTTTTTATTGCTAAACCCCATCTTTGGAATATTGGCAAAACATTGTCTTCAAATAAATTTTTATTGATACTTTTGAAGCTTTCTGTCCCAGATTACATTTCAGTCACATTTTCTTGCCTCACTGCCTCTCCCGGTTCTCTCTCTCTCTCTCTCCATCTTTCTCTCTCTCTGTCTCTCTCTCTGTCTCTCTCTCTCTCTGTCTCTCTCTCTCCGGCGACTATAAAAGCTTTGTCATTATGCCAAGGTTGTCTGAAAGTTGCTCTGTCCTGCAGTCTGTCCTACTTTTGGGTGTAACTCTAAACTGGGACACCACAATACGAATATAGCAGGTAGAGCTTGGCGATTCTGAAGCTCAGTCATATGACATGTGGATCGGACAATAGACCTCTCAGAACATTCCCTCACCAGAAGCGACTGGACGCAGAACAACAAACGAAAACACTGCTTTTGTAATAGTAAAGGGTAGATCTTGGAGGTCAGCATCAGGTCAAAAGACATCACAGTTTTTAAGCATTCATTGGTCACTTGGATATCTGGCACTAGCATTAGTTTTTCTGACCTTGGATGTTTGAAAGTTGAGGTGTCAATGCAGTGGAGAGCGAAAGAAAGCAGACTACCTTCAGATGTGGAACAACTTTCTTCTGCTCTGTATGGGATGTCTGACCTGGGCCACGTTTCAGGACCGTCCTCCGACCTCATGTGATGTCACTGATCGGGGTCCAGACTTAAATAACAGTGTTTACTGAAAGCTTTTGTCTAGATGTTAGCAGTGTTTTGGTACTAGAATCGGACGTAAGTGGACTAGCCATCTTTTTTTCTTGTTCTTTTTGACTGTAGTTGCTTTCTCCGAAGCCTCTTTAATGTTTTTTGGTCTTTTAATGTAATTTGGAAGATAATCAGTGAGCTTAGCAAGAGGCTTTCCTGTCTAAATTACATATTTAATTAAATCGCCTCCATCCCGTTGGACTCGTAAACACAAAGAACAGCAGGAGTCGTTTATTCATCACCGTCCAGTTCACGTTTTCTTTTTTTTTTTAAAGTGATATTTGTGTGTTTAATATAAATCATTTAGCTGTCATCAGGTGGGGGGAGGATGATGCAGATCTTGGCCACTTACCCTCCTCTTCCTCACTCAGCTGCAGACCATGCTCTCGTGTAGACTCGTGGTCCCTGTGACAACGTAACCTCTTCGACCTTCCCTGTCAGGCAGCGGTTGCTAGGAGGCAGATTCACTCACTTACTCACTCCCAGTAAGTAAAAGCAGCTAGTTGGCAACAATAAGGGTCTCTGCCGATGAGCTTCGCAGAGTCGCTCCGGTGTTTATGAACCTGCAGACGGCGTCAGGTAAGAGGCATTTCTGACTTTGTCTCAGATCGTTGGCATTGCAGTCGCTGTGATTCTGTGAAAGCGAGGACCGCTGCTCAGGTGTGTGCCGTTGCTTCAGCGAGATGTCTTCACATTGTCCTGAGGAAATGTGGCATCTTCATCTGGGTCATGGTTGTTTCTCGTTTTCTTCCTGCTTCATATGTAAACGACTGCTGGCAGGGAGCGACAAATCTACTGAAAGAACCACATTTTCTTGCTGCTTTTTGACCTAAATGCAGTCAGTAGAGCTGAAAATGTCAGGTATTGACTTTTGTCTTTTTGCATGGTTGGATGTAGTTTGTCAGATTTGATTACTTGTTGTTTTCTTTTGTAATTTTACCGTCGTTTGCAGCGTATCCATGCCAGCTCAGCAGACTGGTCGTAAATGTAAGACTTTATTAGTGTTGTAATCGAATCTGTTTGGCGTCTCTTGAAGACGGAGGCAGGTGAAGATGGATGGTGGGACGTGGAGTCCATCCGTCAGGGAGTCCACTTTACAGCGGTGCCTGTAATGAAAAGCTCTCGGGCAGCAGACGCTCCGCGGCATAATGAGCAGCTCCACTACAGACTCATCCAGAACAATAAAGAAAGCATCTCGTGGAAAACGAGCCGCCGGCGGAGCGCCACCTCATTGGCCAGGGACGGACGACGGCAGGTGAGCGATTGGCTCATGGAAGCGTAGTAGCTCCATTGTGACTGGCTGTTGTCACGGCAAAACCAAAGTCCCACCGCAGAGACGGCGTGGATGTGTATTTGTGTACAAAGTGGGTGGAGGGTAGATACAGCGGCAGTACAGTGTGTGTGTGTGTGTTGTAGACTTGTGGGTTTTCATTTAGCTGGAGCAGGGTGTGAAAGCTGGCCTGCTGTGGCATCATGGGTGTTAATGAAGGGGTTTGAGTCATGACACCTGCATTCACACATCAAGAAGAGCTGACACTCTGGGTCATATCTCATCCCTTTTAGCATTTAAGATAAATCACTTGTTTTGACATCAGTGCTGATAACTAATGTTCGTCTTGCTTATTCTCGTGTTCGAGTCTTACTGTGAGTACGTCCAAATGCGAGGGCCGTATCCTCCGAAGACCGAATATAACACAGTGATGCAATACAGGCTGTTGAAAATTCAAAAACTTCTGCAAACGCATTCATGTTTTCCATGGATTTAAAGGACAAATCTGATGTATTCTCCAAATTATCCCGAGATTAACTGTGAGTCAAAAGGGAGATTTTTTTCTTTTTTCTTGTAACAATGGTGGACAAAGCGAGAGAGAAGAACGGTCTTTAATTAAATGTGTATTAAACTGTGATGGTACAAATATTAAAAGATTAAAGTAGCTGTTTTAATTTTTCAATATAATTTTTCAGGATCAGCAATACATCTAAGATATCATTATTATTACTGGTCCATGAGATTTTAACAACATTAATAATATTCTCAAAATTTACCCGAGGCTCCACCTAAGATCTCGTCAACCAGGCTTCTTCTTCAGTGCCTTCCTGTTTCTGTCCGACTCTCTCCTGTGTTTCTGTGGCACTTTGACGGCCTGTTAGCCAGGGGGAAGAATCAGCGCCTTGTTCTGTCAGCTCACCAACCATCAGTGGCATTTCTTGAAGATGGAGAAACGCTGATAGCTGTCAGACTGCTGGCACTTTTAATCTGGATAGCTAGCTTTAGCTTTGTGGTGGTGCTGTGACTGTTTTAGCCTGTATGTTACCCTCTTGTCATCAATCACCTGATTTTTCACTGTTGATAAAATATAGAAAGCAAATTCTTGGTAAAAATAGGGCGGTGTTCAAAACGATGCGTTGTAATTTTTTATTTCCCCAGCATCTCAAATTAGCTTCTTAAGCTAGAATTGAAAATGGAGGTGAGAGGGCGCGCTAGGCTTTCCCCGGCATGCCTAGCATTTTATGGTGTTTTCTCTGGCATATCATGAATGAATGAAAATGTTAGCAGCCGTACCTGCATAATACCGTGATGGATGTAACCTTTCCATCCCTGTTTCACCGTCTGAGCCTTAAAGGTCTTTGCGTGTTGTATCATTTGAAGCCAACGCCAGTCCTGTCTTTTTAAATACTAATTCTGCGGCGTAAAACCACCATGTGTAGCTGCTGTAATTGGGGGCTGTGAGTGACTTCCTGTCTGTGTGCGGTGTTTTTCTTTTGAGAAAGCATGAGGTAACGCAGCCAAAAACCCAAAGACATCTCTGTGAACTAGAGGTGTGCCGATCGATCGGTCACCGATCATAATCGGGCCGATTTTCGTGAAAAAGTGCATGATCGGTGATCGGCGATCATTGTCTCTTTTACCGATACCGATCACCTACTTCTCATTTCGCATCCTGCCTGTGCAGCTGGTCTCCTCTTTCCTTCACTCTGCGCAAACGCGCAACAACAAATCTTAAGCGATGTGCAACTATAACGCACTGAGTGAATGGGGAAGTTAGCTGCGTGTTGCTGCGGAAAATTGAAGCACGTCAAAGTGCATCAACACAACGAAGCTAATACGACATAAAAACAGTGCCATACTTGACGGAGTTTGGCTACATCGAGGCTCACTGCAGTAAAAAAGACATACGGAGGATCAGATAGCAGGTAAAGCAGCGCACAGCTACAAACACTCACCCGGATTAGCATGACGGTCAGAAAGCTAAACAAATAACCTGGAAAATTATTTAAGTCTTCGAGCTGCGATGTAAGACGCTGGTTCTGCTCTCGCTGTTGAACCGCTGCTACGCTACAGGTAGTAATATTTCACAGACGGAGCGCCGCTTCTGCTCCACCTGGTAGTGACTCTCACACCGAAGCTCTGCTTAAAGCTGCAGCATCTAACTTAAAAAAAAACAAAAAAACATTTTACATACATATTAAAACTTTCGCTGTCCTAACATGAGACAGATAATCTCTAAAAAAAAAATCGATCTCCTCCCTGTTCTGCATAATTACATCGCTCAGTCAGAAACAGCCAACCAGAGCTAGCAGTAATCAGCTAGCCGCCATGCTATCAGGAAGTTTTCATTCAGTAACTCTGGATTGTTTATTGTAATGGACCCTGTTTTTGCCTTTGAATGTTAAGTTTTATACTTGAATTTTTTTGGCAATGTTGAGAGGTTTTATTTTGGCTCTTTGCATTATTTAGCCTCTTCAGAGCCTTCATATGTTATCAGTCTGTTAAAGATAGTATTATCAATAGCAGTACAATTTGCACAATGCCTGTTTTGTTTAGTTTTCTTCTTGAAAAAAGTTATTAAAAACAAGTTTTTGTCTAAATTAAGGTGAATTCATGGTTCCTTTTTCCACATAATGTAACCGGTAGTGTTTATGATAAAAAAAAAATAAAATAATAATAATTATGTGATCGGTATCGGTGATCGGTATCAGTGTATCGGCCCTCATGGGTGATCGGTATCGGTATCGGCAGGAAAAAACCTGATCGGCACATCTCTACTGTGAACTCTTCTCCTTCCCAGGCTTTTGTGGCGATGCACCTGAAAGCTTTGAACGTGTTCATCAGAGAAGGGGGCGGGGGGGCGGGGGGGGGATTTAAAATTTACATTTCGTGACCCCTTCGGTTACCTCCGTGCACCCTCTGACAGCTGATTAGGTGCTGGGGACGGAGAAAGGAGGCAGAGCATCTGCTGCCGGAGAGAAAACAATCAGCCAGTGGCACAGTGGCCTGTAAGTGGATTTAGTGGCTGGATGGAGGGGGAGAGGGGGAGAAGGGGGAGGGGGTAACTGGATCGGGGGGGGGGGGGAGCAGTCAAACTGAAACAGGGGGTGGAGAGGGGAGATGGGGTCTGTCTGATCGCCTGGTGGACTCTGTGTGTGTGTGCGTGTGTGAGTGTGAGTTTGTGTGTGTGTGTTTGTGATTAGATGGCCCTTTTGTTTTCCTGATGTTTGATGTGTTTAGGTTTGATGAAGGCATAAACTGTTTAATCTGACTTGATGGTAATTAGACGGATGGAGACGACCCTCCAGCCGTAATGCCTGAAAAAGCCATTTAATCATAAAGCACAGTAAAATTATTCATCCATACGCCTTCATATGAAAATATATTTACATATGAAAGCTCACGTATATATATTCAGCCCCCATTGATCTGAAACCTCAAAATGAAATCCAGCACAACCAGTTACCTTCACAAGTTATCAGATTAGTAAATTAATATAACATAAAATAAGTAAAGAAATATGTGTTGCCCATGGCAACGCTGGAGATTCTGTTAAGCAAACAGCAATCAGTCAGGCTCTCCACCAAATCTGACCTTTATAGCAGAGGACGCCACCCTGAACACACGATCTGTCCCCACAGGGAAACAAGCATTAAGACACTTCTCTTTATGAGGGGCAGGGAAGCTGGTCAGACAGTATGATGATGAGCTGGAGAAAAACAACATGCTGGTGGCAAAAGATTTGAGTTGGGTGAAGTTTTACCTCCAAGCTGGCTAATCATTTTTAACAAAAAGAGCTGCAGTGGAAAGGGTTCGGTGGAAGCATACGCACATGTGGGGGAATGGTCCAGTCAAAGTACAGACCTGAATCTGATTGAGTGTTCTGTGGCGGGACATGAAAATTGAGGTTGAGTCGCTCTCTGTCCAAACTGACTGTAAGGGGAAGAGTCAGACTTGCAGCTGCTGTTGTCGTATTACATCATATTCAGTTTATAGAAATGTTAAATTATGCTTCATTGCATTTCCATTCAACAATTCCACACAACTTAATGTTCTTCTGTCACACAGAATCATAATTACTGGAAATTGTCACTCTAATGGGACAAAATCTGAAAAACTTGTTGGCTTATGAAGTGTTGTTCGGTGGATTCCTTTACAAAACTAAAAATGAAGCTGATGTTCTTCAGAGTTTGTGTCTAATACCTCTGAGATGTGTGTGTAAGCGTGTGTTGATTATGTTTAAACTCAAAACTTTATGCACAGTTTGCAAAGGTAAAAACTGATCTTTATGGTCTGCAGCAGGTTTGACGGTCTGCTGTCTTTAACAGCTCTCTCTACCGTGAAGAATGACGCACTCTGATCTGTATTTACCTGAATCGAGTGTGTGTGCGTGTGTTGAATGCGGTCAGACTCTGTGGTGAAGCTTAAAAGGAAGTTGAAAGAGCTCAATGTCTCCGTTACTCTACTTTAGAGAGGGTTGGTGCAGAAAATAAAACCACTCAGATAAGCAAACACTGCACCGACTTCGTCTCGCTGAGAAATGTTCTCATGCCGCGTCTCCCCACGCCGAATACGACGTCGCTTTTCCCTCCTCTTTTCTGCTTCACACTGCCAAACGGACTTCCTATTAATTTCACACTTGCGTGCAGGCACGATTTATTAATAGCAACACAACAGATTTGCTCAAGTTTTGTAAAAACCGAAACAACAACGGCGTCCGTGTCTTGTTTCTCGGCGCGTGGCACTCAGGCTCTCATCCTCTTCATGCGTTTGGTCTAGCGGAGGCATTCTTGGTACTAAATGAAGTGTACCTAATCCAGTGTCACTGATATCTCTACTAACACACACACACACTGGAACAGTGCTCATGTCCTCCCTCAGGGCCTGTGCGTTGGCATGGCGCTGCTGCAGACTTCTCCTGATCTTTAAAATGTCATTATGCATCTAAATATAAAAAAAATACCCTGATGAGGAATAGCTGCTGGTCGCAGTGGCTTGTTGTTATGAAAAGGGCAGCACAAAGAGAGACCGCAGAGCAATTTTAAAACCTTTTTTCCCCCCCAAAAAAAATTAGGGGAAAATGGTCAGCAGGCGGACAAAAAGAATGAACAAAACAAAAGTAAACTTGGGTTTCATCGTTTGGAAGATCGACTTCAGTCTGGATGCTGAGCTGCGAGTTTGTCACAGTTTCTGTTTCCGAGATCTAATCCTCGGAGGATTCAGCTCTTTCTGTTTGACGGCCCTATCTAATCTGTGCAGGATTGGACTCGGAGGGCAGAGGAGGATGACTGAGCCAGGGCTGTTGCCATGGTAACACACAGAGAGTCTAGATAATTGTTGGGAATCAGAAGGAGGGGAAAAAAATAGTGTTTGAAGTGTTTCTGTTTCCTGCTGAATGAACATTTCATTGGTTGAGAGCTGAGGTCTGGAGCTCTACGTTTTTAACAACAATAATAAAGATTATTGTAAATGTGAATCTAAAGAAGCTATTAAAAAAATATTTCCGAAACTGAGAAAAATGCTTTAATTATAGGCGTGGACAATGGAAAAAGAAAAATCTAAACGCCAGACAGTGGAAGTCCAACCAGATATTCGTGGCTTCTTTAACAAATTTTAAAATTAATTTACCAATTGAAATCTTAAATTTTCATAAAATATTTCAGTAGTTAACACTAATCTTTGTAAGATCCACAACACTAATCAGAGTTTTCTACGTGTTCCCTCCTTAAACTCCAATGTTACATCAGACGCCATTGTAGAACTGAGATGCTAAAATATCTGCAAGATGCTAAGGTGTTAGCATCTTAGCAGTGAGACTTTTTAAGTTTTACTCTTGAGGATACAGCCAATCAGCACCAGTGAAAAATAATTAGTGCTACTGGATTGTCTGCTTTCCTAGCGCCAGCGTGTCACGCAGCACTGCTTCTCCGTATTTCAGCTTCCCAAGCTGCGTTCTCTTTAGCATAACTTCGATACACTCTATACAGAGAAAGACCCCAACATATTAGCTTCTGTTGCTCTGTTTGGTGTAGTTTCCTAATGGTGGCCTGTGTTTTAGAAAGAAAAACTCTGTTGTAACTTCATTTGAACCCCACCACGAGCAAACAAGGACGTTTTCAGTTTGAACTTGTTTCCAGTGAATTGAAACTTATTGTTTGAATGTGAACATGTTGAAGCGGAGATGGTGCAGTCTGTGTCCTGGGGAAAAGCTTTTCAGGATCACTGGTCTGTCTGTCTGGAGCATGATTACTTCTCATCCCGTTTAGCTTGTTCCAGGATCACTTTGTTTCTCTGTATTTGGAGTCGGGTTTTATGAAGAAGATCTTTTCGGGTGAAGTCGTGCCGGTTGGTAATTTGCAGAGTATTGATCATTGTCCTCTGCTGGTCTTGCTTGGACCTGAAGGCGTTGCTAAGCTCCTCGTGCCATAATGGAGAATCAATGAAGCTATGTAGTAGCCCTTAGAGCTGGTTTATCACCTCAATTCATTTGAAACGGTCCCTGAAACGTCTCTGCTTGCTCCGTCCTTGGACAGAATGTCCAGAGATCCTTCAGGTGACGCTGCATCTCATCCTGTGGGTTCAGGCTCTCGGGTTTCCGAGGTTTTAATATTTAACGCACAGGAAGGTGGAGATGTTTAAGTAGATGCTGCTCTGCATGTGTTTGCAGACTGAAGGATGTGAAATGATGGCAGAGAACGGCTTGCAGCTGAGAAGCCTGAGGTGGAAGTGAAAGTGACCACACTGCGGCGTTTCTCCCTTTGTCTCCTACGGTTTCATGTTTCGCCATAATAAAAAGCGGACCTAGAAATCATCTTCCTCTTTCTCTAATTGGAGGCTCATTTCCTCTTGGATTCCAGGGTGATGGGGAGCTGCGCCGATGTGGTGAAAATGAGAAGTGAGATAGACTTCTACTACGAATAGCAGGGTGGAAAGACGGTGTGAGCCCCATTTATGCTGGATTTTCTCTTAAATACTTGCTACGGCAGTAGATGGGGGGAAACAGTTTAGGCATCTCTCAAGGTCTTAGTGACTCTACTACAACTTAACCAGGTGATCGATTTGACCCAATGAAACATGTCATTCTTCTTCAATTCTCTTAGGGTACGTTCACAGCAGCCCTGTTTAGTCCACTTTAATCAAACTCAAGTTTGTTTGCCTAGAAAGATGTCCTGTTCATTTGTGGAGGTGTGAACGTGTAATCGATCTCTGAAGCAGACAATAAAGGCGAACTCTGGTCCACCTACAAATAAATGAATACAACCAAAACAAATGTGTGTATGTATTACTAGTAAGGGAAATGACTCACTGTGTTTAGTCCTTGACAAAAATAAAAATCCTACAACTGCTAAAATTTGACACTACTCCATTTTTGTTTGCATTTTGTGAAGAAGGAAGTCACACTCATGCCTTCTTCTGAGGTTTCCATGTCATTTCCTTCGGTGGTTCTTGGTGCAGCACCACCACAGGCTGGATGTGAACGTGCGTTTCAAAGGGTTTGACTCGTTTTACACAGTGCAGTGTGAAAGTGAACCGCAGCAGCTGAAGATGTACGAAATGTTTAAATTTTGGTTCTTAATCGAACAAAGTCTAAAGGAGTGCCAGGTGTGAAAACACCATAAGAGGCGGTCGCTGAACTTGTCGTGCCATTCCACCTTGAGAGCTTGTAAGGCTGTGAGCTGGACTGGTAAAAACTCAGACGTCTTGAGGAGGTTCGGGGAGATAGAGGGGAGGTCTGAACATTTCATCACTGTAATGTTTGCACCCCCTCTCCCCTTCTCTCCTTTCACAAACATGAAGTCTGCCTCAGGTTGGATTAAGGCCCAGACAACAATAATACTAAGCACAGGATGTAGAAATTCCTCCAGTCTTACAATGGATGTACTGGACTTTTTTCGCCAGACATATGTAGACTCTTTATATGGTCAGGATTCTTTAGTGTGTGGTTATTAAAGTCGACTTTTTTGAGCTTTCTATCATGTTGTCACCAAAACCAAAGCATTTGACTTATTCATGCATGTTTGAGAAACCCTTAAATCTCCCGTGGCAACCGTTCAGCCATGGCGCTTTGACTCCACAGGCCACGCCTCCTCTGCACAGCTCCTCTAGACTAGCGGCAGCAGCAATTAGCAAACACCTGGTGGAACTGCAAGTCTGCAGCATTGCTAAAAACGATTGTAAACGGCTCAGAGTTGGTCCAAAGACGAGCTGAAGGGGGAGCGTCCAAAAAGACAGGAGGTTCTTAAAGAGACAGAGGCCAATTTCAAGGTGTCGGATATGGCTTTGATATCGGCTAAATTTCTGTTAAGTTGTTTTTGATATATACAGTTTTTTTAACAACTGAAGGTAACAATTACTTAGTTGTCAATTAAAATGACGCTATTTGCCTTGAAAATACATAATGTACCCTCTAATTCTCCCCGTCAGATGAAGGACTTCAATCCTCCCTCAGGATTCTTGATTCGTTTTGACAGGATTCGTCCCCAGAGCCTCTTGTTTCCATCTGTTGCCTCTCGTCAAGTCTTCACACTTTCACCACGCCTTCATCCTCCTCACCGTCTTAGCTACATTAATGCTTATGCATGTCAGAGGCCAGGATTATTCTCTTAATAGGATTGTTTGGATTTTTTTTGAAGTGTGGTTTTGTAAAGGTTTAGCAATTTGAAAACGGAATATGGAATCGTGGAATACACCTTGAAATAAGCAGACATTAAGCAGCTGTGTAAACCTTTAAAGCACCAACACTGAAGATAAAATATTCACACCCCGGCAGTGTTTCACGTCATGACATGGTGCAACCAAAAACTCCCAAGTATTTTCTTGTGATTGTCAAAAAATAATATGAAATTAAATTAAAATTGTGTTGAATTTTAAAAAATCTTTTTACAAATAAAATCCAAAAATTGCAAAATGCGTTTTTGTCTACCCAGAAGCCCTCTCCTGCCAGCTTTACATATCTTTAGACTGAAATTTTATCCATTACTATTTGCAAAATAAGCCAAACTCAGTCCGCTGGACATCTGTGAACAATGCAGTCAAACTTACTGAAAGTTGAATTTAAATAACTATTAAATTAAAATGAAAGCAAAAATAAAGGCTAATGAAAGAAAAATAAACTGTGTTGTACCTAAAATTTTCAGTTTTAAAGATTTTAATTTGTCTTTAAAAACCGTGCCTTTAAATGATTTTTCAAAAAGTATTTGCCTGCATCAACAGCTGAGGTCAGAGGTCACGGTTTGGACTAAACAGTTCTAGATGCTGCTACACCTGAGGTCACCCTGTTTTGTCTTCTGTCTTACTGAATAGTATTTTCTGCTTTACACTTTAGTATAGACAACCAGGTTCATTAAAAATGTCTTTATTGCATGTTTTTTTAAACACAAGAGAAAGAAAATACCCTTTCTCCTCTTGAATTTGGGCACATTGCCCTTTAGTGATGTTATTTTCTTGCTCATTTTGAGATTATTTTTGATGAAAGCCGCTATAGAAATCCTAAAGAGACTTGCAGGCTGCAGAGCCCTGCATTATAAAACAATTAGTGTCTCCAGTTTTGCAGAAGGAGGTTGTTCCCTCCCGCTCTGCTGCAGGATCCGGCTCTTCTCGTCGTCATTTCACCACTTTGTAAGTTTAAGGCGGCCTTTGTTCAGAAGACAAATTGAGCATTGGGTAAGATGATAACGACCAGTCTTAACTCTTCTTGTGTTAAGTAGTGATCAGGGACAATAGAAGCCTGGAAAGGAAAGTGTGGGGTGTGTAGAAAAAAAGTCAAGTCCTTTTAAAGCTCTTCAATGGATGTTAAATGGTTGTTGTCAAATGATCACACCATGAAATTCAGAATGACTTCTACTTACTGTCACATTCCTGCCACCTCAACGTTTCAAAGACGTCCTACTTGTCCTTTCGTCCTTCATTTCCTTTTACTGTCTTGTCTTTCTCTGTGTGATGACCGGTGTCCACTTTAAATCATTGCAGATCTTTTCATTTCAAAATCGTTTTGCGCTGACTTCAGCGGCATTGGGTGACGTGGACTTAGAGTTTTATTGCTATATTTTGTGATACTAATGTGATAAGTATAAAAATGACGACAATAAATGTTTATTACTTATATTTGAGGTTTGACGTCAGGACACAGCAGTGATAGCCCCACGGACACAAATACTACAAACCAACTTCCAGAAAACTGCAAAACAGCTGAAATGCTGATTTCCTTTGAATCAATGCTCACCTGTGTAGAGTTTTTGATTATAAGTGAAATGTTGATCAACATATTTGCAATCATTTTCCTTCCATTTCCCAGATAAGCCATAAAAAACGACCATGAACCTTCAGAGACACATAAAGGCAATTACAAAGTCAGCCTTCTGTCTCCTGAAGAACATTTCCAGGATTAAAGGACTGATGTCTTGTCAAGATCTACGTGTTTAGCTGTAATCATCTGAATGTCATACCGATCAGTAATCATTAATCAATATGATTACTGCAACAATGTCCTAAAGTCAAACAGTGTGTTCTGATGATTTTGATGGCATTTGACAAAATGTGATGTTTATTGCTTGTTCCATATTTGATGTCTGGATTTAAAGCACTTTCAACTGCCTTCTTGCTGAAACGTGCAATACAAATTAACTTAACTCTGTTGAAAAGCATATCCTTTTGGAATACACTTCTTTAGGACACCAGTCACATAAAGAAGTGTGTTTTGCACCACTAAACTTTACACAGCAACTTCATTTGATTATATTTTCTCGTGTTCTCATTGAACAACCAATCAACACAAACAGGTTTGGATGTTTTTAATCATTCATTGAAAATTATCGCGGCAAAAATTACTCAAAATTCTTTCATGATGAGAAATTTATCACGATATACAATAAATGTCCACCTCTATAGCAAAAGGCCTCTTTTCATATGTTTTTACACACCATCAACATGTGTGTGCTCCATCAAACGGATCCTTTGCAGTAGCTGCTGACCTAATTTCATTGCAAGGCATGCCAGGAGGTTGACCCGGAGCCATAATGGAGGCCCTGCAGAGAGGAATGGCTCAGGTTGAGCAATCAGTTTTACCTGCCGTGTGTGCACTCAGGCCCGCCGTGCTCCTGTCGTAAATAATTTGTTCGGCAGACGTCACAAACTCCCGGATCAGGACGGTTTGCGGTCTTTACGTTTGTGTGGTGACACGTTCCATTATTTTTCCGCACAAGTCTTTATTAAAGCCAGACTTTCTTCGCTTTGATCTGGTCCCAAAAAATTCCACATTTATTAGGGAGCAGAAATTATGCATGAGGAAGTGTCTGGTCACAGGTGTTGCACCGCCTGAGCCTTTCTGGTATTACTGGAAAGGAGGACAACAGGGCAGAGAGGAGAATAATGCCATTTGTAGTCGTTTGTAGGGCTGAAACGATTCCTCGAATGATTCGAGTACCTCGATTACTAAAATTCCTCGAGGAAAATTTACCTGCCTCGAAGCTTCGTTAATTTATGTTTTATTAGTTAGCGCACCGTGTTCCGGCCGGGACTTCATTTGCGTTGCGCGGAGCTCTCACTTCCGCCTCTGAGTTGTTGACAAAAGCCAAGTCTCAGCGGCATAAAGTCCAATCTTCAAGATTGGCCCGTGGGGATTTTATTGATTGATGATAATGCCCGACTTTTTATCGTTTTTGGGGAACCAATAAGCATCCTTAAAATGACTGGGGGATGCCTGGAGTACGGCAGCATTTCTCCTCCGGGGCTGCTGGTTGAAAGCGAACGGCGGGAAGAGCGCTGAGGTGAGCGGATAGCCTGAACAGGGCGGGCGGCTGAGTAGCTGATGCTTACCGTGTAAATGTAGCTTTACCGACGAACCGCACAATAAATTTCATATCCCGGTCTGAAGAAACGGGTGGCGGAGCGCATCGTACATGGCTGGTAGATGAGTTTCTGAGTGTGACCAGTGAAGGTGTCGTAAATATCCCGTATTGCTTCCCCCCGTGTTCGTCCCCCGGTCTAACGGTTCGTCAGTCCGCTGGTCTATTTCCTCCCCTCCACCCCATCTTACGTTCGTTCATTCGCCCTCTCCTCCCACTCCAGGCGGCATTTCCCGTATTTTCAAACCCAAAGCGTGACAGGTTAGGTGGCAAGGTGAGTTTAATTAATCTATTAAACTCACTGAAGATGAATACATAAACTAAAAGCTGGATTGTAGACATTTTTTATAAGCATATTTGTGAGCCTGCCTCTTTGTTATTACATTCAATATAATTTCAGATTTTTCTATAACTTTTCTTCTGGTTAACTTAGAAAGTGAGCTATTATTGTTACAGGTTAGTTTTCTAAACTACAAAAAAGCAACTGTTAGGGATGCTCAAATATGAAAAATTTGACTGATATTGATTGATATCTGATAGTAACATCGGTATTATGCCAGATTTACCAATATTTCATTTTATAATTTTTTTTATCCGATTACTCGATTAATCGTAAGAATAATCGATAGATTACTCGATTACTAAAATATTCGTTTACAACAGCCCTAGTCGTTTGTCTCTTTAAAACGGCGTGAAGTCAGCAATAAAGAACCAAACACACTTTTGTTCTTTAACTGGCAAATGATCTTCTGCGCAGGGGAAATGAAACATCAGAGGTTATGTGAGCATTTCTTTATTGGAAAATACAAAAAAATATATGGACACCAAATGCGCACAACAGTCAGGCTATCCTATTGATCGTGGCTTGGCAGAGCCGGAGCCCAGAGCCCAGTGCTGCAAAGCAAACGGAAAGTAGAGGTGAAACGGGGGAGAATCAATGTGGATGATGGAGCCATTAGTGACGTCGTGACCCTGTTGAGGTTAAATGGGTTTTTGTTGCATTGTTTTGGAGAGCGTGACATGTCGATTTCTGCCCATGGTTCCTTTAACATGTCGGATTCGACTGTGTTTGTGTGCGCCTCTCGTTTCTCACTGTGTTATTAAATTAGGCCTTGACCACAGTTCTTTTGTCCAGGAGTTGCTTTTCATCGGATGCTGCGGATGCTCCCTTACAGCTGATGCTGTGGAAGAGCGTTTCTAGTTCTGGTGCTTGTCCAAAATAAATCTGCGTTAATGCAAATGCTCTCAGAGGAGTTCTGTTGTCTTCTCTCAACCTATCTTGACATATAATGTGGAGTGTGCAATTTGTACCACTCATGAGAACATTATGTCAAACTAAAGTAACCACTGGTACTTTAGCAAAAGAGTATTTGCCGCTCATCTAGACAGAGAGGCAAGAAACGAAACAGATTGGGTATTGATAGTGTTTGTAAAGCTTTGAATGTCATACTGATTTCAAATTATTCAAATTTTAAACTAAAAGGACAACTTTGATACAAAACGATCAGGCTTTCTTGCTTTCTTCAGGAAGTCTTGCTCTTTCTTGGTGTTTTCCTACTTGATGGTTCGGTAGACTTGGTTTGACTGTGAAGCAAAATTGCCATATTTGCTGAAATTATTGCAACATTTTTGTGGTTTGCTTTCACACTGCTCTGTGTCAAATGATGATCCAAACTATTTGAAAACCCAGTTCCCCTCCTCACCTGTGGAGGCGCTGCACCAAGAACTACTGAAGGAAAGGACACTGTAAACTCAGAAGACGACACTGAGCTCAACTTCCTTCTTCACAAAATGCAAATGAAAATGGAGTGGTGTCAGATTTTAGCGCTTGTAGGATTTATCTTTTGTCTTTGGCGAGATCCATTTCTCCTGCTGGTGCTACACACTCGTGTTTGTTTTGGTTGTATTTACCCAGAACCTTGCACTACAGACCGCTTGCTGCTTTTGGAGTGGTCTTCGGTCCGCTTGGCATTCACATAATCATTTGAACCGCATCAGATTTCACTTCAACCGAACAGAAATCTGGATTTGTAGGTGGACCAGTTGTCGGAGTTGATTTTTTTTTTTTGTTTTTTTTTTTTGGTCCGGGTCAGAGTTGGATTAAAGCAAACTAAACATGGCTGGTGTGAACGCACCCTCAAAGCAGCTGACAACTCATGAACATGGAGCAGTTTTATCTGAGAGAACCTGCTTTACTTCCTGGCTTCATTCAGACAAAACTTCCATTCTGAAGAGTGTTTTTGTTGACGTGTGCTATTCCTGCGTAGGCATGGTTGATCTGAAAACGGTTTTATATTTTAGATCATAGATTTGGTGAGTGTGAAATCCTGTTTATCTTCGTCACCTTTTCTAGACGATCAAACTTTAAATATTGACCATGAGGCAAAGAAGCTATTGAGAAGCAAGACTTTGAATCGCTAATATGATGCTGAAGAAATCATATGACGTTCTTAACAACTTCTTGCTAAATTTTGAGTCAAACATTTGCCTTTGTAAGAATCCATTGTGGTGTTTTTTAGGTTCTCTAACCCCGTCAGCCCGTCTCAGTAGGTTTCTGTTGGCCATGTTGGCTCGCTACCTAAGCTAGCAGGCTAAGTCGACTCGTTCCCTTTGGTGACACACACAGGCTCAGATCGATAACGTCTCGGTGTTCGTCTTCAGAGTCATCTGTGTCTCCTGAGGGTTGGTTGGCTGCAAAAAAGAAAAAAAACAACAACAAAAAAACAATGAGCTAATAATTGTAAACATTTTTCTGTAACAATATCGGTCTGCCTTTAACAGCTTCTGGATCTAAATCTGCTCCTGGAAATTGCATGAAGGAAATAAAAGAGGCGGATATGAACAGATGGATCACATCTAGCAAATTCTGTGATTCTTCCTCCACTAATGGATTCCACTTAGCCTGTAACCATGGCAACAGAGATGCTCAGTTGATTTCTGGTTATAGTGAAGAGGAGAAGAAGAGGGGTGTGTGTTCTCAATCAATATCTGCGGTGGATAGCTCAGATGCTCCAGTGTTCAAAGTGTGTGTGTGTGTGTGTGTGTGTGTGTGTGTGTGTGTGTGTGTTGTACCAGAGAGAGAGAGAAAAGGGTTGAGGTGATGTCAACCCTCTGGAGAAGTGGGGATGACGTCAGTACAAAGGATGGAGGAGAGATGTTATGACACACACACCACACACACACGCACACACACTCATCTTTTGGGACTTCTTGGGTACGCTCTTTTGGAGCACACTTAGATCTGTCTGATTATTTTTGTGGGTAATGGAGTCCAGAAATTCAATTTCATAGCTAATTAAAGTTAGTCAACCAGTGATTGAAATTCACCACTTTTCTCCTGAGTGGCTGTGACCAGTGAAGATCAGGTCCAATAGAAAAAATCTGTTTTTTCCCTCTGTTCCTTAAAAGTGTCATCAACGGATGCAACATTTACAGAGTGGCCTCAACAGGTTGATCGGCAAATTTCATATTCGTAACGTTTATTTGTCGAATTAAAACTGAATGAACACCGAGTTTGTGTCCATTACAGTCCAAAGAGAGAAAAATCTATAAATCCCTAGTCCTCTGTATCATTAGAAAGAAATCTAGGTTGGTCTGTGAAAGTCAGAGATTGGCATTGTTCAATTCCAAGAAGAATGGTAATTTTCCCTTTTTGTCTTGGTCAAGATAACTTGATGTTAGTGAGGCTGTTTAACCAACTGAAACCCTTACATAACACACGTCTGTAATGGGGAAAACTGTGTGAGTAGCTTTCACATGTTTTTAACTTCTTCAGTGTCTATAATAAAATCAAAATGCCAAAATAAACAAAGACTATGAAGTCTGGACTTTTATTGTGTTTTTTTACACATTTTTAAAGCATTTTAACTTGTCTCTTATACACACCTATATACCGACTGCACTCTGTGACTCAACACTTTGTGTGTGTACGCGGCTTTTTGGCAGCTGTTTGTGTCAGTGTGGGCTTAGTTCCTTGAGCTGTGGTGCCCCGCTGGAATTCAGGGACACACACACACATAGACACAAGGAATTTATTATTGAGTTTGTTCATTTTAACTTTGAAGGAAACTTGGCTGAAAGCATCTACTTATTTATTAAGCCAGGTCTGAAGGCTAAATCTTTATTTGTGGCTCTTTAAGGTGGGGTGACAAACAGTTTTGCTGACTTTCCCCATCTTGGCTTCCACTGCTGCCTTCAATAGAAACCTGGCGCAGACGTCCCGTTGTCTGCTCAGCAGGAAGCAACAACAACAGCAAGAAGAAGACTTAAGATGTAGATTTATGCTTAAAACACTCTGACAGGGTCTAGAAACCTTGGGTTGAGTGTCGGAATAAATGCTGAGGAGGAGGAGAACTTTCCGACGATCCGGAGTATGAAATGCTCCTCCTGTCCCCCGGCTGCGCGGCGACGCGCTCTGACGGCACTGGGTGGGAAGCAGTCGCGGCACATCAGCTGGCGGTGCAGAGGGCGGGGAAGATTTTTCTCCCTCCGTCGGCGTTCACCTCGGACTCTGGCGGGGGAAGCTGTGGTGGCTCACACAAATTCCTGACCTTCCAAATGTCGGCCTCAGAAGCGGAGAACAAGAACTATTTGTAGCATGACAAGAACGAATCTGTTGCTATTTACTGCCGACTGGAAAATGGGCTGCATGGCTTGTTTACAGCGACGAGACGAGCAAAAGTTTTCACATCCCTTTAGTATTTTCTTTAACTCCTGCGACACTACAACCCCAAAACAGCATTATGTTAGGGTCCAGATCGTTTGTATAGAACATTTCAGGAACAAGGCAGTTCAAAGTGCTTCACTTTATAAGAATATAATACAGTAACTAATTATGTCTTATGCCATCAATAAAATCATCAAATAAATGCACTGATTCTTTTATTTTAGACAATCCTGTTGCTGTAAACAATCCAACTAAATATAAATGAGTTTTCAGTTCTTTAATCCTGGAAATATTCTTCAAGTGATAGAAGGCTGACTTTGTAGCTGTCTTTATGTGTCTCTAAAGGCTCAGGTGTTTTTTTTTATGGAATGACTGCATGGTGCGGCGTGCATTTTTATTTAGTCTTCCTGAGTCGGTGCTTCGTAGAACGCAGACATTCAGTCGGATCGGATGGAGAGCCTCCGTCAGCAGTGGATTTAAAGTTTTAGTTGCAGATTCTCAATTGGATTTATGTCTGGACTTTGACTGGACCTTTTGTAATGTAGAAATATGCATCTATACCTGTGGCTCTGCAGCAGGCACTTTGCAGCAGCTCCTTATTCATTTTTCTGAATGATTTAGAAATCACAGGTGTTTTTAAATGCTGCATTGAGGTGATAAAGGACTTCAGTAGAGTTTAATTGAGTTTTCATTCTGTTGCTGCCTAGAAGTTGAGCAATAGAAGTTAATTTCATCTTGCTTCTTCATTCTAACGACAGAAACGACAAAAAATGTTTTTCTTGCCTTTTTTCCCATTTTTTTGAAGAGTGAGTTCAGTTCTGCTCCTCTAGATGAAACCTTATTCAGGTGATGTTAAAAAAACAAAGCTTCTTTGGATTGGAAAGGTTGCTGATCAAAACTGTACATATATTCATACTTATCATTTTACTTGACGGTGAACCTCCTCTGTTTTTCTTCTGCATTAAATCAGCTCAATGTAATGCAAATATTCAAATTTTCATCCCTGTCGAACACAGACTGTCTCTACTGGGTCAAGGCGTGTGTTTGTTTGTGTGTTTGGAGGCATTAAAGTGTGTATGTGTGCGATTAATCAATTAGTCAAGGTGTGATGTAGCCATGTAGTTCCAGTTCTGCCACTTGAACCGTCCTCGGCGCAGCCCAGACGTTACCACCATCAGCTAGAAGCACCGAGAAGATGACACACCTCCCTGCGTCTGCTGAGTGTGTGTGTGCGTGTGTCCAGGAATGCTGAGGTTTGGTGTTTACTGCTGTTGTGCCGGTGAGAACCAACCGTGAGAGAGGAGGGACGGTGGGGGTCCGTTTGCTAGCCAGACCCTGAGACCTGCAGGACAAGTTGAGTTTCTCATGTGAATTTAATACCTTGGACACATTCCGGCTATCCCTGGCAGCCTGTTTGGTCTTTTCTTTTTTTTTTCTTTCTTTTCTTTTTTTTTTTTTTTTAAAGGCGCCGACTCCTGTTGTGTGTTTTATTTCATGAGCTGCTCACTTTAGAAGGAGTGTAAAGTTCCTGTTTGTAATTGCACTGATTTGCCAAGGAGTGATTTGGGGATTTATTTGGTAGAGATGAGAATAAGGTGATTGTTGATTGTGGGACACACTGCTGAGAACTCCTAATGAGTACAAACTTTATTAGATTGTATTTATTTATATGAAAAAAATAAACCTTTTTCTGAAGCAGAACATTTCAGAAGGTGCAGAAGGTTCTCATAGTATGACAACATTGAGCTAAAAAAATAGTTCCCCCCCCCCACCCAACAGCTATGCAGGACTGGGCGAAATGACTTAAAATTAAAAGCTCAGATTTAAAAAACAAAAAAATCCAAAATGTGATTTCTGATCTTAATGGATTTTTTTCTAAACAATGCAAATGACATATTTAAAAACAAAAAAGATGCTTGTAGTTCCTGGGTGCGCTGATATCTCAAGCAGTACATTAGTGAAACGAATCCCAATTTTCCAAAAATTATTTATTCTATTTAACACTGTTGACTTTCTAAGTCCCGGTCCTGCCATGACACCAGTAATCAGCCCAAGCCTCGCCAGGCTCCTCCTAGCAAATTAAAGTTGTTCTTACACTGAATTGTAGACTGGATATTTCTCCAACATCTGTTTTTAAAGGCTGTTGTTGCCACTTAAAAACTAATAAATGAGTTTATTACTGTAATTCGGCTCCTAATGGATGTTCGCAACCACGCTGAAGAATGATGCATCATTAAGATGGCATTGTGGTTTTCTGTCAGAATAATGGAAAAGTTTACACATAAAACTTTCTTTTTTTCACCGCATAGCAGACAGACAATTGTTGTACCCTGTCTGCGTTGGACATCTTTCTTCTCTTTACTCGCTTTTCTCTTGTTTGCTTCGTCACTCAGTACTCCTTTCTATAAATAGTCTACACTAGGAAAGACTTCTGACTTCTTCACTTTTCCACCACCTGACCGACATCTGTGAAGACCTGCGAGAGAGAGACCGAGAGCTGAACCCGTCCACCAGTCAGCTGAGCAGGCTCCACGCTTTCGTTCTCTCCTCACATGAAGGGGATGAGCTCATCAGCTTATAACCTTATCTCAACGCACTGTCAGCACTTTGAATTTGACTGCTAAAACAAAAATGTTTGACTTCCTCTTCACTGATGGCAGATTATTTAGGAAGGTGCCAGAAAACTGTTTTTGTCTTCCCAAAACGTTGCCTGCAAATGTGGGATTTGTGACCCCCCGACTTTCACCAGACCCCGATTATCGGGACGGCTACAAAATCAGCACAGTGATCAAGTTTCTTTTAAACTGATCGTATGTTTCCCTTTGAGTTGGTGGTGTCTTATTGAGAGTTATTTCTGTTTGCTGTTAAACCAAAGGTAATCTCTTGAGGATGTTTTTTCAGATGTAGAATGTGTTGCAGGTTGGAGACTTGGTTAAGAAGTTGATGTCATCTGCATAGTGAAGCACTGCAGCAGCATTATTTCTATTGCTGTCACTCCTGCATAATTGGAACATAGGACGCACACTGCAGCGTGGCAGGAGTATTAGTTGCAAATATTGTCTAACTGTTTTTCCTTAGGACGGTTTGGAACAAGTCGGTCCTGCTTGGGCAGGAAATAAACTGCGATTTTTTTTTTTTTCCTTCTAGAGGATTCATTTTACAGCAGAACACCACGAAGGAATCAGCTGGATGTACATATTCCTCACTTCTAGTCTGTCTGTACTTTAAAAATCGCTAAATGCCAACAATCGCTGGTGTCTTTTCTACTTGTAATACGATACTTCAAGAACCTCATACCAGGATGTCCGGCAATCCTTAAAAATCTTTAACTCTCTTAGTCTGAAACAGAGCACCGGTGATCCAGCCAAATTTGCAGTACCGTAATCCCACCACACTTTTTGGTATAATTCCAAATGTTTCTGAAATGCGAGACGTTGCGCTGTCCAGCCAATATCTGGTTATTATGGTAATTTCATCCCTGCCATAGCAGAAAGTGAAATTAGGGGCAATCTTTGAATAGACGGTAAATTGTGAAAATAACTGGCTAAATATTGAAAGTTCCAGTTGTTATGAATTAATAGGCAAATATATTTACTCAAAGGAGATTTAAAGAACTTTGTACAATTAAAATAAGCAAAAATATCCATGTGAAGATTTTAAATTTAGGACATAAAGGGTTCAGAGTCTTAAATCTAAAATTAAGGCCTTTAAAAATTACTTAAATTCTTGAAAACGTAAGTTGGCCTTGAATACCTTAATCACAGATCTTAAATGCTGTTGTGGTGTAACTATTTACTGCGTAGTTCTTTCACACAACTTTTCTGTTTGGGTTAAGCAAACGTTTGAGTCACACGCAGACATCTTCCTTACGTTCTGTGACCACTGAGTAGCTGCTAATATACCCTTGCTAGCTAGGTAGCTGTGTTTTTTTTTGTTTTTTTTTGCATCTATCATGGGTAAATCTAATTTTATCTCCAAATGACTGGACGACATTCATCTTCTCCTCTGGCTCACCTCTGTTTCCTGACCTGTTCAATGTCTTGTGCGTTCTGCGCAAAAAAGCTTTCCACTAGTATGTAAAATATGCTATTTTCAATTGTACATTTCTGTTGTGAAACTGGTTTTAAGTCTCATCCATAACGGTCTCTAAAAAGCCTTAAATTTGAGTTTGTGAAACTTTCCATCTGACACAAATCTGTTCTTCCGTCGAGAAGTGTTTGACAGATTACAGTAAGCCCTGACTCACTGCCAGCTACAGGCTCTTGTGCCACCGTATGTGTCTGTCATCTGTTTTTATCTGGAAAACTGAGCCGTTTGCTTTCAGCAGCTGGTGACAGGAAGCCATGAGAGTGGTAGCAGTTTTCCAGCATAATGACTTGCTTGGTTAGAGAGACGGCTGAGCTCAGGAAGACCGCAGAAATCAGAAGAGGAACTGCGAGGAAGAGGCTGGAGCAGCTTAGCTTAGTCACTGAACAGTTAAAGATTCACTGTTATGTAAACTCAACTTTTATTACAATGTTATTCCCTCATCAAAAACATACGTGGAGTGTTGCTTTGATTCTTTCATGCATGTTCCAGAAATCCTTTAATCTCCCACGGCGACCATTCGTTGTAAATGGTTCCTCTCACAAAGTGCCGCCTGTCTCCACAAAGCTTCTCCTTGTAGCTGCGGTCTCAAACCGAGCTTCAGCCTCACAGAGCAGCCCTCCTCTTCCAGCTCCTTCAGACTAGTCAGCAGCAATTAGCAAACACCTGGTGGAACTGCTGAGCTTTATTGAACTACTTTTCAGCCCAAAGCTCCTAAAAAACCTAAATGATGACGTGCTGAAGATGGTCAGAAAGAGCATTATCTTCGTAATGAGACACAGGCCCAAATACAAGGCTTCAAATTGCAAAGTCAAGTTTCTTTTAAGTTATGTTTGATGAATAGAGCATTTTTATAACAACTGAAGGTACTGAAATTGGACAATATGCCTGGAAAATACATAATACCGCCATGTTTTCTCTTTATGTCATGTAAACATGTATCTGTTTGATTTTAAATATATGTAACTTCGTTGCGACATTCGATTTGCTTGAGTTCTAATTACAGCAGCTAGCTTGGGAACTTCTATTAATTACTGTTTTGTACAAGGACAAAAACAATCTAGATATGCATTAAAAGAGAGCTCCACCTAGCTAATCTAAATCATGGATGAATTCAGAGACTCCCTGTTAGGAAAACGACTGTAAGAAAGCAGTCAGAGGAAGCTGAAGAAGCCCTGCAGCGTTGATTTGAAGCAACAGATCGGATCGCTCTTTGCCAGCCGCATGGAGAGGACAATCGAGGGACAGCTGTGGAACCTCTGGAGAAGATGATGCAAAGAAGGATTTTGCATAAAATCAGGAAGATTATGGAGAACCCTGATCATCTTCATGAGAAAGTCTTTAGTCAGAGGCCTCTGCAACTTTGCTGTAATACAGACTGCTACAAGATTACATTCTGCAATAACTCTGAAGTATTTTTGAATTAATATGAGTTACAACATTTAATTTCCCTATGGGATCAATAAGGTATGTTTTGAATTGAATTTGAATGCTGACTGTATTTTCTTTCCTCCCCAGAAACCTTGAATTTTTGACTCTGTTCCTATTTTCACAGCTCAGTAGAGAGTGATGGCATCCATTATTTTGAGCTTGTCTCTCTTCTCCAGTCAATCTTTCTCTCCTCAGCTCTTTTCCATCTCTGCTCACACTTCACCTCTTTATTCCCCTCCCTCTCTCCATTGCTGTCTGGAGTTGGTAGATGGCTGCAGACTGCAATAGGTGGTCAGGATTCCTCCAGACAGCAGGAGGGAGAGGAGGATCTGTCTGGAGCGTTCAAAGGCTGCCTCGTCCTTTCCTCTGATACAGTTTCTTTCTTTCCGTCGTTGATGAACTAAAACGTTTTTTTTTTTAATAATCTCCGGTCCTCTTGGGTTCACGTATGCATTCGAATTGCACCAGAGTTTCCTTAAACTGGACAGAGGCCGAGGTTTTTAGGTGAACCTGAGTTTGTTTTTTTGGTTCGCATCAGAGTTCAATTGTTCACACCTCTCCAAGCGAACCGGACTTTCCATGCAAATGCAGTAGAGTTTAATCAAAGCGAACTAAACAGGGCTGGTGTGAATGCATCACTATCTCGTATATCCTTAGGGGTCCCAATAAAAAAGCAATGTAAATATTAGTAACAGAGAAAATAAGATTCAATAGTAGCCCAGGTACAGTTGGATGTTTCTCTTTGTACCAAGCAGACTACCTCTTCACTCCGACGCTGTTCTCTTGCTTCATTCGGAGGAGATCAGTCATTGAAACCAAACTGTGTGTTTGAGTTTGTGAGAGTGTGTGTGTGAGAAAAAGAGTGACAGAATAAAGGGCTGTGTTCACTATCGGCGGGGAAGTTGTGAATTAAACCATTGTCTCTGTCATTGCTACCTCTCTCGTGTTGGAGGTGGCAGCTGTTAATCTTGGCACACTCTTATAGTCCCTGGATTATCACATGGCCACACACACACACACACACACACACACACACATGCGCACACATACGCACACACACACTCCCAGTCTGATAAACTGTGGTTATTCACCTTTAACTTCATTAAACAGCCATTGCCTCTGGCTGTTTTGAATAGCTGTCAACTCTTGTCTTGGTCTTTGACTCTGTCAGGTGCTTCTCTTGTGCGGCGTTAATGGCAGCAGCTTCAGAACGGCCGTTCAGTCGGCCCGCTCTGTGACGGGACGCATCGAAATGCCGTGACTTTACAAGCTCTCCTGTGACTCAAAGTAATGGGAATGCCTGAAGCTGTTAGGATTTGAATGGATGTGTCACAAGTCTGCTTTTGTTTTCTTGAAGTTTCTCAGTGTTGAAATGTTTGTCATATGAAAAATTGCTAATGATTAAACTGACAGAAGAGATGTATGTTTTTTCTAATGCACGTTATCGGCTCAGGTTGACGGATGTGTTGAATACAGGGATATCAGAATACAATCAAAAGTTGTTTAGACTGAATCTGTGTTACATAAAGGACATTTTGAAGAGAACTGAAGAGGTGAAATGTCATATCTGTATTTGTGTGCTCAACATTATGCCGCCATGTTTTAACCTTCATTCTGTCTTTCCCCTTGTCTGTCTCCTCCAGTTGGGATGTCCTGAGTCAGCCCTCCGGTCCCAGAGAGCAGTTTGCCGATGGGACCTGCTGCTCCACCATGAGCTTACAAGATGGCGGCTGCAGCTACGCCAGCAGCGCCAACCTGGCCACCATTACAGGCAGCATGCGGCGGCGCCTGGAGGACCAGGAGTTTACCCTGCGCGTCTATCCGGGCTCGCTGGCCGAGGGCACCATCTACTGCCCGGTCGCCGCCCGCAAAAACACCACCGCCGCCGAGGCCATCGAGTGCCTCATCGAGCGCCTGCGCCTGGATCGCACCAAGTGCTACGTATTGGCCGAGGTAAAGGAGTTCGGTGGGGAGGAATGGATCCTCAACCCGGGAGACTGCCCAGTTCAGCGCATGATGCTGTGGCCGAGAACCGCCCTGGAGAACCGCAGCGGCCTGGGCAGCGGCGAGGACTATCGCTTCCTGCTGCGAGAAAAGAACCTGGACGGGTCTATCCACTACGGCGGAAGCTTGCAGATGTGGCTGCGGGTGACGGAGGAGCGACGGCGCATGGTGGAACGGGGTTTCCTACCCCAGCCCGCCGGGAACGACCCACCATCCGACCTGTGCGCTCTCCCGGAGCTGACCGAGCGCGCCCTTCTGGAGAGCCTGCGCGCCCGCTTCAGGCAGGAGAAGATCTACACTTATGTTGGGAGTATTCTTATCGTGATCAACCCTTTTCAGTTCTTGCCCATCTACAACCCAAAGTACGTCAAACTGTACGACAACCACACGCTGGGGAAGCTGGAGCCGCACATTTACGCCGTGGCAGACGTGGCGTACCACGCCATGTTGCAGCGACGGAAAAACCAGTGCATCGTGATCTCCGGCGAAAGCGGATCGGGCAAAACGCAGAGCACCAACTTCCTCATCCATCACCTGACTGCCCTCAGCCAAAAGGGGTTCGCAAGTGGCGTGGAGCAGATCATCCTGGGAGCAGGACCCGTTTTGGAGGTATGAATCTTACCTAAAACGGTTTTATCACCAAACCAATGCTGGTTTCCACCCGATTTGTTCTCAAGAAATCGATCATTGCACGGTAGGAGATTTTCTTGAAATTTGGAAACATGAAAACGTTTCTGGAAAACATTCACAGAGATTTTGTCTACTGATGATTATGGGGGTTTGAGTACTTTGTCGTGCTTATGTCATTTTCTTTTATCTTTAATCCCGAGGCAATTTTCCTGTAGTTTGCTTTGTAGATCCTCAAATTTGCATAAACGTCCTGAGGGTCTGCGGTTTGTGAGTTTTAAGACAAGCTTGAACAAGTGACGGAAACCTTATAGATTCTTAGTTATCTGTAATTTTGTTCACATTTGTGTGAAAGGAAACCAGAGCAAAAATAATAGCAGGTCCAAGAGGACGAACAAAAGTGTTTTCAGACAGTTTTGAACTTTTTTAGAGCCAGAAAGTATAGATGACTCTAGCGTTTGTCTAGTTTATCCTATTTGTTGTCACTACACTTCAAGATTTTAATTTTTGGCAAAGTAGCACCGAATTAGATGTGTTTTGCTGCTTATCTTTTGGTTTCTTCTAATTGTCTGATCATAATTTCACCTCTCATCTAAAGTGTCATTGCTGGACAAGCCTTATTGCTTCTTTACAGTAACCTTTAAGCCATTGGTGTCCAGTTTCCTGCCTTGGGGCCAGTGTGTTGCATATTTCAGTGAAGCCTTTCCTCTTACACAGCTGATTCAAGTGACTGAATTACCTCAGCTTTCCATCAAAGTCAGCACAGGCCTGATAATGACCCATAAATTTGACTTGGGTTCTTTGAACCAGGGAAACATCTGAAAGGTGCAGGAAATGGAGCTGGACCTCACTATGGGCGTAGCAATATGTCATGCTCTGTACATGACATGACACAGATGACATGTTAGCAATATGTTTGTAAAAACTAAGTAAGTAAACTGAGTAACTTTAAGTAACTCTTGTGTAATAATACTTCCTTTATGAGTCAAAAGGGTCAATGACCAAGAAAAATCCCTACTAGCTAACTGTCACTGCACCGGGCAAATAAAGAACTACTTCTCCTCTTACTTTAAAGAAAGAAGTATAGAGTTTGAGGCATACATTGTTCTAGTCAAGTGTCAGACTTATAGCTTTTACATCTTGTCCAGTATTGCATGTCTGGCTTGTGCTTTTATGGCGTAGGAAGTTGTTGTAGGTGAATAACATTTCAGTATTGACTTCCTGTCCGTTTAACTCGATCACCAGCTGACCACATGTGGAACATGTCGCATTATAGCACTTTTGCATTTACACTGATGGTACAGAAACATTCCAGCAGTGACACAATACTGTTACTTAATGATTGCGACATTATTAAGTGTCACAATAAATAATTATTGAGATCTGTCTTGCACGCCCAGCGTTTGGATCAGGAAGTGAAACTTGCAGCTTCACCTACTTTTTGATAAACTCCGTCAATGATTATCTAATCACTTGGAAGAACTCTGAAAGTGTTGAAATTTATTCCTTAAGTGGTCACCTGATTCTTAAATATAAACCAAGACAAATATGAAACTTTGACATCAGGGGAAAAGTAGCTGACTGAGCAGAACTCTGTGAATCCACACCCCTGATCCCAACACCAAGGAGGTTTTCAGAATGCAAATGTGTCAAAAGCAACACCTGTACAACAAAGTTTTGGCAGGACTTCACTTTCCAAGAGTCCGCCGCATAGAGCAGCCCTTCCCCCGCGATTGCCTCACTCAGCTCCTTCAGACTAGCCAGCAGCAATTAGCAAACACCTAGTGGAACTGCTCATTTGCTGAGCTCATTATAGGAGCTACTTCTCAGTGAGGCACTGGTAAAAACCTTGTTAAAGGGTTAGTAGAGGAGCCATGTTGTAATGACTTCCTGAAGGTGGTGTTTCAGAAAGAGCAGGAGGTTTTAAAGAGACAGAGGCCCAATTTCATGGTTGCATTACAAAGTCAAATATCTTCCAAGTAATTTGATATATATATACATATATATGATTTTTACAATGACTGAAGGTATCATACTTGTGGTATAAAAACACATACCGCTACTCCTTTAAACTTCTCCAAAGTAAGCATAAAATGTAGCATTGTTGCACTTAAAGCTGCAATAAGTAACTTTTATAAAAATATATTTTTACATATTTGTTCAAACTGCCACTATGTCCTAGCAGTATAATACGAGACTGATGATCTGTGAAAAAAATCCATGTATTCTCCCTCCTCTCTGTGTTCCTACTGCCATCTGCAGAAATGCACTTTTTCCAGTCAGAAACAACCAATCAGAGCCAGGATCCATTATGTGTCTATTTGTAGAAAACTCTATAAGGACTCACTACATTTTTCCCCAGCTCATGATGCAGAGCATGAAAGGGAGATTATAAAACCGTCTCCCCAAAACTGAACAGCCTTTACAGACCGTAGACCCTATAGCTGGCTTCGCCACGTAGAACTGCTTTATTTATATTACATGACCTAGAAATGCTTTCCAGATTCTGCATTGAGGGAGTAAAAAAAAGACAAAAAACAAAATAAATGGTATGCTCCCCTAATCCACTCTGGATTATAAATCAACAATGGATTATGGATTATGGATTTTCATTTGTAATTTCATGTTTTGGTGAAGGTCTGTTGAAGGTCTGCGTGTTCCCTTCATGCCAGCAGATGCGGCTCTTTGGACCTCCTGACGGTTTGTTTGTGTCCCTCTGCAGCTCCTGTACTTCCTGTCGGGACGCTCGGCTCGGGCATGTCACGCCGACACCCGGCCATGCGTGTCGACTCCTCTGTGAGGCCCTCAGTTCTGATTGGTCGGATGAGTCTGTCTTACGTGATGCACAGATGGTTTGCCTTACACCAGTGTGAGCTAACTGATATTTTAACCACATAGCTGCAATTGAACCTGGCCATCATGCAGGCCCAGTCGTATTGTTTATTTATTTTTTATTGTGGGTAGATTGAATACCTGACAGAAGTTAAACACCAGAGGCAACAAACGGCGAGGCTTGTTTTGATAAAAACACAGATAACAGGAACGTTACGGTTCTTTCTGAGAAACCAGGCTCTGCTTAGAGCTGTGGGTGGGAGCAGCACTGTGTCCCATGTAATCACTTCCCCTCCAATCACCCATAGGACCAAGGTGTGAGAGTTACATGGCCAAAATTAAAAGAAAAAAATAAAAACATGGCAAAGGGAGGTTTTGTAAACATTAAAAAATATATTTTCTGTAAGGACAACATGGCTAGTTGAGAATTAAAAAAAACAAAGACAATTTTGCTTGGAATGAAAATAAAAGAATCCAACTGTCAGACCATCTAACACTCCTGTTGAAATGTGAGACTCAACCTGCATTAGAAATGATCAAAGAGCCTGACACGCCACTGGTTGTCTCTTTTTTAAGGCAGTCTAATTAAGGTGTCAGTCTGTAACAAAAAATTTACACGGTCACATATACTAAGCAACAGAGACGCATTTATACACAAGTGCTTGAGCAAAAATAGAAATTTTAACAGTATCTGTGATTTTTTTTAACACCAAAAATACATAAAAATAAGAATTTTTCAGAAAACACAAAATTAAAATATTTTGACTGTAAGGAACTCTTTTTCTTTTATAAACTATTGTAACGCATGTTGTGATGCTAACACATGGTGGGTAACAACGTGGTTGAATTTAGCGCTTTAGCATTAGCTTCCGCTAAGTACCATTTTGGGATGACTCTTTAGCGTCGGCTCAACTCATTTTTATGATTAGTACAATCATAAAAAATTGTGCTGGTGTTTTTGTGGTGTCAACGAAGCCCTAACCAGACATGAGTCTGGCACAAAGGCAGAAAGAGAAAGTTTAACAACAAGAAGTTAGCGCTAATGCTTTTGATTCTGGTTAATGAGTTAGGAAGACGCCTCAGTTCCTGAGGAAACTATAACCTACTGGACTAACATGTTGCTAATTTAAGAACAGTTTTTAACAATAACTGTGCTATTTGGTGCTGCAACTGTTTTAAAAAGTAAAGCTGGAAGTCCCATAAATTCCCGGTTCATCTCTGCTTGTGGAGCTCGGGTGTGCAGAGATAAATGTGGGATGAGTTTCTTGGAGTCCAACGTGGCTCACAAAGAATCGCATCTCTGGGGGTAAAACAAATTACTTTTAGCACGAGTACATAACTGCTGAAGTGAACCAGCTGGATTCTTGGTTTTCCATAAGTTGTAATGGCAATTACTGAATGGCTTGTTTTGGTCAGACGATGCTGCTGAAGCTTTGTGGGAGTTTGCTTTTCAGCCTCCAGCAGCCAGGCTGAAAATATGAGATCACCAGGCCTTATTAGATCCAATTCAAATGAATCCCAGATGAAGTATTAAAACTCTGGTCACTTTGGTAGCTCCGTTATGTCGAGTAATAGACGAACTGTTAAAAGCTACTGTTTGTCTTTTTTTAATGCTCTCAAACTGTTCATGTTGTGTTTACGGTTGCATATTACCATACAATGTAATATGTTGTCTCAGTTTGGTGGAGACACAAAGAACGTCGCAGAACAAATGAGCACAAAACTCTGCTTGACAAAAGATGGCACAAACTCACTGGCTGTCAAGTAGATTTTTTTTTTTATTCCTTAATACTTGAAAATTGTAACAGATGTTAAGACGCAGTCATTTCAACTGTACTTTTATCAAGAAAGGAGTCTCAGCTGAAAAAGAAAACATATTTCAGGAGGAGTTATGTCTCACTGGCAGCCCCGGCTGTGGTCGGGCTTCGGTTTGGGAACATTTGTATAAGAGCCTGTAAACTCAGATAAGTCATTCTTTTTGGATTCACTTAAGAAGCTTACTGCCAACCGGATAAATCACGGGGGGAGGGAGGTGGATCCCTCACATGAGTGAAATATTATTTTTTAAACCGTGTACTTTAGAAATGCCTCTTAAATCAAAGCTTTCTGCGTTGGATTGACATAATTAAAAAGTGAATTAAGCGGCACTACGAGGCGCCCTGTTCGGCATCCAGCTAGCGCTGCTTTTCTCTGTTCGAGGCCTTGAAATGAATTTCTTCTTTGCGCTTGAGGGGGAAACAAAACAAAAAACGGGAGGGAAGAACTGATCTTTGGAGTCTGTGATGGGATGAAGATTTAAGCAATTTATGTAGTGAAAACATGATGCAAAGTTTTTCTTTGCTCTTGCAATCTTCCCCTATCTGCAGTTTGGTTTTGGTGTTTTCAACTGTTCATTAAGATCGTTGGTTAGTTTTCACATTAAGTGAATGATCGACAGACAGTGGTCAGCGATATGGATCCATAAATTTATTGCGATATTTTGTGGTGCTATTGTGATAATAGGGCTGGACAATAAGGCATCATGAAATCGGTCTATTGGTAATTATTGATTAGTTTTGTATTTTAAACATCTGAATTACTGCCAGACTTGTGGTGTGACTTTTCATTTCTGTGCCGTTTTTTAATATTTTTTTTTTCTAAGCAAGTTACTCCACAGGTTGTTGCTAGGTAACCAAAGAATGAGTGAGTTGCTAGGTAACCAAAGAATGATTGAGTGAGTTGATGCCACCAGCCTAGCTTAGCGCGCCGTGAGAGGTTGAGGGGCTAAAGCCTTTCCTCTGCCTACATCTCCCAGAATATTCTGTATATTGAATACTCAGATGTATTGTCTATTGATATTGATCATGTGTCTATATATATAATGTATTACTGATTTATTGTCCAGTTGTAGGTTCCAGTAGGACGATTACCATAACAAACCAACCACAGCCACAATGTAATGGATTTAGATTAAGCCATATTCATGTCTCAGAATGGCCCAGTCAAAGTCCGGACCTGAACCACACTTAAAATCCTTGAAAACTGATGTTTACAGAAGCTCTCCATTCAACCTGATTGAGTTTGAGCTTTTTAAAAAAATGTTTTTTATAAGGATAATGTGCAAACATTCCAGTTTGTTTCAGCGTTTCTTGCTCTGTTCTGCGTACCGCCTTCATGCTCACACGTCTGACGAAAGCGACCTGATCGTTCATCTCTGCTGAAGATGCAGTTCGCTGCAGGACGGAGACACTCGCTCAAAATGTCACCCTCTCTGAATTCAAGGACAGAGCAGCATGTGTGTGTGGGTGTGTGTGCGCGTGTCCACGTATGCAGATTCAAAGATTCGTCTCTGTGTCCTTTACGGTTTTAGTGGCGTGTGTGCTGCTGAGCTCACAGAGCCCCTCTGTCCTGACTGAGTAACCAGCCTCAGCTCCAGGCTTCTGCAGGGTTCAGTGTGCTGACCTTTAGCTGCAGCAGCCCTGATCGCTGCCTGACACGTCTCAGAAATGCAGAAGCGCTAACTAGCTCCGTGACATCATAGGAGCGGCATTGTCTAACCATTCTCAATATGCTCTAATAATTTCTTGTCATGTAGAAGCCTTTAATAACCCGCCACAGACTGCAGTTGTATGTAATCTGAGCTGCGTTCAGAGCGAGGCGACACGGATATGAGCATGCAGCAGCGTAGAGCTGATGGGAAGGATGTGGCTTCTGTGTCCACTGGTGTGTGGCAGGCGGAGGATCTTGGATCCAAATTTCTTTCAAGTCGTATTTGATATATGTAGCATTTTTAGAACAACTGAAGGTAAAATAGTTACTATAAAACGGCACTATGTGCCTGGAAAACGCATAATTCTGCCACTTTAAATTGACTGGTTGAGGTGATGCATCTCCAAGAAGACATTAGGCCATCATTAGTTATATTTAAGCTAACATATCTTTTACCCGTCGAAATAACCAAAGTAAAATGAGTCATAAATCGTTTTGTCACATGATATAAGATGTTAATATTGTAGCTATAATCCATTACTTAAGCTGCTCATCCCATCTCTGGCTGAGATGAGACTACAGGTCACTGAAGGGAACCAGCTCAACAAGCATCACCCAGACGGACTCGGGGCTCTTGAGAGGCCGTATAAAAGCCGGTCATTGTTGCCTTGGTGTGGTTGGACTCGTCTAATGCAGCCTCAGCCAAACAGAGCCCTCTTTCACCAGATGGTTCCTATCCAGACGCCTCCCCTTGGTCTCTACCAGGTTGTATTTACCCAGAATGCTCTGCCCTATATTCCACTTCCTGCTTTTTTCTAGCGGTCTTCAGTCCGCTTGGCATTCAGATATGCATTTGAACAGAGTTCACTTCCACCGACGGTTTTTAGAGTTTGGTTTTTTTGGTCCGCATCAGAGTTCGATGTGCATTCACACCTCCCCAAGCGAACCGGACTTTCTAGACAAACACACTGGAGTTGGATTACTTTGAAAGCTTTAAATCCCAGGTAGTCTGAGTTACTGTGGAGAAAGAGCTGCACAGACGCTGTGGGTGAACTCTGTGACCCTGAAAGTCCAGGTGAAATCCATAATGCCTGCGCTGAGGTCTGTAGAGGAAGCCTGCGTGCGAGACAGGACCTTCTCTTTAGGCATGCGTTTATTGCAGGGCGAGTCGCTTCTGCTTCTCGCTCTTGAATGAGGACACTGCTGCTCTGGATGGCTTCCACTGCTCACTCTGCATCATTGTGTGTGTGTGTGTGTGTGTGTGGGGGTGTGTGGGTGTGTGTGTGTGTGCTTGTAGAGGAGAGGTGCCTGTCAGAATGCGTTAGCGGCCAGTTCTGCCGGCCAGCAGCCCAACACGAGACGTTCACCCATGACTGAGTTTGTCCTTGGTCTTTAAACCTCGATGAGACATCCAGAAGCTCTCTGCTATCAGGGCCGAGCGCGGCACGCTGGTTTTATTGCTCATCGTTCGCAGCGTGCCGCCGTGTCTGGGAGAGTGCCCCCTGCAGCGACTGGTCACATTTGCTCCAGCTCATCCTACGCACATCATGGAGTTTTAACTAGGCTGTTGGACGGAAGATACTCCCATTTTTTTTATTTAGATGTAACCAAACTCACTTGGCATTCGGAGTTCATTCTGACTTCTTTGTAAAAGTTAAGGCTTGTTTCCTTTTAACTAAGGATCCACAGAGGAATCTTTTGTTTTTCAGCTTGAACGACTGTAGCAAAATCCTTTCATCTCCTTCTGATTAGTGAATCCTCCAAACCAAATGCGTAACCTAATAAAATGCCACAAACATTTATACCACTTGAAAAAATGCTAACTTTTCAACATTTTTCTTTTTGTATTTGTTACTTTTATTGCAAATCTGTTTTACTGTCACTTCTTGTGGTATTCAATCAACTTCCCTGCGTAAAATAATTTAGTTCTGCATTGGATGTGTATTAATAACAGTCCATCAAACTTTATCTTTATCTAGCTTTATAAATGCAAACTATGTACTTTATAAATATTATAAATTTGAAGAAACGTTTCGATGACCCTAATAACAAAAGCTGGACTTGGTGTCAAACCAGTAGGTGAGGAGAGTTGAAGAAGTTGGGGCTCCTGACAGCTGAGTGCATTAAAAGTTATTTGCAATCTAACTTTAGTTATAAAATTATCAGTTGAGTAAAAATTTTACTTTTTCAAGGAGTAAGCAGTAGTCGGAAATCAAGTTATTTTTCCAAGGTATCTATGCCATCGCTGATGACAACACTCTTCTGTGTGGCTGCTGTTACTGATTGAGGAAAACTCTAAGTTGGTTCATTTTAGTATCAATATGTGATTAAAATGAAGTCAGAGGAAGCACAGAGATGTGAAAAGCCATTTTACAAAGGAGCTTTGTTTTCTACACTTTGACCTGTAATTCAGGAGATGATGGGAAGGTTGATTGTAATATACTTTTGTAACCCCGGTGCAACTTGGAACAACTTAGATATATAAAAATAAGCATTGGCCCTCAAAGCTTTGTTCGTTAGCCTGGTAAGTGCTGCCTAATCACTCAGTCCTCCTTTACTTGCTGGCATCTCTCTGCCTATAATCTGTATCCTGTGGGCTCCAAGCACTTTGCGATGTACTCCTTAACATCTGCTTACATCTTCTCCCACTCTCCTTTTTGCTGGAAGCTAAAAATGTTCTCATTTCTTCTCTGGTAGGATAGTTGACTCAGGCTGGTTTCCTGCTCTTTACTCTGCTTGGTCTGTTTACTGATGCGCCTCGCAAGTTCGTTGCATCCTGCCTTAAAGTCTCGTCTCTGTGCATTTCTCCAACATGAAGTGCCCACTAAGATGCCTGCTTGTAAAAGGACATTTCTTTTGCTGCTCTAGTACTCCTAACTACTGTTCATGGCTGAGGTAATTCAGTATGAACGGTCTGTATTAGAGGTTGTTTCTCTTCCCTCCCTTTTCTCTCGAGGACTCTCCTCATCTCCACCCAGCAGATTTAGTGGAAGGCTTAGGACAGGAAATTGATAGCACAAATAGGCCTGATTCAATTTGAGCCTGTTTACGTGGTGTCACAGCAATCGGGCCCAGATGAGATTACAGCCACGAGGAGCCTCGGTCGGACAAAAGACCATCTGGGCTGATGGAGGCGGTTGAGTAAATTCGATCTGTGTTCAAGGTCTTGACCGTTTGAGACGGTTAACTAGACTTTTGTCTGTTGAACTGAGTCAAGTAAGGAGAATTTTACCTGCCTTTGTGTGTATTACCTGTCCCGTTTTAGAGATTATGTCATTGAAATATTTATTCCTGCACAGTTTACAGAAATATCCCAATGGTTAGTCTCAGACACACTTGAGTGAGTTTGTGTTTTATGTTCTTCTCTGTTTGTGTCTTGCGGTTTAGATCCAATCTTTGAAAAGTTATTTTGAACTCTGTAAGGAAAACAAATTCTGCTTTTGTTTGTGAGTTTCTGGAAGGTTCCTCGAACAAATTGGTAGCTTTGGCGCATAACAACATGGGGGTAAACTTCAAGAATGATTGTACGCAGTCAGATTTGCTGGACACATGGAGGTTAAATCAGGGTCAATACTCAGTTTCCCACAATCACAATGGTAGGCACATTTCCACTGAGCGGTACGGCACAGGCTGGTGTGACTTACAATGCTATTTTTCCTGTTTCTGTTGTAAAAGTGGCCAATATCCATGTCAGTTTCAGGTATAGGACCGTTGGACAATGGTGCAGTACAGTTAGGGTGGAGCTAATGGCATTACACAACATAATGCATTGATTGGGGGACAGAAAAAGATCACTGCTTGTGACAAGACTTACTATTGTGTCATGATTATTGTCACTCTACTAAGATGCTATGCAAGGTGACCCCCAGAAAACTTGTTCAGCCTGGTGGTTGGGTGGTAGGGCAGTCATTCATCCAGCGTGGTTTTGAATTAAAAAATGTTTAAAGTTGACAGGAAACTTGAAAATATCACTTGATAATTATGTACTATTGAATGATTGGAGGATCAATACCTGAACACCAACTATAAAGTCTTAAAAAATGCAAACATTTTAAAAAGGCTTAAATAAATATGCAATGCACAAGTAAAGCCTGGTGGCCCGCCAGGCTTAAGATACACTGGGGGAAATCCTGCTACATTTGGCATTAGGTTTTAACCCTGCCTGCCCAGTGAGAGTCCAGCTAGCGGTGGAAAAACTCTCCAGAATACACCAGACCATGACAGCACAGAACTGCTCAGTGTGGATGAGATATTAAGGCCCCCACGTATTCTAGCGTACTTCACTCTGTGCAGACGCGTGAACGGTGTTCATGTTGAACTGTTTTGTTTCAGACACCAAGCCATAAGGATGAGAGTCGGCACTGGTTGCAAGTGCGCGCATCATCCAGACGGCCTCTTTGTGCCGCAGTAGCTGTTATTTCATGGCTGAACTGGCAGAGAAGAAACGGTGCAACTAGCTCATCAAACTTGCTAGTATTTTTGGATTGTGGGAAATGAAGGAATCCATGCAGTCGGTACGCTTGACTGTGAAATCTCAACCGTTCACAGACGGCGTGGGCAGCGTCCGCTCGGCCATCTTTTGAAACCAGGCTAACAAGGTTTCAAAAGTCTTTAGAAGAGACAGACCAGACCACAGCATGAAACATCCTCCACCATGCCCAACAATGGACACCAGATCCTTTTTCGGATTTGTCCTGTTTTTAAAGGAAAGGTCTAATAATTGACCAAAGTATCCTTAAAAAAAAAAAAAAAACTCAAAGAATTTGTATGTATTTTTGGGATTATATGATCCCGAGCTAGAAAAAATGTTTGGTAATTAACAGGTAGCACCTGATGAAATCTCTTACCTACTGATAATATGCATTTCTACTAGAACTAGGTGTTAAAGATGGATGTTAGAAATTAACAAAAAGACACTTGAGGGATTGTTAAAGGAATCGCTGAGGGTGAAAACAGATTTTAAGTGTTGCCATGTTTAAGGCTTTTCACACATCTTAACCAGGTCCGCCAATAAACCCGGTCGACAGCGTGGCGAACGTGTCCCGGCAGATTCAGAGGTGGTGTGATGGGGTACATAATGGCATTAGTCCTCCTGCATTAATCATCAGGATAAACAGTCATTACGTCTTCAGTCTGAGGGTTTGTCTTGCATTTCCTTTTGTTTTCTTCTCGTCTGGAGCCAGTGCGCTTAGGATCGCAGACCGTTTAGTCCACATAGCTGAGTTTGGGGTGTGTTTGTGAAAAACCTAGGTCACTGGGTGAGCAGATCTCTAAGGCAACATTTTGCACGTCTGTTTTAATTCTAAAGCAAACAACAAATTTTTTTTTAAAAATAACACCACTAGGATAAAAAGACCATAACAAGAAGTCCTTTTATTTTGTGTGCTTACGCTTTTTAAACAAAGCTGAACATTAATAAACTTAGTTTTTTGTCAGAGGACTCTTTGAAATAAAATAAAAGACTCGACAAAAGGAGCGAAAAGCTGCAGTAGCTCCTGAGCTACGTCATCATCTGTGTTTTGTGCGTGAGCTGCACTCGGCTGCTTTTGTCCTTCTGAAGAGTCCTGGATTAAAGACTTTCAGACGACGGCGGTAATAATCTGGTCTCTTGGCGCGCTCACAACAACATAGCTTCTACGCTCAGAGCACCCGAGCATTAAGCCTCCATCCATCAGGTCGCGACAGGCCTTCCTCCTCTTCCTCCTCCTCCTCCGAATGCGGCGCCGTCACGTTGGGCCCGGCCGAGGAAAGCAAAGCCGCGGAGTGAAAAATGAGAGACTGATGGGGATGAATGGTGCAGATGTGCCATTGTGAGCGTCCCGCGACGCGTTTGAGTGGGTGGGAGAATGAAAAGGGCGAGGAGTGGCTGGCGGAGGTTTGAACATGTTCCCAGTGGAGCGGCTGCTTCCACGCAGATCCTGACGGGTGACGGGGATTGTGTGTTCCTGGTACTGGTGCTCTGTGCACACAAAACATGCCACCTGGCCGTCTGTTTACTGGTACCAGTCTGGCTCTAGGATCTAGGTCAGTTAGCTAACTGGGGGAAAAAAAAGTTTCCCTATTAGTTTACAAGTGGAGTGAATAACAGGCTACATGAGAAAAGGCTGTAACAGTAGCTACATTTTTGTTAACCATATTATTGTGTAATTTGGCATTTAAAATAAATTAGCTTAACAGAAAAACGGCAATTGTGAAAAAAATCAAAAGTTTTGCCCTTTAATGAGGTGGTTTTTATTGAAATTTGTTATTTCACAAAACTGCAATGGAAACACTTTTTTTCGCTTCAGACGTGTCACTTGATCAACAACCGGATGTTTCCACTGTGGAGCGAGGAGGGAAGAAGAAGAAAGGAAGTAGTTGGAGGACGACGGCGCGACATGGTTTTTAATGCTGTCTGTGGTATTTATCGGAACTGAGACATTCTCTGTGATTTTAATGTAATGGTTAATTTAGTCACATGTCTCATAATCTTTAAGCCTCCTTATCATTTTTTATCCAACATGACGCTTTATCCTGCTATAAATTACAGACTATACCAAAATGTGTTTGGGTTGTTGGATGGAGTTGTTTTTGGGGAAATTTTGAATCCATTTTTTTTAACTCGTGTTCTTGTTATCCATTGTTTTTTGGATAACAAGAACCCATGATTGTTAACGTGGTACTGATGCTGAAACTCTACTAAAGACTTCTGTTCCTTGTTCTTGCAAAATTTCACCGTGTTCTTGCTGGTTATTAAGAATGAATAAAAATTCATTTCTTTTTGGAATCAATTAAAAAATAATTCGAATCACTGCTGCAAAATTTGCCAAAGAATTTGTCACTCTCATGGATGTGACTGTTAAAAAAAATTTCACTCTGAATCACATTGTTCAGAAAGCCAGTAGTGGCTCTGAATGATCATAAAGTACTGTGGACCATACGTTTTACACTATTGACACAGCAGAGCAGCATGTTATTATTTTACAGTGAACACCTTTTGGAGGCCCGACTCTATAATAAGACGTTTGTGTATTTTCCCTGACATTGACAGCAAACTGTTGGTGGAAAATCAGCAGTGAAACGTGATAACACAGCGTAGCTCCCTTCATGCTGCTTGTAACACCGTTTGATTCAGCTCAGAAATCCTCTGTTTGGCTGATTTATGCTATTATCGGGTGTTTGATGCAGTAAACAAACTAAATCATTGTTTCTATGTTGAAATAGGCTCCTGTGGATTTGTTTTTCTTTATTCCTTTGAAAATTAGCTGTTCTGGTCTTTTCCCTTCTGGTTCCCATCCGTGACTCTGCTGGTGCTATGACCCAATTTTCCTCATGGGAATGATTAAAGTTTAATTTAATCTAATCGGCCATAACGTTACAGTTGATACTTCCTCTGGCTGAAGCTCTGATGGGGTTTTAAGCTGCTCACTGGACGTTGCTTGTTTGGTGGTTTGCACTTTGAATGTGGATTGTGTCTACGTCATATCAAAGGCAGATGAACATTTACTTTTTATAATAGTTCAGAGGTTGCTGATGGAAAGAAATCGTGTAAAATATATAAGTTAGCTTTAACAGTCTTAAGTTAACAAAATGAGGCAGTGGTACACACAATGGAAGAACAAGCTGAAGAGCGCATATTATCCATGTAGTTGAGGGAAATACAAAAACATTATGATGCTGTGATTAATGTGAGGGCGGACAATATTGAATAGCGATAGGCGCGTCTAACATTTGTGATGGATTTCTGGGTTTTGTAAAGTTTTGACCTGCCAGAATCATCTTTAATCAATTTGTACTTCACTAATCGTAGCAAACAGGGAAAACCAACATCTAGTTTTATATCCAGAGAAAGCCCTACTTGTTTATAAATTCTTATTCTTATTAAACATGGGGAACCAATATATAGTTCTATACTTTTATAGTTTTTATTTTTCTCTTGGTTTTCTTTTATTTTGTTTGTATTTCCTCTAACTCATTTAAAGCGCTTTGAATTGCTTTGTTGCTGAAAACGTGTAAAGATATTCATAGATGTAAATAAAATTACCTTATCTTTATGATGAAGCCCATGAGTAAAAATGTTGAAAACATTTGGTTTATCTAACAAGTTAGCTAACTAATGAAATATTTAATTTGGAGCTTAACTTTATCTAGCTAACTAACTAAAGTCTGGAGCTAAACATTTAGCTAGCTAACAAAATATTTAGCTTTAACCTGTGACATTTGTAAACGAATGATCAACATTGGGGTGTAAATACAACTTTCAATAATGAATTCCTCTTGTGATGCTAAATAACCCAAATTATTGCTGCTAATTTTTGCCTCTGCATCTTTACAAACTCCCCCTCCACCCTGTACTCAACGGCCATCGTGACCCGGTTCTGCTGTGCCGCTGCAGCCACTTGCTGTGGTTTCTCCCTGATGCAACAGCCCTGCAGAGGAGAGATGAAAGCAGCAGTGACTCCCTGCCCTCATCTCGTCTCCATCCCGCCCGCCCCTCTGTAGCACAAACACCAAAGATGGGGGGAGGATGGTGAAGATGGAGGAAGAGGAGGAGGAGAGAAAAATCCTTGTTTAAATAATAGAAAGCGAGAGAGGCATTTTGAAGCAATTGCCCCAGTTTTAGGGGATCCAGTGAAATTGAGAAAAGGCTCTTTGCACAGGTAGATTTTACTCCTGAACTGCGTCTTTGAGGTTGTAGCGGCGGCTACTCTTCACCTTGTAAACAAGCGGCACGAAGAGGTGAAACCTGGGCTTTTATAAAGATCCTTTTCAAATATCTAAAGACTTAAAGTTCAGACGCCTAGGTGGGTCAGCAACAAACAAGGTGATCACAGGGCAAAGGTCAATGAAAAGGACATAACAGGCTGAGGAAGCTCTGCTGTCAGACGTCCAACACTAATCAGAAGCACAGAGATGTTCTCTTCAGCCTGTCTTATCTCCCTGCTTGTTTAGCGTGTTGAGACTGACTTGATGGGACGCTGTTATCATCCCACCATCTCGACACGGCCGTTCTGCCGGGATTAGCAAGTACAGGCAGGAGCTGCTCGCTTTCTGATTGAACTTATTTTTACTCTAAAGAAGCCCTGGAGGTGCTTCTTTTTTTTGTTGTGGCCATCTTGGATTCAGCTCTTACGACATTATTAAAATGTACCAAAGATTTTGACACCAATTTTTGCAAAACTCTAAACCAGAATCAGATTCAAACTTAATCTGATCCTGACTGTTATTTAATAACAACAAAATACGTTGGCGATAAAATGAAAGTTGAACTATTTACTTCCTTATGAGAGTCTATTTATTTATCTCAACTATAAAAATACAAAAAGGCAGCCGTCTCTTCCACACTGACAGAACCGGACGAAACGGGTCTGCTTCTTCTTAGGTTCAGGTTCCTGTGAAGAGCCGACATCCTCCTGTAGAAAATGGATTATCTTTTCTTTGTACACCTTTTGTTTTCCCTCAGGCTTCATTTTAAAAACCTCACTGAAAGCAGAAACGTTTGAGTCGTCTTCATTCAGCAACAACTTCTGCTCCGAAGAGTGTCGTCAGTGCAACCTGGTAGAGTTTAAAACCCGATCACCAGCTCATCTCTCCTGCTCCATGTGCTTTGCGTGTTTGAAGGTTCCATCCACTGATGGTGTTTTTTGGCGTGGTTTGCAGCATTTCTATTATTGTTGCTGAGCGGTGAGGGTTTACCAAAATAAACAAAGGAAAGAGATAAAAACCACAACCTACGACTAGGAATAAGGGAACTGAGAAGGCTGAACGGCCTCACACTTCTAATTTTCAGAGACAGAAAGGAAACGGTGCAGTCTTACAGGATGTTGAGCATGTCTTGCTTTATGTGGCTTCACCTCCTGCAGATATTTCCTCCCTCCGCCCCCACCACCACCACCAGACAGACACAGATAAGACAGGAAATGCCTTTTATTGAATTAGTTTTCCCAAATCCACCGTTCATACAGAGCACTAATTCAACTTCCCCAGAGTTTCCTGCCCTGACTGGAGGGTAAAACGGCTCCATTGAGCAGCAAAAGCGACGCGTCAGGACTGGCTGACACTCACTGACTTCACTGAAGCTGCACACAGTAGAGACGACCAAACCAGAACCAGTAAGACCCAATAATGGAGCTACAAACATGATGTGTTTGCAAAGCAGTGGGATTTTGTCTATTTGCATGTAAAATTTAGTTTTTGTGCTTTACATCATGTTCCCTCATCAGAAACACGCCTGGCATGTCACCTCGACTCTTTCATGAATATTTGAGAAATCCTTTAATCGCCATGGCAACCACTCAGCTGTGCAAAACGCCTGTTTGGATGTAGCTCCACCTTCAAGGACGAAGCTCCTCCTCTGAGCTGCAGTTTCCAAGCTTCCGAGCTCCTTCAGACTAGCCAGAAGCAATTAGCAAACACCTGAAGGAACGTCGAGTCTGCTGAGCTCATTGTAGGAGTGACTTCTCAGTGAAACAGTGGTAGAAAGTTTTCACAGGGTTAATAAAGGATCCATGATGCGATGACTTCCTGAAGGTGGAGTTTTAGAAAGAGTGGAAGTTTTTAAAGAGTCAGAGGCCCAATTTCAAGATGTTAAATTACAAAGTCAAATTTCTTTTAATATATTTTAATATATTTGATATAAACTTCAACTTTATTACAACTGAAGGTAACGTAGTTACTTGATTGTGCTATAAAATGGCACAATGTCCCTGGAAAACACACAAGACTGCCCCTTTAATGTCGCAGTAGTCTTGTTTGCTGTGTCAAGGTTAAAAGGTAAATTTAAAAAAAAATTTTGTTTTTTCGCGGAGTAAACGTTGAAATCCAACTTTCAACACGTTCCCTAAACATCCCGATGAGCCCAGAGTAAAAATGTAGCCGGTGTATTTCGCAATCAGTCGTGCGATTGTGCCGCCTTTGAGGACAGAAACAGCAGCAGTGAACTTTCCTGGCCTTACCGAAACGAGTTAATGAAGCCAATTTAACAGCGCAGCGGTACAGGAGAGAGAGGAAACTCCCAGGGTTGTTACCAGTCTTCCCTTCCCTACATGTACACACAGCACCAGCATGTACACACAGGCGGTCTACCAGTACTAATACTGAACATCTACGTAAACCCTGCGGATTCCCTGCACAATGTTCATCACCTCTTTGTGTTCAAAGAGGCGATGATTTGGGGCTAAAACACACCAACTCTACATTGCTTAACTGGCATTAAGAGACTTTAACGCTTGTTCTTTTCTCTCATAACTTTAAATTACCCATGTGGTTTGTTTGCAACCAGATGAACTGTTGAGCGGTTTTCACTTTAAAAACGTGAGTCACACACATCGTGGCTATTGAGGCTACAGCTAACAAGCTGCTAATATACCCTTGCTAGCTAGCTTTTTTTCATCCAATAGTGTAATTTATTGTATTTGCTGACTTCTGTTGCTAAACTGTACAGGGCTATGTCAATTTTATGCAAAAAACCTTGGCACTACTACAATATAAAATATGCAGTTTTCTTTTGTATGCTTCTGTCGTGATACAGGTTTTAAATGTCATTCATAATGGCTTTAGAAAGGGTCTTAAAAAGTCTTAAATTGGAGTTGGTGAAACATTAAGAAACTCTGGATCAGATTTGTCCAAAATATGAAGAAAATAATAATAAATGTAACTTTTTTTCCCTTTGCTTTTGTGCGTGATTTGCCCTGGCATGCACACGTGTATGCAATTCCTCTCTCCGCTACTTACATTTCACTTGTCCGCAGTTCAACCGAGCCTCTCCGAGGCTTAAGCTCGTTGTAAATTACACAGCAAGCCTGTCCATGTTAGGAAAACCACTGAAGGGACATAGCAGGCAGCCAACAGGTAATGGATGTTATGAAAATTAACGGCGTCATTCATTTATCACATATAAACTCAATAAATCTTGGTCTGCTCTGTGGTCCATTTTCTCTGGTTTAGGCAACTCCCTTGAACGATGGCTGAAAGACGAGTCAAAAATAACATTAATATAACCTACGTCTTCTGTTGTGACAGTTTCACAAAGTACAAAATACAACATGATGGGCTGTTTTCATGATTCATCAGTCCTATTTTTGCAGTTTCTGATGATTCTGGATTTTTAAAAAGTGCTAGTGGCCAAGCAGCTTCCTGTTCGAGTGAGTTCGTATAAAATCGAACCTTTGAGTCCGGTGGACATCCGCATTGAGTCCGCTTCAAGTGCAGAAGTAACCCCGAGCAACATAAAACTGAAACCACACAACATGGTTAGCTGTTGTTTGTTAACTGCAGCTAATCACAGCTGTTGGCTAACCAAAGTTTGTCTGGCTTTAGCTTTGGTTAGCTAGCAACATGTTTTTGCTAGCTAACCAAAGAGTGAGTGAATTATAGCTGATGCCACTGACCTTTCTTACCTAACCAAGAGGTTGAGCAGCTAAAAGCCTTTCCTCTGCCTACATCTCCCAGAATGCTGGATCAGAGTGAAATTATCAAAATTCTGTCGGATGCATTTCCTGTTGATACTGATTACATGTCTGTCACGATAGATGTTGCCAAGGTGGTAACTGTACTTTCCGTTGGCTGAAGCCCCTTCAGTTTCTGTAAAGACAATAAATGAATTTAGATTAACTTAATTTAGTTACTTGCTACCAATTGAAGAAACCCATAAAAGTTGGATCAATTATTCAGTTTTTTCCAGAGTATTTTTAGTTGCCTTGCTTTGAAATCCTGCCTTGCCGTGACTTATTCGACTGTCTGGTTGAACTTTCACAGCTTTCATCCAAACACCTGATCTGGATCTTGGTAACAAAGATTGGAAAGGCTCAGGGAGAGTGATGGAAACAAGCGGAAAAAGTGGATTAACTGCAAATAATATCCTCTTTGCATTATGTAACAATATTATCACTGCACCGTTTTTATGCCTAATATTGTGCAACTGTAATGTTTGGACCATCAAAACACAAATCCTGAAGAGAAAAGCCTGTTTTGATGCAATAAGATTATTACGCCAACAATCACCATGACGACTCTGACCCCAGTAAAACCTTAGCAGGGTTAAACCTCATAAAAACATCCCTCTAACTTCATTTCTGTTCAGCTTATTTCAACTGCGTTCTGTTGAGTCTAACGAGATCTAATCCCGAACACGATGGGAACGGCTTTACCCAGACGGCGCTTTGCTACAGGGCACTACAGAAGGAAAAATGGGAGCCTCACTCCTCCAGCCTGTGACCTTATTGCTCGTTCTCCGTGCGTTAAGAAGACATTGAAACGAAGGAAACCTCCGTCTCGCACGTTATCTTCTTCACCATAAATGGAGGCCTGTCTCCAGCGTGCAAGGGGCCACATCTGGATCCTATTGGCCCCAGGACAGAGAGTCCCCGTAAAAACCTCCTCCCTCTGCAGCGGACTGTCAGCAGCCTCACCACCACTGTCAGTGGGGAGACGTGGGGGGAGAGAAAGGGAGTGGAAGAAAGAGATTAGGAGAGAGAGAGAGAAAACTGAGAGGGGATCAGCAGAAATCCAGAGGAGCGCAACAGGAGGGGGAAAAACGGAGGAGTGTCTGCAGCTGAAATGTTTCATTCTGCTGAAGTGAAAAGGAATGGGTCGTAGGTAGAGCTGCATAATACATCAAAACACGCTCAACGTGGCGGCGTGTTCGCAGAGGACCGCTCGTACGCAGTATTTAGTATTTCAAGTGTCAAGAGTATCGACCTCTGCATGTTGGTGATGTTTTCAGGCAGGATAGCAAGCTGCCTGAATAAAAAAACTAAAAACCTTCTTTCTTTATTGGCTCTCATAAATGTTTCAGATTTTCAGAGTCATTTAAAGTGAAACCGCTGCTGAGGCAAAAGCTGAAGTTGGAGAGTCGAGTATGTCAGGAATATGCCGTCACCGCTATATCGGTGTGTGCGGTTTTCACATCGCAGAGGACTGTTTGGAGTGGCTGATATTGTCCAAGAACTGAGACGTTCATGCCGGACTCTGGTGACCTTGTCCAAAATGCTGAAGGTCACAGAGTGATGGAAGCACAGATCAGACGGAGAGGAAAGAAGAAAATGGATGAATGTGACGACTGGCCAATATTACCACCAGAGCATGATTTCCTAATATCTGTTAGCCCTAGAAATACAAATAACTGAAAAATTGACAAAAAAATAAAACATACTTATTAATTGTCAGCAAGATGTAAAGTCACCTCTTGAAAACTTGTGTTTATTTCATGTTTTCAAGAATAGAAAAATTTCGATGTTATTTTGATACAGTATCGTTCAGAGACCAGGTTGGTTTGGATTCATATCTGGGCCTCAATAGAGCCACAAAACGTCTTTCTGCATTTACTCTGGTTATGTTCGTCTCATATTATTTGTTGTTTATGAAACATTTACGTGAAATGACAACCGAGAACAGACTAAACATGTCAGGGAGCAAATTCTTTGTGTTCCCATTATTGGTTTGTGAATTTAATATTTCTTTTTAAGTGCTGGGCTTTAACTGCGATTGTTCGCAAAACACGAAAGCCAGCTGGGTGGAAGCTCTGCAGAGGCACACACACAGATACAGGTCTGTATTTAATTGACCCTAATGAAATGTTTATTACTCCACCAGCTATTCACAATTGGCACTAACACACCATGTGCGTGCATGCGTGTGTGTGCGTGTGTGTGTGTGTGTGTTCAGAGCATGTCTCATAAATCCCGATGCTTTGTAGTCTGTGTCTCTTGAACAAGGCTTCAAAATAAAAATAAAACAGAGAGATGTAGACCTTTCTACAACCCCCTTCTCCCTTTCTGCTTTCATCCAGCGCTCTGACATACCACAGCTTCTCCATTTTTTTTTTCTTTTCTTTTTGGCCAATCCCGACTGGAGCTTTGGTGTGTGTGCGTGTCTGTGTGTGTTTGCAACTGGCGGTGGGCCCGTAACGCAGCGCAGCCTGACTGACAGAGCGCAGCGCGGCCTTGCGAGGCGGTGTGGGAAAATCCCACGACTCGGTGTGTTGAAGTGTTAATCCCTCGAGAGCTGGACTGCTGTGTGAAAGTGTGTGTGTGGTGCAGTGAGATGATTAATTTGGGTCACAGGAGTTTGGGAGTGTGTGTGTGTGTGTGCGTGCATATGCGTGGTGTGTTTACATCTGACTTTTGTAATGCAGCGTGGAGTCGTGTGCAATTCAAGAACAAATGGTTCAGCTTAAGCTTTTTATGGCTTTGTTTACTAATTATGCGATTCACCTACATTTTAGGCCAACTAATAATAATAATAATCAGATTTACTTGTTCCAAGCAATTTTTTTTTACTTAACTGAAGAAAAATGTAGATTACGACTTGGATATGCAGTCAGTGAAGTCAAAGATTTAAAATAATCAATATTAACTCAGTCACACTCTGCAAAGGAGAACTATAACGCTATTGGATAAAATATCTGTTGAAAACATATTTGCTATTTTATTAGCACTAATCTGCTAATAACACAGCCAGTTTTCATTTAGTGTTTAGCTTCTTCCTAACTTTGAAAACGTTTAGCGCACAAATGCTATAGCGCTAATTGTCTTGGCTGTTCTGTAACTTTCAGGTGAATGAAGTTCGACATCTGCGTTGCAGGTTTGTTTATCACTGTTAGGAATTGTTTAAGTAGCTATAGACTTTAACCTTGAAGCTTTGGTCAAGTAGGCAAAATTAGCACCAGAGCTAGCAATACTCATCAGATATAAAACTGATGAGTTTTATATCTGATCAGATATAAAACTCATCTGATGAGTTTTATATCTCATCAGATGAGATGAGATATAATCTCATCTCATCTGATGAGATGAGATGATTGACTCTTTGAAGCTCAAAGAGTCAAAGTGACTCTTTGAGCTTCAAAGAGTCACTTCCTGAAGTACAAATTGTTCATATTTGCCCCGTTGGGGGCAATTTAACACGTTGCGTCATTAACACATTTTTGGTATCTACATCGCTGAATTTACCACTCGAGCATTAGCTTCACCATGTTGATTTAGCAATTTAACATTAGCGGAACTAACACTTATGATTAATACTTTAGAGTTAGCGAAATTATGTTTTTAGTGCCGACCACTTCTAAGTGAGGAAGCGAAGAAGAAGAGAATCAAATTACCTTTTTCCCTCAAGTGTTGGAATCTACAGCTGACTGCTGCATGATCACGGTGCAGCGATAACAGAAGCTTCAGACTAATATGACCAGAGTCATTACCGAAAGCAGCTTTTTAAGTGATGCTTTCATTTATTGATGGAACATAAACCACTCCGGTTAGGTTATGAGTTCAGCATGGTGTCCTACTTTGAAACCACCTTCCTGGCTCAAATCGGGCATCTGGTTACACCTTTAATGTCATTATGTGGAGCGTCTGTATCAGGTTTCTTTCTTCTTTACACCTGACTATTAAATAATGATGTTTAGTAAGATGATGTCCGTCCAGTCTGACTAAGCTAGCGCTATTCTGAGAAGAAAATTGAGCAAAATCTTTGTGTAAAACACACCACTCAAGATTTTTTCTGTACTTATTCTATGGTTTTACACAAATAAGACACTAATGTCATGTATCGTGTGCATATCTTTGTAAGTTTACCCAGCCTTGAGAGTTGGTGTTACTTGGTGGCAGCTTAATGGGCGCAGCAGATTCTTGCTTATTTTAATGAATTATTTCAGTGAATTATTACTCTCCCATCTTGTTTGGCCAGAACCTTCCCATCACATCCGGGTTTGTCTTTGTTTCCGCTTTTAAACATACACTTGCTTTCTTTATTTCTGTCCATAAATCGTCCATTTTCATGGAAGAACATCTACCTCTTCTAAGAAACAAAACCGCTGGCAACGATTACTTGATGAGCACCGAGAGCAATCAGAATCTATTCATTCTGCCTGTTAAAGTTACCAACAATAACCACACCCTTTTTCCTTCTCATAGGAACTCTTGATGTCTTCCATAAAGCATGCAGCTAATGATCTTGTCTTGTCCACAACTGGTCCATAAAGGGAGCTCTTAGGAGTTCTGCTGGACTGGAAAAAGGAAATGTTAAGCGATTTTTGAAATGATCTAAGTCGCTGCAGTATGCATGCAGGGAAACGAGCTTCCTGTTTGCTGGCTCCAACATACTGTCAGCATTTCAACACTTCACTAAGCTGATTTAAATCCTAGCATTCTTGGTGTTGCATTACTTGGCCAAAGCATCATGCATTCAGATGGAGTTCAGCCTTCGCAGAGCGGAATAATGTGCTAACAGCATCCTAGCTAACATACGTTACTTTTTTTTTTTAAGCCACAGTAGATCATTTTTATTTAAAAAAATTTGTATTTTTTTTGCATATTTGTTAAAACTAACGTCACATTGTGACGGTATAATATGAGACAGATAATCTGTGTGCACACTGGGATGATTGACAGCGCTAAGACCCTCCCCCTTCCTCTGATTGGTTGGTTCTAACTAGCACTGGGAGAAGGGGGAGGAGCTTGATTTGTTTTGTTTTTTTGTTTGTATTTTTCCAGATTCTGTTTCATACTAGACTGCCAAAACATAGACAGTTTTAATAAATATGTAAAGAAAAATATATATATATATATTATTTTTAATAAACATTACACATAGCAGCTTCAAATCTGTGTCAAAAATAAGACACTGGTGTCGGTGACAACACAGTCACTTATTCCCGCTGTTTCTGGTTGTCACAACTCAGAGCGATGCTGAGACGATCGGCGCTCCTGCAGAGCCCACAGCCAAGCGAGTACGACATAATTACCTGACCACTGAGGCAGCTTTAGCCGTCTCTCTTCCAGTTCCCGTGGAGACGGAGAAGGAACCAGTCCGCATTCGCAGAGGCGCATTACCCTGGAGCCTGCGTGTGTCACCCTCCAATGCTGAAAACCACAAATGCTCCTTGCACCTACTGAAAGTATCGGCAGGAAGAAGCTGATGGTTATTTCTGACTGACCTGACGCAGGAGGAAACCCTTTGAATGACAAGAGGGGCTGACATGGAAATTCCACATAATAATTATTATATATTTTTAACGTTTTGCATTTTATCTCTGCAGAAAGCTGTTTTTACTTTAAAAAAACCCTCCTAAGCACAGTCCTTAAATGTTTAATGAGGTCAGGACTATTGCATAATTAAAATGTTAGCCTGCTTCATCCATTTCCAAACCGCTGTTGTCAAGTGTTTGGTAGCTTTTCATTTGAGGCTTGGTTGAGCCTTTAAAGCTGAAACAAGCTTCTGCCACAAGCCCTGCTAAGTAGGCTGATTGGCCCTAATGAGTTTGTGAAGTTCTAAATACACATCATAGTCCAGTACAGGTGTTAGTGATGCCTGATATATCAGTTACTAAAGCTGGAAACCAGCGATCTGAAATCTGGGTGTAGAGATGAACTTTGACCTGAACCCTACATAAATATGGTTACAAAATCAGCCTTCTGGCACCTGAAGAACGTTTCTAGGACAAGAGCTAGACTTTAGTTGTGTTGATTGCCAACCTGTTCAAGGGTTGCTTTTGATTACTATGAAGTGAAACATTGATCAACATATTGATGTTTGATTGAATGTAAACTTTAATGCTTATTTTACAGTTGGTTGCTGTGTTGACGGTTTCATCATATAAAGCACTTTGAACTGCCTTGTTGATGAAATATTGGACACAAATGAACTTTTTTCACGTCATCATCGGCTCCATAACTCAAACTGGGTCGATATTAATAATCAATGATTATTTCTGTCTTGTTATCGTTTGCGGTTGTGTTTCTGGAGGCTGTTTGACTTGTGCGATTTCTGTGGGCATGCTACAGTAGTAATGATGCAACGCAGGATTATTAGGTGTTTAACTGAAGCAGAGGAGCAATGTCAGCTGTGTTTGTTTTACAGTTTGATCTTATAGAGAAATGTATAATATCAGTAATAACCTTATTGGATATTGACCATAACAGTAATATTAATATTGGATATCAACATTGGCCCCAATTGCATTTCTAGCACTTGCATGTTCTTTAGGCTTAGATAATCACGGCCAATGCTGATTTCTGATGGCTGTCATTAAAACAACAAGCTCCTCCAACACATTTCCTAATTTCTCCTGCTACTTTAAAAGCTGTACTAACACCCTGCTCTGTTTCTCTCCTCCAGATTATTAATGTTTTAGTAAAGCGCCCTCTAATGCAAACGCAATAAGCGTTTCGTACTTTACAGGCGTATCTGTTGCATCTTGCCGAGGCTCCGTCGGCCAGTGTCAGCATGGCGGCCAGTTTTAAGCTAAGTTGTGGTTAAATTAAGCAATAAATCCTGGGCGCTCTCTCAGTTGTACGGTACAGAGTGGGATTTTTTTCCTTCTCTCTCTCTCTCCCTCTTTTTTTTTTTTTTTACATCCATCTCCGCTCATTAGGCCCTGACGTTAAGTACCCGTGCTTACTGCATGAAGCATTCCTCCTGTGCAGTTGTGTCACCTAATGGCATGTTGAGAAAAGCATTTTTAGCCGGCGAGTGAAAACCACACGTTGGATCTTGAACAGACGGGTTCTGCGGAAGGCTGAAACCAAACCGGGGGTCGATTTTTGTTGCTGATTACGTTTTGATGCGATGATACCGGACTGGGTTCGCGTCACGCTCGGCATCCAGGAGACAGAAGGTTTCTTCTTTGTTTTTGGGTCGGCGTTAAATGTCTGTGAAGGACGAGTCCAGATGTAAGCTGTAGAAGAGAAGACAAGCGCCATCCACCGATACGCCGGTCGATGACCATGATCATCTTCACAATGTTGCATATCTGTGCTCATTTCTGATCCTGTCATCTGTTTGTTTACATGTATAAATCGCCGGACGAGAAGTTCCCTACAGAATTGATGAAATGTGTTGCATGATTCAGAAATGGAGTGGAAAGTTTTGTGATTATTGTGATAAAGTGAAACCAGGCAGTTTTGACTTGTGGTTTTTATACCAACTAACTGCATAGTTGAGGGTTTTTGCAGACGTTCAAGTTGCACAGTGTGTCAAAATCAGCGATCAAGTTGAGCAAGAATTTGAGCTCAGTTTCTGTTAGAGATGCACCAATCCAATATCGATACCTGTATCGGTGCTGATATTGATAATTTCCAGGAATATCAAAGTGCCTGATGCATAAGGGCAGATCTTATGCTTTGTGCTCTTAACAACGTCATGCTTTATCATTCGTTTTACATTACATTTCAAATAACTAACTGCACTTTCTGAACCATTTGAAAGAAGATTTGCTGCACATTATTTGCACACGTTTGATTAACTTAGCCAACGTTTTGTTTTTGTCTGTTTTCTTTTTTCTATTTCTATCTGCGCCGACTGAACAAATTAAAGTAGTTTTTACATGTTTGACCAAAACCTGTGAAGCTACTGGTGTATTTCAGTGAGCTGTGGTGGTGCAGAGTTATCAAGTTCATTTATAATTCAGTACATTTATGTCTGTGTTTTTAAAAAAAGAAACATTTTAAGTCGATTCAGCTCTGTTTCTCTGTATCGGATCGTTATCGGCCGATTCAGAACGTCCGATATCTGTATTGGTATCGGAAGTGTTACGTTCCCAGTTCCCGCCCCTCTCTTTGCCCAGCGAGTTTGTTTGCCACATTTCTTTCTCTCCAGAAATGACAGACGCGTCCATAACCACCTGTTATGCTGAGCATTTCCAAATCTGACTTCATACCTAGAGGTCAGACTTGGCGAACGCCCTCCCCCCCTCCGCTGCACATTCCTGCTCTGTTTTTCCCAGCGTGCCCTGAAGCCCAGCTGCACCTGCTAGGAGGGAACATGATGTGATGTCATCTCACTGCATGCCACTGTGGAAGAAGTGAGGGGAAAACAAATATCCGTGGCACCACAAGGACGACCCTCCTGGGAAATTCACACATTTATTCTGAGAAGTCTGATCATTCCTGCGGCTCCAGTAGTTGTGCTGCGAACTGCTTTCACCAGCTACCCGTTCTGATTTAGCAGCAGCCTGTGTTAATAAATAAAGTCGCGATTTAATTGCTTTCTGCGTGATATTTGCCTTGGAAGTCATCGCTTGGAATAACATCCATCCGTTTTCCATTAAAGAGTTGTTAAAGTTTTTTGGATTTCCTAAATGGTGCGTTCAATTGAACTGACTGCAATTTTAAAGAAAAAAAGACTATCTAGAGACAGTGTTATTCACACTGGCTTCATTGTGTTTCGGTATTGCAGAGTGCTGTGTTACTGATTTAATTTGGTAGAAACCAACAAAATTGCAATTAGACGGTTTATTTTTGCAGCTTTTACTGGATTTCACCCACACGGCAGCCATATTGGATTTGAGGTGGGTTTGTGGGTATAACTCTGACCTCAGGGAGAAACCAGCTGGGCTTTTTTCCCTCTTGTTTGAATATTCGTTCTTCAGTGCACAAATGTGCTTTTGATGGATCCGTTTTTTCTTCCTCTTGGCACAAAACTGGTCACTGTTTGAGAAAGTTTAAATGTAAATGTAGAAAAAGTAAAACGATACCAAGCAATTCTTTATCAGTGTGTGTCCATAGCAGCTACTAAATGCCCGTTTTTCCATCATCTGAATAGTTTTGAGTTGCACTGTTGAGGATTTTTCTGAGTTTTGGTTTTCTTTAAGGTCTGACCTAATTTTCTCCTACTTTTATTAGCTGTAATTCCTCTGATTTATTTGCTGAACAAACAAAAGTCCAACGTGTTCCTATTTTTAGCACCAATGTGTCATCGCAAGAACTAAACTTAGCGAGGAATTTAATGCCCCAGAGGAATCCTCAGTAATTGGCTCTTTCTTTATTTGTATACCACTTAACTTTGCCTGCAGGGCAGACGAACACCGAGCAGCGGAAAGTATCGACCCGGCCGATTAACATGGGTCAGCTCAGAGTAAACTGTCACAAAGCGGCTCAACACATTTTTGAGAGAAAAAAAAAAAACCCTCTGTCTTTGATCAGACATAATCCCTTAAAAACATTTTGTCTGTGTAATCCTGCATCATTTTCAGCTCAACCTCAGAAAGGAGAAACTCACTGGGTCTCATTTGTTACGATTAAGTTTTTTTTTTCTTGCGCCGTGCGTGACGAATGATTTTCTCAACACGGATTTTTCTCATAAATGCCGGCAATTAAGCTGTCAGAGGTGCAGCTTTGTGTGTCTGTCTGATCCATATCAACAGTTTAACGCTGCAGCTGACTGCAGTCGTGCTAAAGTTGTTAAATGAGGCGGCAAATGTGGTTAGCATCACTGTGCAGAACTGCGGTATTAAATTTACTGTACATGTGAAGCTCTTTGTGGTTCGTACTTATTTGCCTAAAGACAGCAAGGTTGCTCTTTCGCCATATTGGCTAAATGCAAATGTATTGCTAGCTTGGTTAGCATTAAAGGCTAACTAAAGACACAGAGTGTGACCAAAATTAGGTTGCAGTTGTAAAATTTGGTCTTGCATATTCATGTTAATTTTGCTGAAACTTATAAATCCATTTCGAAAACAGAAGCATAATAAGCCTGCGTTTAAATATTACAGTGTAAATAAAACAGCAGAGAAGGCATGTTTTCACTTTGACACCCGTTTTGTGGGGGAGAAAGAAAAACTGCTTAGGGTCACCGAAAATTTCTGTGTGGACAAGAGGCAAAAACAACTGAAACTTTGCTGTTTCACAAAAAAAACAGTAAAATTGTGTAAAAAGGCCTTAATTTGACAAACAAGCCTAATTGGATTAATCATTTATTAAACATGACTGTATAACTTTTATTATTATTCTCTCTATGGAGCAACAATCTAAAATAAGCTAATCTAATATTAGCTTATTTGTTAGCTTGCAGTTAGCAGCTAAACGGACATTAGCTTAACTTGCAGACTGAGAAGATGTGAAACATCTAACTTTAGTAAGAGTGCTGGGGATCACTTGTATAGCTTTTACGCCATTCAACCCATATCCACATACAGTGTAAGGAAGAGTCCCATAAAACACCGTACATTTGCTCTGAGGTCCCTGCTACATTCTAAAGGCAGCTAGTCAAGCAGATGTTTGGACACATAGTAGTTTCTCAAAGTATCATAAAGATTTGAGGGCAGGGATGCACAGCAGCTGGATGAGACAGAAATGACGAAGAAACAGGGTGAAGCAGAGGAAGGATAAACCAGGTGATGCATATTAATATTTAAGCTAAACAAAGCCAACCTACTAATGCTAATAAAAGGGGATGTTTTCTGTCTGGGCCCCCCCTGCCCTGTAAGCTCTAACACAGTAAAACCTTTAGCACCGCTCGCTTCCTGTGAGGATGTTGACCTGGGGTTTCTGCAGCTGTGGAGGAAACAGCAGGCTAACATAATGTGACAGCGTGGAAAGAGCCCACAGGGCGATACCAGCCCAAAAACTGCATTCATTAGCATAGCGTCAGTGTGAGGTTCTTATGCAAATACTAGGACACGGGTGCGTTTTCACAACACGTTTATGCCTTTAGGTGCAATGTATTTGCATCATTAAAAGCATCTGCATCTTTAATGTGTTGATAGGAACTTGTTTTTAACACCTATAAGTATTTATTTTTAGATTCTGTCACACCACAAACGAAGGATTGTTTCAGTTTGTGGCATAAAATCATGTTTTAATCATTAAAAAAAAACCTATTCAGTCTTTTATGGGTTAGAGATGTATGGAAAAAGAAATGTCATCCACCCCTCAGGCCCTTCTTGTTCCTGGTTGTTTTCTGGGAGCAGGCATAAATCAAACTTCTCATGTACAATATCTGTCTCAGCAGTTTCTCTGGAAGACGTTTCCTTATTGCATGCAGGCTTTTACGTGTCGCATCAGCTCGATGAGCCACTTTTAAATGGGAGTCATCTGTGCCGCACGACAGGTTTGGCGCAGATTAAGTTTCAATGAACAATCTGGGTTGTAATAGATGGATAGATTCAACTTTATTGTCATTGCACATGTCCCAAGTACAGGCAACGAAATGCAGTTTGCATCCATCCAGAAGTGCCAGAGCAAGTTGTAAATACAATATATATGGTGATCTAAATATCATACAGATGTACAAATATGATACAATGTACATGTCCACAGCTGTGGCTGTGATGAATGTACATCATCATCACAGCCAGAAATATACAAATGTATGTACAAGTGTATACACAGTATACAGTATTATTGTGAATATACAGTATTGGTGCGAATGTTCAGACTACAATATCTGTAAACTATGACTGTTTTGTAAGAGGCTACGCATTAGTTTGGCATATCACAGGTTTAAATGTTTTGTTTTTTCATGTCTTAAATAAACCAAAACGATGACATGCGCTGCCATACTGTTGCTGCACCACTTGATATTGCGTTTATTATGAACAAAAGAAGCTAACTCTAAAAGTCCAGGTGTTGGTTTGGTTGAAGTGAACTGTGGTGCGGTTTGAAGGCTTATGTGAACACCGTGCGGACCGGAGACCGCTCCAAAAGCACGAAACAGGACTACAACGCAGGGCATTCTGGGAAAATACAACCAAAAGAAATATCGTAGTCTATCACTAGTATTAAATGGCTCATGGCTCTGGCTCGTTTGCCACAAACAAAATAAATCCTTCTACAGCTAAAATCTGACGCCACGCCACTTTTGTTTACATTTTGTGAAGAAGGAAGTTGCAGTCAACTTCTTTTTGAGGTTTTCGTGATGTTTTCTTTAGTAGTTTCTGGTGCAGCGCCTCCACAGGCGAGGAGGGGAACAGGTTTTTCAAAAAGTTGTTAATTTGACCCAGAGCAGAGTGAAAGCGAACCACACCAACTTAAATGTACCAAATGTTACAATGTTTGTCCCCAATTAAACAGAGTTTATCAGACTAACGTGTGAAAACAGCTTAAATTTCCCTCCTTGATTTGTTGTGAAGACATGACTGTTTGTTGACTCTCTGATGCCCACTGGAGACAAAAATATGCAGCTCTAGGCGATGATGCTTTCCAATGGACCTTCTCTATAGTCCTTGAATTAACTTTGGAAACATGGAGTTTCAGGACAGGAGGACGCATCAATGTCCCGACCTCCAAACTGCTGAATGCTCCCGGTATGCTCCTCGGCCCTCACACCCCGTACCAGAGCCTGCACACACAGTGTGTGTTTTCCTGCGCTGTGGTCACAGCAGGCGTTGACCATGAAGTGCAGCTCCACTCTAAATCATCCAGGCTCTGCCGCCCTCCTCATTAATCTCTTTCCCACTTGCAGAGAATGCACACACACCAACTCCTACAGCGGCGCACGTGGGCCGCGTTTCTTTAAGATCCGTGTTTTTACCCAAGAGCTCACATACTGAGCCGGCGGTGGTTTGATGAATTCAGGAAATGGATTTTCCCCCTGAAACTCCAAAATGGAAATATTTAACCACTGAGGGGCTCCTGCCTCCAGAGGCGATTGAGTTTGGCTTTTCATTTTGGATGGAGGGAATCGGTTGCTCTTTTTGATCCCTTGTTTTGTGTTTGAGTTTGTCGATCTCAGGTCAGCTTGTCCGCAGACGATGTCATTTTTTTCCACAAAATTTGTGATAAGATAGCTTTTTTTGAGGGGGAGGGACACATATTTCTTCTAACAGTAGTATTGCTGCAACAGGTGGGGGAGGGGAGGCAGACAGAGGGTATTAACATTTGTTGCAAGATTTTACACAAAATCAAGAAAGTTATGGAAAACGTTGAGCAGCCTCATTATGAGACTGTCTTCGGTCAGAGACTTATTCAAATTTGCTGTGATGCAGACTGCTACAGGAGATCCGCCGTCAGCATCAACAACAACTCTGAAGAATCTTGAATAATTTAAGTTCAAACATTTAGTTTGCCTGTTGGATGACATATACTATTTTTTTATTGAATTTAATTTATGATTCATTTTTGCTACATTACCAGTGGCATTAATCGAAAAATTAACAGCCAGTCCATGTGATCAATATCAATGATTGGCACAAAACCTAATCGGAGCACACATCATTTTTACTAGATCATCAATAAATTCAAGAAAATGCTTTATGCCCCTGGAGACCTGAGGAACCCCGTTTCATGAGGCCATGTTGTTCAGGAGCAGCGTTGTTGTCTGATAGCCAAGCAGTAACAACCACACAGCTACCAAAAAACACCTGTAAAGATGTAATACACAGTTTTTCATCATCACTTTTATTGTTATCACGATAGTACCACAAAATATTCTGATACATTTTTAAGTACATTTCACTCACCCACAATATAACATAGTTATAAACAACATCAGTAAATATTTTTTGTTATAAAGGTGATGCTAACATCGGACATCGGTATCGGCCCAGATTTTCACATCGGTGCATCAAACTGTAGAAACAACGTGATGAAGAACCTGGATAATGTAACAGATATGTGCTACACAAATCAACACCTCTTATTTCTGGAGCCATTCCTTAATTCATGATAATGACAACAATTAAAATAATAATTATTTATTTGCATTGCACTTTTTTAAACAAGTGTTATAAAGTTCTTCACATGAAAACAAATTAAAACAATATCATAAATGACACAAGAAAAACAAAAAGCATACCAAATCAATAAAAATACATAACAATGTAAGAAATAATAAAGCAGTAAGTAAAAAAAATAACTTAATTAGAACAGAATATGCGTGTTCCTCACAGTTTCTGTGGCTGTTTTGTCCCTGCAGGCGACCTGAATGTGTGTCAGGTTCTGCTGGTTTCTCCAGGGTTTTCTTATTATTTTGTCTTGGTAATGAATCAGATCAAAGCTGGATTCAGCGGCAGGTTTTCCTTTCATGAACCGAGTTGTTGCAGCGCTGCAGCATCCAGCCTCTCTGTGTTTCTGCTGCTTGTTATTTAGGCAGAAGGTTCATATCGTCTTTGATGCCAAAATGCTTGTATTCTCCTTAAAGTTGTACCTTTTCTGGTTCTCTTCTTAACTTTTTTTTTTATTCCTCCCTCTGTTCTTTTTCTTCTGAGTTCCTTCTCTTTATATTTTCCATTTGTCTGTTAAATCCCTTTGTTTTCTATCTTCTCTCTCCTGATTTCCTTCCTGCTACTGTTTTGTTCAAAGCTTTTATACCCAACAGATACTTTTTTCCCCTCGCCTCGTTTCTCTTTCTTCTCGTCTTTGTCTGTCACCCCAGCGGGCCCCATCGCACTCCTAATGAGAACACCAATGAGTCCCCCAGGGGCCCCTAATGATGGGCTCTCTCTGTTGGTCTGCATCGCAGCAGAAATGCCCACCATGAGGAACGCCTGTGTCTGTTTTCAGCTGCGCTCCGTTTGCCTTCGCAGTAATTTGGCAGCTCAGAGTGTGTGTGTGTGCGTGCGTGCGTGCGTGCGTGCGTGCGTGCGTGCGTGCGTGCGTGCGTGCGTGCGTGCGTGCGTGCGTGCGTGCGTGTGTGTGTGTGCGTGTCCAGACCCTTTCCTGCACCTCCTGACCTCTGATAGAGTATAATGATCGGTCGCCTTTCCCTCTTTTCTCACATAAATATTCATTGTTCCTGACATCTGAATATTATGGTGTGAAGATAATTTCTCTGGTTTCTTGTGTTGCTTGAATGTTGACAGAATCGTGCTGGGATTCTGTACCTGTGTCGTCTAAAGCACGTTTTAAAAAAAAACGTTTTATTTCCTCCGCAGGCTTTTGGGAATGCCAAGACGGCGCACAACAACAACTCCAGCCGCTTCGGGAAATTCATCCAGGTCAACTACCAGGAGAGCGGCACCGTCAGAGGGTAAGAGAGGAAGGAAAACACAAAAACTTCCATCTATTTTATTGGGGGGTTTTGTGATCGACCACCATAAAGCAGTGAACAATTTTATTAAAATTTAGGTTTAATAAAAAGCATGCTTAAAGATTATTTTCAAAAGATATTTTTAATCTGAGAAGATTGAAATGAGCCTCATCTGAACGGTTGTTCAAATTTATTGAATAAGACTTTTTGATGTTTTTCTAAACCATACATCACTTTCCTAATGCTTTGTATTGACCTATAAAATCCTAAGAAAATACTCTAAAGTCTGTGATTTCAGTGCAACAGAGAACGCATCTAATTATATTTTCCTTTCTATGTTAGTATAACTCTGTTAAATCCTGTCTGAGACTGTTTGAAAATGCTTAGTTTTTTTGTTTTTGTTAGGTTTTATTGGCTCTAGTGGCCTTTATTTCCTGTGACAGCTGCGTCGAGGACTAAATCCTTCATATGTGGGTTGTGCTTAACCCCTGCAACACCACAGCACACCCTGAAAATGCTTAGTTATATATATTTAGTAATATATTATTATTTGTAAATTTTTGTAATGTAGGCACATAATATTTTGTGTGCTCCGGTGGCAAAGTGATGCCATTTTATGACTAATTTCACTGTCGTGTCTTTGTGCAAAGACAATAGAAGAAGTTTAAGACTAACAGGCATCAAAGTTCACCGGTGTGTAAAATCATGTGTAAAAAATCTATACAGTACAATCCGTTCCTTTATTTTCAGCTTGATTTCTAATCAGATCATCAGCAGCTTCATCCAGACTCTGTTAATCGTATCTGTTTTTTTTTTGTTTCAGAGCTTATGTGGAGAAATATCTGCTGGAGAAATCCCGCCTGGTGTACCAGGAGCACAACGAGAGGTGAGCGAATCCAACGCCCCTCGTCTTTTTCATCTGGTTTACAGGGTGCAGACTAAGACTGGCACATTTTTAAAATGACCAGGCACCAAGTTGAGCCTTTGCACAAAATCAAATCAGAAATTGATTTTCTCTTGTAATTGTATCTATTTTACAAATCTGTGTCTCTGTGGTTTCTGGGATTGTAGTACCCATCTGGTGCCAGTAGGTGGTGATTGTCGACATTAACCGCATTGTTATTCAATAAAAGTTTACATATTACTTATTGTAAACAAATGGGAAACAAATTGGATAGTTTTTATTAAAATCTTAAATTTTTTAACTAAAAACTGTTAGCATGTAGACAGAAGATGATTTTAAAGCAAAAAAAAAGTGTTTTTGATAAATGTCCAGGTTAGCTGAAGTGACATAACTTTGAACAGTTTTCCACTTACTTTGGACGCACTCAAACATAAACTTTTCTCGGGGTAAATCAGCTCCGGCGCTCTGAGCGCCACCTGTGTTCGTTTTTCCTCAAGGTAACACGATGACATAACCTCTGCGTTGCCCGTCCCTCTCAGCTGTCCAGAAATCAAAATGAAAGGAACCCGTCCTTTGGGAAATCCAGCTGCGTGTCCGTGTTTTACCACAGGTCAACAAATCCCTCTAACCCCAACCGAGTGAAGGGTTTGTGTTTCGCATCGATGACAGGCCCTGGTAGCCATATTGATAGGATAGAAACGGGAGACGGGACCTCCCACACGGGTCGGAGCCATAACGGAGAGGCGGGAGGGGAGCGAGCGATGGGATGATAAACTACAAACTGTCTTAAATCTTAAGTCTTTGGCACGTTGCCTCTGAGTGACCCCTGATGTGTGGAAAGAAAAAATACTGGCCAGGACATGATCAGGGCAAAGGCTGAGCTGCCGTCAGAAACTGGGTCAGGCCCATCATCACACTGGAAAATGAAGGTTCTGTCCGCAGTCGGCATACTTTGGAGGTTTTCCCCTCTGGAGTGTTATTAATAAAGTCAGGATAAACCGGCTGTAGAGATTGAATTTATGGCTACAACGTGTTTTCCCCTTGCAGTTTTTTTTTTTTTTTGCCACAATTGCCAATCTCCACAAAGGAACAGCTTCAACAATTACAGATATAAACATCACTTGTATTTTACAATCCCACTGCTGTTAGCACAATCTTTCAAAAATCCCTCAGAGAACTAGAGCGTCTCATCTGTCATTTTATGCCTAAAGAATGTGGAGCTTCTTATTATTTATAAAGACAAAAATCTATTTGCAATCTGACCAAACCGCCTATTGCGCCGCCATTTTTGTGAGCATGTGAATTTGCTGATCCTCTCTGACAGGATAAATATAAAGTCCTGGGACTTGTAGCTAAAAGCAATCATTTGTTAACACATTGTGTTGAATTTTCCGCCAGAATGTGAAAACTGTTTTTATAAAAGTGTAAAAAATAAAGGTGCGCCGGCGTGGTCGATTCCAACTTAGCAGTTTTGTAAAGTTGCAACAAATCTGATTTCTTCCATAGAGCTATAAACACAAGATACTTCTGTGTAAAAACAAAACAATTCAGATAAAAACAGAGCTGTCTGTCTCTGTGGATCACTGAAAGAGAGCAGCTGGTGTTACACAGCTCTGCACTGAAACAGGATTTAAATGTTGGGCATGTAAATCCTGTTGTGCTAACTTAGCACATTTAGCCTTTCTGTCAAGCTAACTGTGCCAGCCTATTAGCACAGTTAGCTAACTAACATATTTGTATGTCAAATATTGAATGTATTTCTAACGGGTCGGGTGTAAAGGATGTTTATTAGCTTGAAGCAAAGACTTGAAGTTCATTTTCAGATGGAATAAAATAATGTTTCAGTACCCTGCACGTCATCCTGGATAATCGCAGGTCGCTGCTTCCGACCCGAACGGTCTGCAGCGCCTTGTTTCACTTAACACGAAGCGGCGATGTCAAAAAGTCTAACCGATACACATGATGTGTTGTACTTTTTGTTTCAAAGTGAGCAATGGCGCATTTCCCCTCATATTTCAAATTATTCCAAAGATCAACAGGAGATGTAATTTTATGTAACGTCTGTGCGTGTGCGTGTGTGTGTGCACGCGCGTGTGTGTGCGTCTGCGTGTGTGTGTCTGCAGGAACTACCATGTTTTTTACTACCTGCTGGCTGGAGCCAGTGAGGAGGAGAGGAAGGCTTTCCACCTGCTCAAACCAGAGGAGTACCACTACCTTAACCAGGTCAGCCTCCACCAAACTCACACATCCACACAGATGCACACACAAACAAACAACAAACAAACAAAAACATCACCAGATTTCTCTACCATTAATCCATTAATATGGAAATCACCAGATTTCCATATTAATGGATCTTCATTTGTACAAGTGATAAAAATGCAGAAACTGAAACAGACGGTCTCTCTGCTGGCTCCTGTTTGCTCATTTATCAAAACTGGAGCATGTCTCATCGCTCACAAGTCCTGATTCCAGGCGTCTGTTTGTGTGTTCATTTTTCTGTGTGTGTGTATACATATGCCAGAAGCCTACATAATGTGTGCATCTTTTTGCAGTACATCTGTGTGTGCTGGCAGCTCCCTTTTCGTTACAGTACTGCAATTCACCAAGACGGAAACAGAGAAATTAAACCTTTTTTTTTTTTTTGTCTTCTGTCCTTCTACTTGTTTAAAAATATAAAATAAAATCATTTTGTCCCTCTCAGTTCTCCTTTAATCCCTGCAACAACACCAACTCACCCCCACCCTTTCCTCTGTGCCTACTTGCAGCCTTGTTTCCATGGCAACTGCAAAACTGTGAAAGTCGGTCTGGTGCCGATTTGGACGTGTGTCGAGCGCGCCAGAAGTCACCATGGTTTCACGATTACATTATTCACACCGAGTGCTCTCACTCCTCACCGCCGGATTAAATGGAGTCAAATACAAATAATCTAGTTCTAATCTGAACCAGCCGCCTATTGCGCCACCATTTTTGTGATAAATCTTTGACTTGTGGTTCAAAGCAACGACCTCTTGATGCTTTGTGTTGAGCAACCGAGATGACATTAGTGATTTTAACAGCTTTTTATTAATATTGTGTTCAAAAATAAAGGTGCAGATTTACTAGTTAATTTAACATGTAGTTAACTGATCTTTACCTTCACTGTGGGGGAAGGTTGGAAATTATTTCTAATCCAACAGAACAATAGGAATCTCCCAAAAAGACACAAAGGAGCCATTTTTCTGTAACTGGCTCCTCTCCTGAAATTTGCTCAAGTTTTATTCTCTGTTTCAATGTAGCAGCTTAAAGGAGAGAAAAAAAAAGTTTGTCTCTAACAAAGATAGAGTTGACTTTTTAAAAGCTTCTTGCACGTTTTCTGCTTCTTCTCACTTCTTTGGTGCTGAAAATAACTAACTTTGAGATTTCTCAATCAGTCACAGCGCTAACACTGAAGAGTGTTGTCAGAGGAAACCCCGGCTGAGTGAAGGCTGAACTTCCAGTGTCCTTCCATTCCACGTGATTCCTCGGTTCATCCTTAACGCGAGCTCATTCCTGAGTAGAGTTATTTATTTCTGTGATGTCTGAACTTAGCAGGGCTGTTTTCTTTTCCTTTTAAAAGCAGGACTGGAGAAAGTCTTGAAGGCATTTTGCCTCTGCTGACGCTGACCAGAGAACGTGTAAACGTAGCCAAAGTGACTGCATTGAAGCTTGGCTTTGATTTTTGTAAACTGAGGTCTGATCAGCTGATGTGTTTGCAAAAAGAAGGAAAGGAGGGAAAAAATGTCTAAATAAATAAAGACTTTGTCTTAAAAAGCAGCTGATTGTCAAAATGTAGCCGGTTTTCGGCAACAGAAGCAGCAGAAAATCCGGAAAAATGTGATTTAGAGCAGCTTTGTTGGTAATTGATCTGTGTTATTACACAGTATTGGACTTGAACAAAACCAGTAGAGCCATGTTAATGCTACTAGCACATTTTTAACATTTTTATATTGTAAACTTTCTGCACTCCAGAGCTACCGGCTGCTCTGGTGAGTCTCAGATTTTGACTTTGGATTTTGAAATTCCCAATAACATCCAAGTCGGTGATGAATGTTTATAAACCTGTCTGAGTCTGTGTGTCCTGGCCGTGTCGGGGATGTCCGTCTCTTTGACGCCGTCTCCATCTCCATCAGTCCTGATGTGATCACCGCTGCTCTGGTCTCTGTCTGTCCCTCCGGGACGTCCAGTCACTTCTCTAATTCACACAAAATTTTAAAACTTTCTCTTTGAGAAAACATTTTTGCAGGAGTTGTTGGTGTTTCTTTCTTTTTTTTTGTTGTTTTTTTTTTGTTTTTTTGCTTTTGTTTTAACCCACTTTGCCTTGCTTCCAGATGACAAAGAGACCACACAAACTCCACTGGGACAATTTCTATGAGTCTGAGCTGGTCAGTATCGCGCCAACTTGTTTGTGTACGTCTGTGTTTATGGGTGTGTCATGCTTCAGTGGGGTTTTTGGTGCCAGTCCTGGTCTTGTTGTCTCTCCTGGCTGTCCACACCCCGCCTGCTTTCAGCGAACCGGACCGACGTTAGAAGCAGCCTGGCCTTGGCTCTGTTAAATGTGCTGTAAGATGTTTGAAAGGATACCTTGTAAAGTCACCGTTTAGGTAGATCTGTGGGAACACGACGAAACGTCTGTGTCCTTGTTACTTAGAGATGCACCGATCCGAATTTGGGGCCGATTTATGATATTATGTTAAAGTGAGTAAATGAAAGGCCTGTTGTCGTCGTATCAACCCTCCAGACCACTCAGGTCTTCTGGTTCCGATTCTTCTCGGTTTCTCCAGAACCAGAACCAAACATGGAGAACCAGCATTCAGTTTTTATGCTACTCTAATCTGGAGCAAACTTCCAGAAAACTGTAAAACGTCTGAAACACTGAGCTCCTTTAACAACTGGAACGCCATAAAGTGTCAAACTGTCATCGTTTTCCCTTTGCCACTGCAATTTAATGATTTTATTTTATTTTCCTTGCAATCCTACAAAGTGCTTTGAATTGCGTCGTTGTGGAAAATGCACTTTCCAGAAATTAGCCTCGCCCTGCCTTGACTGAGCGGAAGATTTTTTGCTAACTTATTATTATTTTTAAATTTTCTGTATTTCCGCGCTGTTAATGCTGCTGCTGATCTTCTGATTTCACGGTGCATCTCTACAGTTAGTGAAATAAAGTGCAAATGAAAAGGAATCCCTTCAAACAAAGCTTGTGGATGATTCGCTGCTGGTTGATGATGATGATACCAAAGCTGGAAATGCCATCTTTGTAGGGAAGCTTCAGGATTTCACTACGAATAAAGGATCGCTTGGCGTCCAACACTCAACTTTAATTCTTGACACTAAAAACAAAACAAAACACAAATATTGATCTTTTTGCCCTCTCAGAGCATCAACAGACTTTTTAAAGGAACAGCAGTGAGGGAAGTACAAAGTAGACAAAGATAAGACAAGAACAAAACTGTATTATAATAGAAACTCTCTAGAATTACAACATTTGCTGATATTCAGACGAGGATCTAAAGTTTGACATGGGTTCTGATTGGAGGACAACATGATTGATCTACCGGCTTCACGTCCGGAAACTTCCCTACAAAGTGTGTGGTCTGGGTCCATTCTCTGCGTGTGTGCGTGTGTGTGTGTGTGCGTGTATGTGTGTGTGTGTTCGCCGATTTGCGTGTGTGTGTGTGTGTGTGCGCGTGTGTGTATGCGTGTGTGTGTGTGTGTTCGCCGATTTGCTGCTCTCCGCCACTGTCCTGCGAGCCTTAAGATGAAGTGTGTAATGTTTGGTCAGTGGGATTTGTTGTGTGTGTTTAAGGGATTCGGTATCGCCTAATGGGAGATTATGTTCCTCGGACTGTGCCGTTGAGCAAACACACGAGCCATGAGAATTGGTCCGAACAAATACGACTCCCAATTTCACCACATTTTATTCTTGACTTTGGCATTGTGCGTGCGGTTTTTCTTTTTCTTTTTAGACTTCTCTTTTATCCGAGGCTCTTACCCATTCCCGAGAAAAATAACTTGAGTATCAAAATGTAATGAAATTCTCTTTAAAGTGGGCCTCCAGGAAAGCAGTCGTCGGCTCAGAATGAAACGAGCTGCAGACGTCGGAGTGCGTTGGAACATTTCCTGCAGCAAAACAGCCATTTGTGTTTCTCGGTTCCTCCCCAGGAACATTCTCCACCTCGCAGCCGAAGCTGGAAGGAGGAAATTCAGCCGTTTATTGGCATAATGAGAGATGTTTGGAACACACTCAGCCAGTTTTGCTGCAAGAGCGGTTCGAGTAATTTCTGTGGAAGTGTTTTTCCGTTTGAATCGAGCATTTCTTGTTTTGTGGCAGAGTAGTGTTAAACAATGCTGCGCTTATGCAAATAGACTGTTACCATAAACACCTCGAGTTTTATAGTGATAATTTCTCTTATAAAGGGACTTAATGTCTGAATGTGGGAGTTCAACGAAGAGTGGAGTAAATTCGGCTCAAAGTATCAAGATAATTGAGCAACTATCCAAGCTATTATCCTTCTTGACGTGTATAAAAAAAATCACATTTATATGGCTCAGTGGAAAGCTTTCTGACATTTAAATACGAGTATGTAACTGGTGTAGTACTTTAGTGTCACCGGAAAATGCAGGATCAAACTGTAAAACTTTAAAGCTGCTGTGTACTGCTGGCACCTCTCCACCCAACGACCTCCAGCACCATTTCTTCCCTGATTCGGAGAAGGTACTCTCCCTTTTTCCACCTCAGCATCACGCAGACTTGTGGGTGCTGATTCTTCACACTCTGCTGCGAACTGCTCCAGGGAAACCAGAGATCCAGATCTGATTAATCTGACAGACTCATATCTTCTGCTAAAGGTTGAGGACACCATAACAGATCCCATCAACACCTCGGCTGCAACTAGAAACATTGTGAGTCGATGATATTGGGGGAGTCAGTGGACTTCCCAAAGGACATTGCTGAAAGCTTTCAAATCCCCAAGATGCACGCAAACTGGTTGGCCGAACTCCCATGCATCCTCCAGGACCTTTCTTAGGGTACACCACTGACCCAGGGTTCTACAACTAGGACAGAAAACATACTGCTGCTCCTGAATCAGAGTCTAGACTATATCTGGCTGATTTTCCTCAATAACCCCTGATTGGACCTTACCTTTGAGGCTTTGGAGTACGATTCCCCTTATAGTTGGAACGGACCCCATGGTAAAGGCTTTTTAAATAGCGGGACCATAACCTTGGTCTGCCCATCCAGGGTATCTGCCCAGACCGCACTACATCCATAACCTCAAGGAACTCTTGACGAATCCTATCTTATCTCATCTTTTTTGGAGCCTTGCCAGATTTTTGCCCACTTCTGTCCCGATTTGAGGTCAGCAGCATCTCTACCATAGACAGTCTGCTGTCATTGAGCGTTGAAGTCCAACCAGCAGAACCTGGGAGTGCCCAGCAAGCTCTCCTCTTTTACCATGGTGAACCCCAATGTACAGGCACCTAGCTGGGGGCAAAAAGTATCCCAATGGCCCTCAGCCAGGCCAACCCCAGGGCAGAAGAGTGTTCAACTGCTCTTAACAAGACCAACGCATCAGGATGAGTCAGACTATATCTGAACTTCACACACCAGCTCAGAGAGGTGACACTCCACGCTCTGAGAGCAAGTTTCAGTAGTTGAGAGACAAAAGCCACTTCCCAGTGGGAAGGGGTTATACCACACCAACATCCGTAATTACGTGTGCAGGCGAAGGAACACTTTTCAATCAGTGTTTCTAATCTCAAGAGGTCTTTGCAGCCTGTTGTTACTGAAGTAGTTGTAGGAGTAATTGTAGAGACAGCTGCTTTTTAAGAGATTTTTGTTTTGTTTGACTTCTCTTTAAGTCTTTTACCATTCAATCCAATGAAATGTTTTTTTGAACAGGCCTTTTGCTGTGCAGGTACCTTCTTGGACAAAGTGATGTCTTTAAAATGCGTATCTCAGTCTCAGTGAGTCTGTCCATCTCTCCCCAACCGACCCGTCTCGCTGTTTGTTGCTTCTTGCTCTCATAAAGGCCGTTGAGTGACCTCATTCTGTCTGTGACCCCCACTGTTCAAGGACATGATGGCATCGTAGTCACACAGATCCTACCACACACCCGCATAGAATGTTTGTCAGACTCTCAGACCACCTGTCTGATCACCTGACCAACTCCCCACGTAGGCCTGTTTAACCTCTGACCTCCCCGTGTGCTGAATGCACAGCAGAGAGTCAATCAGCACAAAAAATGCCACAGATCTGGAAGCAAAAATAGAAAATAAACATTCAGGAAAGAAAAAAACCCTGTTTTTGCCCAAAGATCCCAAAGACCAAACATTTTGGATGTTTCTTTTTGATGGCTGAAACCGAGTCGGGTGTTTGGTGGCTGTGAGAGCTCTGGGGTTGTTTGGCCGTCTCTGACTTGGTGGTGTGGAATGTCTGGTCGATGTGTTGGCATGCTGTATTTGCTCCAAAACAGTGATTTTATACTCAAATGATGATGAAGTCGTGATTTGTGATATCTACACCGCCTGGCTAAATCGTCACATCCCTTTAACTTTCTCACAATGTTACGACAACAAACTTAAATGTTTTTTATTAATAGATTTTCTTGAGATGGATCAACACAAAGTGAGGTGGAAGGAAAATGATACTTAGGATTATGACTCAACTGCAAACATACCAAGACATGACTGTCTACCTAAGCTGACCAGCCAGCTGGTTAGAGCAACAGGAGCCCAGAAGCTACAATGCATTGCTTAATATCAAATTATGTTCGCCTTTTCCAATGCCCTAGTCAAAGTCCAGGCCTGTTTCAACTGGGCATTGTGGCAAGACTTGAAAACTTGATGTTTACTGATGTTCACCAAACAAAAATGAATGGCGAAAAACTTAAATCCGGCAACTTCCTGAAGACTTTCAGCGTGACTGCAGCCAACAACGGTGGAATTGGTTGTTGTTGTAAATGTATTAAACCATAAATGTATTAAATTCCCTTCCACTTCACAATGAATCATTCCCTTTGATTCATTGCCACATAAAATCCTAATCTGATACATTTCCGTTTGTCGGTGATATGGACTATTTCAAAAATGTTCAAGGGGTGTGAAAACCGCTGCGAGGCTCTATAGATGTAGATCTGATGCTGACATATCACTGTGATCGGCTAATAAGCAATGTATACTTGTTTTACTGACACTAAATTAGATATAATGAATAGGAATAACAGAGTCTGTATCAATATTTTTGCTTAAAACAAGACTCTTGCCTGTTCTGTACTCTTCTTTTTTTTAAAAACCCCAAATAGCTAAAATGTTGGTTTTTAACCAAAGTATTCCCTTGAGGCTGCCAAAACTGATCTCTTTATTTTCTCAACTTCCATCAATGTATCACATTGTGCCATTCTGGGTGTTTGAGGTCAAAAACAACCGGCGGCGGCTATAAAACTCGTCTTTCCCGGGTCTTGCCATTTCGCCAGAAGCCTCGGCAGACCTTTTGTTGCAACCAGAGAAGCTAACCGGAGAAGCTACCCCCCCGCCCACCCCTCTGGACCCTCCAGTCGTTGTGGGACAAAGAAAAACAATGGAGGAGAGGGAAAGGAGTGTTGGAGAGTAACGTGTGGAAGAGGGTTCCAGAGTGTGGATTATAGGTTCTTGTGTCTTCCATTGGCGTCCGGTCGCTGTGGTATGTGCTAATTACAGCCCGGGAGAGGCTCGCTATTGGGAGCAGGGAGAAGCTGACCGAGCTTAGGGCCTGAGGAGACGCTGCATGAGGACACTTCCTGGATCTGTGGACTCAGACATTGCTCAGGATGTGACGGATGGCGTCTCTCCTCCATCTCAACCCTGGTAACAAAGACTGTATGATATCAGAGTCTCATGATTGCCCAGGAATGCGCTCGTGTTCACCATCCAGGGTTTCCCCCCCTTTGTGCAGCTGTGGCTTGCTGCTCTGCAGATGAGATGAACTATGGAAATTATATGTTTTCCTTGACATTGTGACATGCTGGTTCAGCCATTTGCTGTCAAGGCTATGCACGTCGATCAACTGACTGCTGGTTGTGATGAATGTTAAACTACGTTGTTTTCAGGGGTGGGCAATATGGACTTAAAGTTTTATCGCAGTATTTTGTGGTAATATAACGATAAAAATGATAAGAACTATTTATTACTTTTCTAGCTGCGTTTGATTTGGTCACATAATTGTGCAAATTGGAACTATGAAAATAAATCTGCTTAATGGAAACATGGCAATTTTGAAAAAAACTCACATTTGATAAAGTTTTCACAATCAGCAGAGGATGTTGCTACTGACGGAAAAGACGGAGAATTGGTAGGAGGATGACGGCGTGGAACAAACTTATTCACATGTGATTTTAATTGTTATTTAATGGAAACTACAAAGTTGCAAAATGTTTTTCAACATTTGCAAAATATGGACAAAGTTTTGCACACATCTATAGATGATTCGTAGCTAGTATTGCTGATTGTGATGAGTGTTAAATTGTGTTGTTTTTAGGAGTGGGTGATATGGACGTAAAGTTTTATCATGATACTTTATGCTAACAATGAAAGTAATGAGAATTATTTGTTACTTCTTTCTTAGGTAACCATAGCTGTGTTTCCATTGACCATATAATTCCACAAATTTTAATTACCGAAATAACGGAAACGCTGCAATTTTTTGATAAGAAGTTTTCACGATCCAACAACTGGATGTTACTCCTGGCGGAAATGACAAAGAAGATGACAGGAAGTAGTGGGAGGATGACGCCACGACTTGTTCATATGTGATTTCAACCTCGCTTCTCATTTAATTTAAACACCGTAATTGTGAAATTGTGTTTTTCGACATGCTGACAAAATTTTGAGCACATTTGTAATGGAAACGCAGCTGGTGACTGCATGACGCTGCAGTCATTACCCCACAACATATCCATGTGTAATACACTTCTCTAGAACACTATTCACATAAAGAAGCATGAGTTGCCTCACTAACCTGCACACAGTGACTACGTTTAATCATATTTTCAAACTTTTTCCATCAACAAACACTGGAAAAAGTAGTAAACCTTACAATCCCAACAATCCCAGACAGTTTTGAGGGATTTAAACATTACCTGGAATTCATCCTAACGATAAATCAAAATTCTTATCGCAATAAGAAATTTGTCACGATAAATGATACACGATAAAATAAAGGCCCAACCCAGGTCTTTTTTTTCCCCAAATACTGCTGGTGCTGATTTCTGTCCCTGTCTTCTTCTGCTCTTTTGTCTTCGCATGTTTCCTCCCGACACCAGCAGGACTGTTTCACCGTGGAGGGAGAAGACCTGAAGCATGACTTTGAGCGGCTGCAGCTGGCCATGGAGATGGTCGGGTTCTTACCGTCCACTCGCAAACAGTAAGGCCGAGGCGTGACCCCCGCAGACCCGCTAGGATATTAAATCAACCTGTAACCCTCCCATACGTTTCTATCAGCCTGTGTCAATTTATTTACGGCCTCTCCTCGACTCACGTCGATACCTCAGCGGGACGAGTGGGCTGGGAACGATCGACAAGCGATAACAAAATGGCGCATTTCTTGTCAGGATTTTCTCCCTGCTGTCTGCCATCCTGCACCTGGGGAACATCCGTTACAAGAAGAAGACCTACAGGGACGACTCCATCGACATCTGTAACCCGGAGGGGCTGCCCATTGTCTCAGAGCTGCTGGAGGTCAGCAAACGCAGATTGGAAATGTTTTTGTTTAGTTCATAGTGTTAGGAAAGTCACTGTTTCAGAAACATTCTAGATGCACAAGAAACTTATTTATGTCACTGCTGTGTTTGCTGTAACACCCAGAACCGGATTTATAAGAATGTGGGCTTAAGCCGGTTTTGGTGCCTTAATCACTAAAGAAAAGCAAATTACATCAATAGATGTGAACTGATGAATGGTAAGTTTAACACATCCTTTAGCCATTAACTCTGATGTTCCTAAAGAAATCGCTCAGAGAAATCAAGAAAGAAAAAAAATTCTTCATAAAGATCTCAAAATATTAATATAACTCACCTGATATCTGTCCATGAGTTTGACATGAAGTAAAATGTTTTCAAAACATGCATTCATTTAAAAAAAATTTTTTTTTTAATTGTTGGTGCCCCCTAAAAAATTGGCGCCCTGGGCTGCTGCCCTTCCTAAAGTCTGATCTGAAAGCGTTTAACCTCTGCTCTGCTGCAGTTGTTGAACGCTGCTTGAATGTGATTTTACCACCTGAACGCGAGGTTTTTTTTGTTTTTTTTTAAATAACGAAGCTGTTGACAGCAGAGATGAAGAGGCGCTTCAGGTCCCAGAGAGCCGTCCAAACATCCAGGGATTTGACAAAACGTCGTTAAAGTTCGGGTTGTTTTCAGACGGCTGCAGCCGAACATCAAGCTTATCTTTGACTCCACTTGTTGAAAACATCAGGCGCTGATATCAGCTGCTAACATGCTGTCAGCGCCTGTGTTTGAGCACTGATTATAGATTACTTTAAGATGGAGTTGAAAGGATTGATCGTAATTAATTAAATAATCAACTAATTTTGTAAACAATTAATTGTCCATAAATAAAAAAGTCTGTTTGCTAAAAAAAACACTAATTACACCAAAACTATCCAAAAAGCTATGCATTTTTCTAATATTGTACTAAATGTATTCTCAGTTGGATTTCTAATTAGGTGACTCCTGAAGGCATGCAGGTTACATGTGACTTTATTTAGGTGTATCAGAGTAAAGGAGGCTGAATCAGGCCTGGGCAATATGGCATAAAACTTAAATTTCTTCATGTTTTCATACCAGGTTAGATTTTTATTCTCTGGGGGTGAGGGGGTTCTAAAAAAGAAAGTACAAATGATGGAAAATATTTTCAAAACAGAGTTTTCAGTCACCCCTTTCTGTGAGTTGTGCAAAGGAGTATTAGGGCCAGGCTGCAACTATTATTGTATAATTACGAGGATACAATCCTGATATTAGCAGAAAAAAACACGTGTTCTTACGGGAAGAACGAGAAAAAAAGGCTTTTAGTAACCAAAAATGAACAATAATCTCCAAGCTCTAGGATGAATGTGACTGCATGAAACGCTTTCTAGATCTGTGTTCGTGGTCATAATGTTGGCAGCACTTACACCAAACTGTTTAAGTGCTGCTCTAAAGCTTTGCGTTCCTGGAAAAGTGCAGCCATCACTTCCTCAGCACGTGCCATTTTTCTTTCTAAGGACAAAAGTTCAGGTGAAGTTCCTTTCTTCCTCTCGCCTCATAATGAGGTTGTAGATGTAAAAACTAACTCCGGCCGTTAAAAGGCGTCAGTCCTGCTGCTCCTGAAAGAGTCTCAGGTCTCAGGCTCCTCTTTCTCTCCGTTTGTGTCATCCGCTTCCTTTCATCCCTTTCTGTTGTTTTTCCTAAACCTGATGAGTTTCAGTTTAGCAACCGTGTTTTCTGTGAGCTAATCAGTCTGCTGTGTGAGTTTAGTCTGCTACAGACCTGTTATCTGTCCGCAGGACGGAAAAAACAGCTCCTGGCCCGGCCCGACAGGCCGCGCAGTGTTTACACGTCTCTGTGGCAGGCTGCGGAGACGCTGAGATCAGACCGCGAACGCACACGCCGACTGCAGCCGTTAGCCGGACGCGCTCGTCGAGTCCCAAACAAAGCAGCGTACTGAGCGTTGCCTGTCAACATCGCCGCGGGGATGTTATGACTGCGGAGAGCATGCCAGGGTCCCAGCATCCAGACTGGACTCTCTGACCCTCCACTCTTTCTCTGTCTCAGGAGATCCAGAGTGGCATTGACGTAAGCCGAGCCACATGTTGGCCACATGCTCATGGGCCGGAGTTTTAATTTCCAACTTATTTAGACGTCTGTCAGCCCGCACCGAGGCAAAGGCCCATTGAGACGTTTGGAGCTCGCTTCGAGCAACCGTTGAGGAGACGACGCTTACAGACGCGTTATGAAGCCGTAGAGTCAGGATAGAGGTTTTCTTTTTATTTGTTTTGTAAGGTTTTTTTTACAGAAGGAATGTTTTAAGACAATTGTTGACTACAGTCAACCAGTACTTCAGGTATTGGGTTTGCTTTCGCAGCAAGAGCCTGCTTGGTTTGCATTTCCTTTTTCCTTTTTTATAAATGAAAACTACATTTTCTTTTCACTCAGGTGACCTTTGTGTTGTATTAAAATATGATTATCTAGAAACATTTATTAGTGGAACAAAAAGAAAAACATCAGAAGTTAAAACAAAAGCTAATACTTTTCTTTGAATTATGATTCATGACCAATGGACTAGAATGACAACAGAAATTACTGTTTTCTGCAACTTAAAACTCACGAGTCGTCCGTTTTGGTTCAATGTGTCAAGCGGATGTGAACCAGGGGACTTTTTTTTCCTTTCTGAAAGAGTAAGAACTGAGGTAAAAGGAGTTGACTTGGACTTCCTGCTTCCTGTGGAGGCAAATCTGGAAGAGGAAGTGTGGCTCGTGTGGGCCGACGGATGGCTGTCAAACCTGATCCGAGGTTTGAAGTTGACTGATTGGCAAAAAGGGTTTCAGTGCAGAGTGAAAATCAGAGCGGTGACACGTATCATCCGTAAGATATAGGGTTGCTCCTGATTCAAGGAGTTCAAAAGACTTTGGAAAGACTGGAAATAAAACCTCCAAACCAGAGCTTGTAAAACTCCTGAGTGTTGAGCTACTAGGGCGGTGATGATGGCAGAACGCTAAGCCTGTTACCAGGTAGGGCTGTTGTAAACGAATATTTTAGTAATCGAGTAATCTATCGATTATTCTTACGATTAATCGAGTAATCGGATAAAAAAAATTCTAAAATGAAATATTGGTAAATCTGGCATAATACCGGTGTTACTATCAGATATCAATGTCAGTCCAACTTTTCATATTTGAGCATCCCTAACAGTTGCTTTTTTGTAGTTTAGAAAACTAACCTGTAACAATAATAGCTCACTTTCTAAGTTGACCAGAAGAAAAGTTATAGAAAAATCTGAAATTATATTGAATTTAATAACAAAGAGGCAGGCTCATAAATATGCTTATAAAAATGTCTACAATCCAGCTTTTAGTTTATGTATTCATCTTCAGTGAGTTTAATAGATTAATTAAACTCACCTTGCCACCTAACCTGTCACGCTTTGGGTTTGAAAATACGGGAAATGCCGCCTGGAGTGGGAGGAGAGGGCGAATGAACGAACATGGGGTGGAGGGGAGGAAATAGACCAGAGGACTGACGAACCGTTAGACCGGGGGACGAACATGGGGGGAAGCAATACGGGATATTTACGACACCTTCACTGGTCACACTCAGAAACTCATCTACCAGCCATGTACGATGCGCTCCGCCACCCGTTTCTTCAGACCGGGATATGAAATTTATTGTGCGGTTCGTCGGTAAAGCTACATTTACACGGTAAGCATCAGCTACTCAGCCGCCCGCCCTGTTCAGTCTACCGCTCACCTCAGCGCTCTTCCCGCCGTTCGCTTTCAACCAGCAGCCCCGGAGGAGAAATGCTGCCGTACTCCAGGCATTCCCCCAGTCATTTTAAGGATGCTTATTAGTTCCCCAAAAACGATAAAAAGTCGGGCAATCTTGAAGATTGGACTTTATGCCGCTGAGACTTAGCTTTTGTCAACAACTTAGAGGCGGAAGTGAGAGCTCCGCGCAACGCAAATGAAGTCCCGGCCGGAACACGGTGCGCTAACTAATAAAACATAAATTAACGAAGCTTCGAGGCAGGTAAATTTTCCTCGAGGAATTTTAGTAATCGAGGTACTCGAATCATTCGAGGAATCGTTTCAGCCCTATTACCAGGCAACAAAAACTCGGAAACGTAGCGTCTAAAGACCAATCACCAGCAAGCAGAATGGGCTTTGCTCCTAGCCGAGGGATTACCAGGCAGTGTGAAACGAAGTCTGATTATACCACCCCCTGTGATTTACTCACTGCACACACACGCACACACACTCCTCCAGTGTCCTCAACCCACTTCTGTCCCTATCAAAGCCCTTCACCAAAATGGACCCTAATGGTGTTAACTAAAATGCCAACACACTCTGTTTCTTACATGAAGACATCAGAGATGAGTCCACACAAACACGCAGAGGCTGAGCAGCAGCTGTTGGTCTCTCTCCCATAATCCCTGCCGATAGAGGAGATGTGTGCGGTGACATCTGCTGCTCCCACTGTGGCCCCCGTCGTCAGGGCCCGGTCCACTGCAGGCCACATTCAATTGTCCTACATGCGCACAGAGCAGCGCTCACAGGCTAATCTCGGTCAGCGGCGTTAGATGGAAGCGCTGTGGCTCAGGTTTGGGTTGAGGGTCGTTAATGTGACCCTTAACGACCTCCAACATGACGTTAAGGGTCACGATGGTGACTGATATGGAAAGAACTACGTTTGAGGGCATTTTATATCAAAATCACAAAGTGATAAAGACACGATAAAAACCTAAAACTAAAAGAGAATCACTGTTTAGCTGTTACTGACCACGCTGGAGGAGCTGCAGAGGTCAGATGGGAGAATCTGGGTGTTTTCACCCCTGATGGTCCAGTAAACTCGGTTACAACATTTGTTATACCTTCAGCTGGTGTGGTTTTCTTTCACTGAGTCAAATGATTCAATTCCTTTGAAAATCCTGTTCACCCCCTTTCGCCTGTGGTGGCTCTGCACCTAGAGCCACTGCAAGAAACGACAAAGAAGGTGAACACAACTTCCTTCTTCAGAAAATGTAAACAAAAATGAAGCGGCGTCAGATTTCAGTGGTTGTTTGATTTCTCTTTTTTCTTTTGAAATGACCATGACCCGTTTCTCTCACCAGCTCTAGACTCACGTTTGTTTGGTTGCATTTACCCAGAATACCTTGCGCTGCAGTCCACTTCCTGCTTCTGGAGTGGATTCTGAACTGCTTCCGTTCACATATGCATTCAAACCGCACCAGAGTTCACTTCAACCAGACAGAGAATTAGGGATAGGAGGATACAGAGTTCTTCGTTTCGGTCTGCATCAGTTTGGTTACGCGTTCACACCTCACCAGACAAACTGGACTTTCTAGGCAGTCGAACTGCAAATCGATTAAAGCGAACAAAACAAAACCGGTGTGAATTCAGCCTCTGTTTTCAGGAATTGAAGAAGGGAAACATCTAAAAATCCTGCAAGACTCCGGATCATAAGTAGCCCACATCTGGTTTATCTCAAAGCATTTAGAAACGTACACAAAAAGACTCGCAGCTGTAATTGTTGAACAATTACAGCTGCTTTATCAAATCCAAATAGAACGCATTAAAGTCGGGGCTGGTTTTATTCATCACTGTTTGTTTTCCAGGTGAAAGAGGAAATGCTACTTGAAGCCCTGACGACCAGGAAGACGGTGACCGTCGGAGAGAGGCTCATCGTTCCCTACAAACTGGCAGAGGTGATTCTTTCTGTGAACGCAGCAGCACCACCGTCATGGCGGCGCACCACATTCCTAGCATCACCACCAAGAACCGAAAAGAGTTTAAATGCGGCAACATTTCGTTACGAACTGTAGGGGAGGTTAGTAGTTCGTGTGTCAAAGACTTGGTGCTTGTCTGAGGAGTTTTGTTGTGGCATTCCCCCGGCCCCCGCTCCCTCTCTCGGTCTCTTTGATGGGGGTCTCTTCCTCTGCAACTTCCTGTTTCCTGTGGAGTAAAGCAGCGGTGGCGTTCCTAAACACACCAGCCCTGTGGACCCGCAGTCTGTGCAGTATTAAACCTCCTGGGTGCCTTGGTTGACCCAGATCGACTCTGGTGACGATTATCACTGGACATTAACATTCAGCTCTCTCCGTTTATCCTTCTGCTGCTAAACGGTCTGAAGACGGAGAACCTGAGCTCCTGTTTGTGGCTGCTGAGTCTTTTGTCTAAGGAAGGAGACATTAAATGTAGATTGCCTGTTAGCCATCCCAGCTACAATTTAGCTCAACAATAGTTTCCCCTGTCATCCCCCCACCACACACACACACACACACACACACACACACACACACACACACACACACACACACACCTCGCCATAGTCATGTGCTCTTTTCTTAGGAATGTGCAACCTCCACTGGAATATACAGCACAGAAGCCAGAAACCAGATTCTTGTTCAGCATGTCTGTCTCTCTCTCCGTCTCCGTCGGTCACACACAAATTCACTTTTTCCAAAGCGGTGCGTTGCAGAGGCTCCGACGATTTGATCAGAAATGTGACCTTCTGTACTCTGTGTGTGAGAGTGGCCTCTGTGATAAACTTTGTACCGAGGCCTCTCGTGAGAAAGGTTCTCATGGTGAGGGTGTTGGCTAGAAAGTAGAGCGAGTGAGATAGAGAGGCAAAATTAATAATAAAAAAAAAATACTAGAACAGTGGTCTGTTTTTTATTTTTTTTTTAGATTGCTGGTCATTTTCATTAGCGCCACTTGTAAAGATATGTAAGTAGGTTTGTAATAAATGCACTAACATTGCATCATTGCACTAACTAAGTCTCGCGCTGAAAAATGTAGAAAAAATTATTTTGTTCTTAGTCACAGTGAAAAATATTGGGAATTTTAATCCTGTGTTTTACTTCTTCAGTGTTTCAAGGGATTTCTGATTCGTAGTAAACAGTGGAGGGGACACTTCTGCTAATGTGCTAACAGCAGAGCTAATGTTTCACTTAGCGCTTTTGCTAACTTTGAAACTGTTGAGCGCACTTGACTTCCTCTAAATAAAAATTTCCAAAACACTAATTTCTGAAAAGTTTCATTTGAATAAAGTTCGACATTTGCATTAAAGTTTTGCTTATCAACTGTTATCAATTGTTCAAGTAGCCAGACGTTTATATTCATGCTCTTACTTTGAAAGGGATGATGACTCTGTTTCCTCTTATCGTATTCTCTCTCGTTTTTCCCTACCAGTAACATTATTTCAAAAAAGAAATATACAGAAATAAAATAAAACATGAACAAATACAATATTTAAAGGCATTAAAGATATAACCGTTCAAAGGCAGATAAAATGCAAATCGAAGTTGGCGCTTTAGCGTTAGCTTCCAGGTTTAGTGCTTTAGCAATAGCAGAACTAATGTTTGTGATCAGTGCTTTAGAGTTAGCATGACTAACTTTTTGACCTTTTGTTTCCTTGGGGAATAAATAGGATGCGACACAGACACTCCGTTCATTTAGGCAGTGGCAACATGGCTGAATGAGGAGCCATATTTAGCTTGTCGACATACTCAGCAGTAAAACGAAAATCTAGTCAGACTGAAAATTAAGGTATTTCTCCATGGGCCTGGATCCCATAGAGAGAGCATAAGAAGAAACCAGGACTCTGGATAATCTGGAGTGCAAAGAGGAAACGGCATCTTCTTGTTGATAATACAATCATTGTGTGTAAAATCCCCCCAATATGAAAAGAGGCCAACTTCCACGAATCAGACCATACACAGAAGACGGATTACACTAAAACAGATATTCAAACTGGTCCTGACGAAGAGATGAAACTCACTTCAGGAGTAACGAAAGTAAAAGTTTGCCCCAGCTTGACCGAGGGCCGTGGGAGCGAGTGGAGGCCACCTGTGGAATCCATAACACGCCTGATTTTATACAAAGGAAACGTGGGGGGAGAAAAAAAAAGGAACCTGGCAACAGTTGCGGTCTCTTCTCAGAAATAATTTCTTCCTACTTGGATAAGAATGTTTGAGAAAGTGTGTTAGGCATCTGTCCCATCCACCCACATTGTCTCAGGGAGATTTGGACAGGAGTGTCTAGAGTGTGAGCACATGAACCTCAGCAGAGCTCGGCGATTCCCGAACTTCAGCCAAGAAGCTCGAAACTGGCTGAATCGATCAGGCAGCCTGCTGTTGAGTCAGGCTAAACTGTCCTGTCTCAGTAATGTTCAGGACTCTCTGTATATTTTAACCAGGAGCTGTGCTAAATATAAAGACTTCAAATAAATTCATCTTTACTCCAGATGCAAACGTCACGCTGAAATCTTTGACATAACTCTCTCATAGCACTTTGGAGATTATTTTTCTTTCTCTGTGTAGGAAGATGGGCAGATGGACTTGGTTCCTCAATTACCTTTGCTGGTCAGAACTCCAGTTATTTAAAACGGCTTCAAAATCTAAGTAGGCTAAGTATTTTAGATAAATAAATACGGAATTATTTAAAAAGAAAAAGAAGTAATATTCCTTTAGCTTTGTAGAAGCTACATGCCAGATGCTAGCTTTAACGCCTTTAGCCAGCGTTGTCGTAAGATGCTCAGAATGTTTGCTTAGTGCAAAAATTTTGTTGCAAGACGATTTTGAAACTTTACACTTACCCATAACAGACGCAGCTCAGCTAACCAGCTCGCTAGCTAGTTTTGTTGCTAATATACCCCAACAAAATTAGCAATATTGAGATATATTGCTAATATTGTTGCTAACTGCTAGCTAGTCTGCAGAGGTATGTTAGCAGCTAGTTACCTTTAGCCACATCCTGTGACATCGTGTCATAGAGCCAGTAAACGTGTGTGCACACGAGCCAAAGTTTTGCTTGACAGAAAAGTCCTGCGGGAAAAAATTAAAAAATTTCATGTGATACTAAACAGTTCTGCTAAAGGAAAATTTAAGACCTGAGATTAACATGTTGAAGGCCAAATTACAAATATTTTAATTAATTTAAGAGATTTTAAAACCTTAATATTTGATGAATTAATTTAAGACTTCTTAAAGATGTGTTTGAGATAAGAGTAGAGTTTATATTTTACATTACCAGACAACATTATGCTGATACAGCAACGTTTTCATACTTTTACTGGCAAAAAAATGTTTATCCATATTTAGTTATTCTGAGCGCACATTGCCATGGCAGCCAGGTATGAAAATCCTGTTTAGTTGAGAGAATATTTCATGTTCTGCAGCCTTAGAGAGAGAGACAGAGAGAGAGAGAGAGAGAGAGAGAGAGGATGCGTCAGAATGTAATTTTTCCTCTGAATCGGTAATTTTCCTGCCAGCTTCAAACAGGTTTCCTGTGAAACATTACTGGTGTATTACGGTGTTTGAACACAGCAGTTCATCTGCTAAGATGATGTGAGCTCGTGAGATATTGTGGATCCGTTAAAAGACGCTCTTAATGTCAGTATAGTAATAGATATCGAGGCGCTCTGTCGACTGCATTAGAGTTCCTGTGAAGAACTGAAGGTGATTCTAACCACAGACCGTTTGCATCACTTCCTGCCTCTTCCTGTGGATCTTGCTCTTATTTTTAAGATCTAACTGTCTTTAGCTTCAACAAGGAAGACATGAGTGGAGAGCAAATCTCTAACATTCATGTGTGAAAACAGGATAATATGTACATTTACCAATCATTAGTTTAGTTAAGTATTAATAACTTTTACTCGAGTCTTGTTAAACTTTTCACGTCGTTTTATAAGAAGTCAACTACAGACTAAATGTGTTTCTGCTCCCATCTAATTATATTTACCTTCCTGTGTGCCTAAAGTCGTCAGACAATCAATAGTCATGACGGGTTGGAAACTTGGTTTAACCTTTTCTTGGAGGCTAAGTGAAGGTATGTGGCGTGGGGAAACAAATCGAGTAAAAACCAGCCTAAAACGCAGCTGAAAGTTGCCAAGCAGTCGCCGTGTCTAGTGTCTGTCGATGAACTTAGAAATTATTGGCTGACAGAGACAATCGGAGTGATAGCAAAGTTTACCTCTCAGACTATAGTTCGTAAAGTGAAGATATTTGTGGATTTTTCATGGTAAATGTCGTTTGGAGACCTAGCAAACCGGCGTCTTGTTTAGGTGTTTACAAGCGCTCTGTGGTGAGCGTCAGAAACTCCCACATTCTCCCAACTTCTTTGCTTCCATGAAACTCAGCCATGTTTTGAAAATATGGTCTTTGCATCAAAGGTTCACTTTGATTGGAAGTGTTTCAGCTGAAGGAAAAATCTGTCATTTGCCTTCAGCCGTATAGAGTGGCGGCAACATCCATAGATAGAAGTACTTCCTGTTTCTAGCAGGCTTGACTTGACGGCTCTTGTTGTTTCAGAAATATTGGTTTTAAAATTACATATCATCTTTGGAAAACCAGTAAAAAGACTAACTGTGATTTATGTTTCACTGTTTTACACAGTTATGTTTTCTGACTCTAATTACTTAAATCTTACTGATTTAGTTACTGACATAAAGAAGACACACTGAATACCAAATGAAAACATGCTGATTGTGGCGAGATTTTATTGTCTCGTTTATCGAGACAAATTTCCCATTATAAGTGTCAATTAATTGGATTTTATTGTTGTCACGATAAAATCCAATTAATGACATTTAAAACCCACCAAAACTGTTGCTGTTATCTGTATTATTTTTACAATTTTCTCCATTGTTTGGTCAATGAAAGCATCAATGAATTTGAAAATATGATTAGAAGAATTTACCATATTTAGTGAAACAAATCGCTCTACTTTACATGACTGGTATCTTAAAGAAGCGCATTACAAAAAGGAGGAGTGCAGTTACCTAAAAAAGAAGTAATAAATGTTTTTTATCGTCACTTGTATCGTTATCACAGTCATGCCACAAAATATCGTGATAAAGCTTTCAGTCCGCATCGCCCTCCTCTAAGCGAAGCGAGTCCAAACCGCCTGGCCTCCAGGCCACGTGCAGAGGGAACTCATGCTGCTGCTCAACACCCCCTGTGACTTTCAGACAGAGGAAAAAGAAAAGGGTGGAAACAGAGACAGAGACAAATGACTTCCCCTCCCAGAGCCATATAATTACAAATACCAGCAGGAGCTGGTTTACCGGCTGCAACCATTCCAGTTTACAGTCGTCTCTGACAGAGTCCTATGTTTTTGTTTTTGTTTTTAATGTTCTGTACGTTTCTTGGGTGGCCCTTTAGCAAAACCCGTTTGTTTCCAGCCGTGTCACTTCCTGGTTCTCGGCTGTTCCCAATGTGTTGAATAATTAAATTACACAGCAAAACACAGCAATGGTACATGCTCAGTGAGCATGCCACATCCAATCTACCAACCCGGCAGTCCCACTGTGGGAGAATGCAGTTCGGTTTTTGAAGCATTAAATTATTTATAATGATCTTGCATAACCGTGTTGGTTCAGAGACGTCGACTAAAAATATCTGAAGCGATCAATAATGCAGGAGCGAAGAGACGGCTCTTAAGAGTGCAGTTTTACTTCATCATGACAGCTGACTGCTCTTGTCTGGGAGTCATTGAAAGTTGGAGCACCTGCACTGGAGCTTCAGCAGAGCTGCAGTGAGCAGTAAAAAAACAACCTTTTTTTATTCATCTTGCGTGTCGTTAAAAGAGCCGTCTCCGTTGTTCAAAGTTCCACTTAATCCTATAGACGTGTTTTATCTTACATTTCAGGTTCCCTACTTTAGACAAACTCCAAGTGATTGGGATGAGTTTGTCCACTTCGAGGAAACTTTCATTTTTATGTTTCTAAAAACCTTTAGAAAACCATGAATTAAAATCTGTATAAAGCAGAGATGAGCCCTGAGGGACGCCGGATTTAACTCGTCCTGGTGCTAACGCTAACTAAAGGATGATTTTCAGTTGGTAAAGGTCTGTTGACTTTCTCATATTTGCAAAGTTTTGGCAAATATAAGAATAGTTATTTGAAGATTATTTTTAAATAAGCTCTCTGATTCTCACACTTCTTGATGTGGTTTATCTTACATTTCAGGCTCTTTCAATAAAACAAGATAGTGTCAGAAAAAAGAGAACTTATTTTAAAAAAATAAACATTTATAAAAACCATAAATATAAATCTGATTGAGCCTTGTGGACACCAGATTTTACTTGTTCTAATGCTAATGCTAATACTGACGAAAGTAGGATTTTTGATATTTGTTTTTCAGAAATATTTTGGCAAAGTTTGGAAATGAGAACATTGACATTCTGTAAAGTTTTGGTAAATAAAGAAGGTTAGACAGATCTGGTGATTCTCTCTGGAACAAAACAAGTAACGAATACCATATAGAGAAATAAATATTATGATCTATGCATTTAAGCTAAGACTATATAGAACAGAGTCGTGACTGAAAGATACTCAAATATTTTACTGTCCTACTTTTTAAATTTGTTTAGCATTTCAGTAAATTTGATTTGTTGTTTTTGTTTTTTTTGCTATCATTTAACTACTTCTAATAGGAAAAGTGTACATTAATAAACCAGTAAAGTAAATGTGCCAGAGTTGGGCCAAAATACTTTTTTAAATCATCTGTTACCCATGAAATAATGACCACTGGTCTGATGGTAAATTTCTTTTCTCAGGCCGTTTCTTTCCTTCGTTCGGTCCCGTCGGTTGACTCACTGGGACCTTTCTTCCTCCTGTTCCTGCACAGCTTGAGTCCCACTGATTCACTTCCAGAGAAGAGAAAGAAAACATGGGCTGGATCCGATCAGCGTCTTTATTTCCGTTTCTGTGTGTACCTGATCTCTCAGGCTGCTTCTTGTGAACAGATCCGAATAAAAAGTGTTTTCTTGGTTGCACAGCTGGTCTCTGTGTTCTTCTATCAGCACAGAGGCGCTGTGGAAAGTCAGCCCTTAAAAGGAATGAATGGATCAGTCGATTCATCATATAAGAGAAACTTTACGGTGACAAAGCTTTCTGGTTTGCTGTGGGAATGTGGATGTCTAGAGCTAGCTAGCAGGGTAAACTATAGTAGAGTGTTAATGTTGGGAAACGTTCCAGTTTATTAAGGACCAATCATGTTGAAGTACAGAGCATTTGGTTTGTTAAATCAAAGACGAAGTCTGTCACAATAAGCAATGAATCAATAAATCGCATGATAAGTTAAAATGAGATTGAAAAGCTGCCATTTCGAGAAACACTGCACACATTTGACACCCGGTACAAAGTAGTTAATTAGTTTGCACTACCTGCCGCTTTTGCCTGTTTTCCCTGTCAAAGCTGGATTATATTTTTTGGTTGCAAAGACTTCTTCAATCTTTTTAGTTAGTGTTGTTTTATGTATTTTGGATATTTAAAGTGTTTCCCAGTGTTAACTGTTCTTTAGACATTGACGTTTTTTTATCTTTGAGATGGTGTACTCAAATTGATATGCCATTATTATCATTATTATTATTATTATTATTATTATTATTATTAGTTGAAAATGGTCTCAAAAATGACAATGTAATTGTTTATTGCAATAATTTATTAGACAATTTATCATCCAATAAGATTTATTATTATGACCGGCCTATCAAAGATCAAAATTTGTGATTTAACTCCTGGAGTTTCTTTTAGCCAATTCTGACTTTTTGTTGCTTAGAACTTTACATTTTCAAACAAAGTCATTCAACTAACACTAGTTTATGTCTGTTCCTATTTGACAGAAACTAACCTCATGAATCTGTTTTTAGGCCAACACAGTGAGAGACTCTATGGCCAAGTCTCTGTACAGCGCGCTGTTTGACTGGATCGTGTTCAGGACAAACCACGCCCTGCTCAACAACAAGGACCTGGAGGACAGCTCCAAGGTGGGCTCAAAACCCGACGCCTCCTGATGGTGTGTGTGTGTGTGTGTGTGTGTGTGTGTGTGTGTGTGTGTGTGTGTGTGTGTGTGTAGATACATAAGTACACAATCGGACCTGGAACAGAAGTGGAACCGTGAAGTTACTTTGTCCAACACTTTATGTTGATGTAGACGACGTGCTTCTCATTGCTCTCTGGAACATGGATAATTGATGCAGGAAGTAAAATGAGATGAACCCACTGAGCTTTTACATAAGGAATCAAGTTATGATTCCTTATGGAAGAATCGTAAGCAAAACCTTCAGACTTCTGAAGTTTTGCTTCAGAGGTCTGAAGCAAAACTGGTTTAAAATTCTGGTTTAAAAATTATAAAGAATTTTTAAGAATTATAAATAATCAGCTAAAGCTTTGAATATAAATTCTGTAACAAATTCAGTTTTTCATGAAATAAATAGATTTTCCATGAATTATATCAAAAATACTAATGGTATTGTTTTAAATATATATTTTAGCAATTCGGCCCCGATTTCAACATCCCACAGAAAAAAAAAGTTTCCAACTTCTTTTCTGCAAAAGTTTTAACTTCATCTTCATTTTAAAATTTAAAAGCAGATAAAAAAACAAACAAACATGTTTTTCTTTAAAAATTATAACAAATTTCCTGAAGTCGATAATTATCAAAAATTATAGATTTTTTTTGTTGTAACATTTGCCCAAATAAGTTCCCATTTGTCTGCTTTTCTCTGGGCATCTTGATAAAAGCTGAACATTTTTAACTTTGTTGTGTAGCGTCGCCTTTTTTCTTTTCTCTTTTCTAACTGAACCGAAAAACACTGAGTTCTGCAGCACATCTACTTGTTACATTTGTCAAAGTCAAGCTAGCATAGCTAACCTACTTCCTTCTTCCTTTGCTTATTTTTTTTAAGTAAAACTTGAGACAATTAGTCACAATCAATGCGTCCATTTTTCTTTTATATATCACACACACATTTAAGATTTAGCGCCTTGACAACTTGACAGCTGAGGGAGCGGAATCATGTGCGCGTAATGTCACATTGCAGTGTTTGTGTAATGGGGTGTAGTTGTGTTTTGTGCTCTAAAATCAGTCTAACGTATTGATGGAGAAGCATTTAGAAGTCAGCCTGGTTGTTTCGTCCTCCTGTCTGTCGCCGTTTTATTTCTCTGGTTTTTCGTCATCCTCTTTGCAGTTTGCATGTTGGATTGGCAGCCGGCAAGTCGTGCCCAGTGGGAGCATCTAACAAATTAGAAACCGTGTGTGTGTGTGTGTGTGTGTGTGTGCGTGCGTGCGTGCGTGCGTGTGTGTGTGTATACATTCATCAGTCTGTGCCAGGGGCATTTGGACAGATGGCATCAAGTTCCCCTCAGCTCATTTTACTCCCTACAGTGTAGTGTGTGTGCACTGACATCATCTGTGTGTGTGTGTATGCGTGTGTACGTTTGTTTATCTGGAGCCATTGAGGTTGCACTTTGTGTCAAGGTCACGGTTCTCTTGTTGAGTTTATATGTTCAACCTGTGTTGGCGTGTTTTTGGTTTAAAAAACAAAACAAAAACTGGCCTTGAGAGAGAAATAAAACATGGACAGATAGAATTGAAGTAAGTGAAATGAAATTGGAAACAGCTTATATAGTCCATTTCATAATTAAAGGCCTTCTCCGAGTGACTGCCTCCCAGAGGTGGGAGTGATGAATGACTGCATGAATCTATCTGACGTCCAGAGAGGAAACTGCAGAGCGGGGGCCGTAAAGAACAGAGTAGAAAAAAAATAAGAAAGAAATCCATCTTTAAAATCATCCAAATAAAAATGCATTTGACGATCATAATTCACCATAAATATCTCTGATGTTTGCAGTGTTGGAACATATTCTACCAAATATAAGTTGAAAAAATGCCTGATCTATTTGTTTTTATGTTTAATTTTTATTTTTTTCCTGCAGATCCTCTCTATAGGAGTGCTGGACATCTTCGGCTTCGAGGATTATGAGAACAACAGCTTCGAGCAGTTCTGCATCAACTTCGCTAACGAGCGCCTCCAACACTACTTCAACCAACACATCTTCAAGCTGGAGCAGGTTCAGGATTAGCTCTCCTTCATATTTCTTTTTTTGTTTTTTCTTAATTTTGCTCTACAGTTTCACTGTTTTCAGTTCCTTGTTTTTATTTATTTTATTTAGATTTCTTTTCCTCTTCTCTGTTATTCTAACCTTTACTTTTTCTAGTTTTCTAAATTTTTTCTTGATTTTTTTTTTTTTTTACCAATACTTTTCATTCTTACTTCCGTTTCTTGTCTTGTTTTCGTAACTTTTTCCTTTTACTTTACTTTATCTTTGGTCTTTACTTTTTCTTTTATTTTTATTTCCTTTACTGTTCTTTGTGTCCTATTTTCTTACTGTACTATTTACCCTCTTTTCTCTCCTTGTTTTATTTTATCTTGTTTGCCCTTTGATATCCATTTGCTTTAGCTTTTCTCTTTTCTCTTCTTTTTTCTAAATACAATTTTTTTTATTTTCCTTAACTTATCGTATTTCACAATTTCCTTTCTTTTCCCCTTTTTAACTTTTTCCTTTTTTCAGTTTTTCTTTTCTTATTTTTCTTACTTTCCTTTCTTGACTCGCCTCCTGCTCTAACATATGGACTGATTTGAACTTGTTTGCCTCCAGTATTTTGACAAACACTGATGTCACTTGATGCATCGCTACCACTGTACGTCTTGCACTCCGCTCAGAAACGCTTTTATGTTTGTGATAAATTGGGCCGGTGAAGCAAAGGGGCCGAACCGCCTCTCTTGTCTCGGTTTCAAAGGAACGGCCGCCGTAGCTGAAGCTTGGTGTGTCAAAACGAACGACTTCCTGAATAGTGAGACGCTCTGGATCGGCTGCAGCGCAATCAGAGACAGATAGGAGAGGCTTCGGACTTACTTTGATGTGTAAAGTCAGGGCAGGTGCCCTTCTGGTGGCAGCCGCTGATAAAGAGCACTAGCATCAAAGGCTGCCACGCTGACAGAGGAAGAATAACACAACAAAATGTATGGGGAGGAAAGTCTGTTGCTACAGAAGGAACAAAGAGGCGTTCTGTTAATGTTTGCTCCCGTTGTCCAAACGTTCCTGAAAGCGTGTTTTAGCGTTACCATGCTACGAAAAGTTTTTAATAATAAATTTATACCTTTCTTCTGCAAATGTGCAGCTGCATCAGATTAGCTTTCTTAAGGTAAAAAGTTCAGGTAGGAAGGGTGGCAGGTTAGCTGCAGTTTGGCTTTGGTAACACATGATTCATTTTTATTTAGTCTGAACTCTTTCAACCCCCTTAACGCTGATGCTCCCAAATAAAAAAAACACAACCAGTTGCCTTCAGAAGATGACTACGACGGTGATGACCAGCTGTTAGCCGCTCTTCACCTTGTGAGCTTGTCAGGTTTTCCGTGAAGACCATACAGGTTTCTTTAGTTGTTTTCAATTCAATTCAAAAATACTTTATTTATCCCAAAGGGAAATTAAATGTTGTTGTAACTCATTAATTCAAAGTCTTGAGTTTGAGTTTTTTTCTCCTACCTGATAGTCCAGTAGACTCTGTTTGATTGGGGACCGAAATTGCAACATTTGTTACATTTTCACGCTGCACTGTGTCACATGATCCAAAAGCCTTGAGCAACCTGTTCCCCTCCTCACCTGAGGTGGCGCTGCACCAAGAACCACTGAAACCTCAAAAGAAAACAATGAGCGCAACTTCCTTCTTTACAACCTGTAAACACAAATGGAGTGGTGTCAGATGTTAGCGGATGTAAGATTTCTCTTTTGCCTTTGGTAAAATACCACGAGCCGTTTCTCCCACTTTCCCCATGTTTCTGGGGGTAGAGTAGTGCATGTTCGCGTTAAAAAGTCCTGACCTAAAACCAACCAACCGTATTTGACGGAGACATGAAACTGATGACCACAGAGATTCTGTCTTCAGTCTGACTGAGTTTGAACTTTTTTTCTGAATAAGAATGAGCCAGAATCCCAGATGTGCAAAGTTACTAGCGACTCAGTATTAATTCTACTTTTTACATTTTCAGGGATTTCATGGTTTCTTTTCAGTGCAATGTACAACTTCATTTAAATCCCAATAAAACACACTGTACTCTGCAGCTGTACAGTGACGAAGCATGAGCTGCTTTGTGAATCACTGTGTTTTATGCTGGTGAAGTGCCATTATCTTTCAGACCACTTGTAAATCTGTGTGTGTTTCGTTCAGAAGCGAGACAGAAAATGCCTGGGAGAGGGAACATAAATGATGATGCTACAAGGAGATGATTGTCGATCAGCTAGCTTGTATCGCTGTAGCTGTCAGATCTTGTCTCCTTCGTGCTGAAAAGCTGATGTGCTCTGGCAAGTTGCTGTTAGCTGAAACCTGAGCGAAGAGAGCAGTAAATGAGCGTGTAAACTGTCAGTGGAGATCACAAAACTGCCAATCTGGTGTGCCGACAGCCGGGTCGTCTCGTTTCTGACTGTTGGCCCTCCGGCACCGCAAGCCTTAGTACACACACACACACACACACACACACACACCCACACACACACACACACCTATGCACAAACGCCGCTATTAGCATTTCTATCAAACCAGTTCAGCTACAATAAATGAGTAGTTTAGGAATAATTAGCACCCTGCTTTGTTTTATTACTGGACTTTTAAACCACACTCTTGATGGACATCTGGAACCGAGTCTGGGTTTTCTGTTTTGTCCACTACGCTGCATGCAAAGCAGAAACCAAATGCGACCTGATTTATCACCCATTCCTCTGGTGGAACGTTGTTGACTCGTCGGTCTCTCTGTGCCACTTCCTGGTGATTATCTGCTTTTAATGAACCTTTCATTTGCTTTTGTTACGTGGATAAAATAAACGCGGAAAAGTGCTGCAGAAACGCTCTTAACCCACAGGTTGGTGCCCTTCATTGTTCCAGCAGTGTTCATGTTTGTTATCTTGAAATCACTGGAAGGGGCGGAGGGGCGAGTTTGACTCCGAACTTTTGGCAAGCTGCTTGTCAGCGGGTTTACGTTACAGGATGAGAGTTGAGGCGGAGTGGTGCTCAGGGCCACTCCAAGGCGGGACAGGACGGTCTGGCCCCCCGATGGAGCGGGACCGGACTTGGAGTGATTTGTGTTTGTTTGAGTAAAGCTGTGCAGACGTCATCTGGACGAGAACCGACCAACGCCTTGATCTTTTGGATCGGATGCTTCTGGCAGCGGCCACCTGTGGCTCAGCTGGAAGAATTTTTCTGGGTTCTGGTTTTAACGAACCTAACTATCGTAGCCACATGCTGTTGATTGGTTTAGGCTTTCTTCGATTTTTCCGTCTGTCAGAAAGAATACAGCACACAGACTGAAAAACTGACAATTTGCTGGAAAATATAACGTATTGAGAGCAGGAATTAAGGCAAAACTGTGCTATATTTATATACAGACATGTGGCATTTTATGATATCCAACATGTTCAAATTCACTTAGCGAATGCTGGATTTTAGGCAATAAAATGTTTATTTACTTATTTAAAAAAGGAGTTATTTATTTGCATATTTTAATGTGTTAGGAATACTGTATCAAAAATGCTGAAGAGGTTAAATGAAAAAATCTGTTGACTGAGATAAATTTTTTTACCCGATGAATCGTCAGAATAATCGATTACTAGAATAATCATTAGTTGCAGCCTGACTGAGGTGCTACAGCCACTCAGTGCTGCTTACAGCTTTTATTCATTTTTGGTTTTATTCAGTGATCGCCCCATAAACACATTTTACAACATTACAACCACAAGTTTCAATGAATTGTTTGCTTTTCACAATATTTGGTGGGTATTTAGAAAGCTTAAAGGAAATTTATTTTCAAAGTAGTTGTCATTTATGTGAACATTATAGTGCTATCGGCATGAATTTAATTGCAGGTTGAGATTTGGACTTTTTTTTTTTTAAGTTGTCTCAGTTTTGCGTCGTTTTTGGGCTGGAAACTCTCAGTCGGACCTAACGGACCCTGGTGGGCCGCCGTGTCTTGGTAGGTTTTCCGTTGTGCCAGTTTTGCTCCCAGTCCACCATTACGCCCTACGTTTTGTCTCTCTATTCCATAAAATCCCAACGAAGACCATTGAGATGTGTGGTTGCCATGGCAACCCATTGACAAAGTTTAAGGGTAACCCGTTCAAGGCACTGGATGTAGAGACTTGCTTCTCCATCCAGTCTGCCACCGTTGTAATTTGTGGCTTTCTTCTGTCAACAAAGCATCCGTAATATTGGGGAACATCTGCTTTCTGTCAGGATTCAGAAAAAAAAAAGATTTTGAGTATCAATCGATGGGATTTCTTTCTTTTTTTTTATCCTCCTCTGGGCCCAACTCCCCTCCAGCCAATCAGTTTTCCTTATCAGCGCTGAGTGTTTTTCTTTTGGAACAGCAGCCAAAGCTAACAGCACCTGACCCGCCCCGGCCCTCAGCCGGACCGGGCCGAGGAGGTCCGGGGGTGTTTACGCTCAATGTGCCAATCGGGGCCGGATCGCTTGTCTTTGTTTTGATGATGTATCAGTTTAAGAAAACACACGTTTTGCCGCCGCCTTAGGCAAATACGGTGTGGTGTTTAGCCTGCGAGATATCACACTGACTCACTGAAATACAAACCATCTGGCCGCCGCTGCTACCACGGTTACGCAATAACGTATTTGGGAGTTTTTTTATTTATTCTAATAACAATTAAAGTGATTTGATTTCATGCGGCGCAGTTGGCCTTTGAACTCGACTTGCCTTTTCTTTAGCTTTCCTACCTTCACAACTAGACCCTTTTTCTCCCGATTTGCCCAATGAAAACAAACTCCTGCTTAATGACAGACGGGGATCGATGGAGGTTAATGTATAGATCAAACACAAGCCAGTCAGCCTTCCTCACCTCCACACTGAGGGCGTTGGGCCAAACACGATTCATGCTTCCCAGATCGCCGCACCGTGTTACGCACCCACGAAAGCTGACTAATGTACGGAGGAAATGCTGCACATCCAAACCCTGACCAACCTCATCGACCACAACACGACTCCCTGCTTCCTTCGGCGTAGCGGGAGCCTGGAGGGATTTATTATTATTATTATTATTATTATTATTATTACTGCTTGCAGATTGGGATTTGCTCTGGGATTTCTGAGCCTGCCTTCATATGCGTCAAGTCTCTCAGTTCACACAGTATGGTGGACGTATTCATTCCAACGTTTTAAGGAACAGGCAGAGACGTGCTGAGTAAATTGAAATTACAAAAACAAATTCACAGATTTAAAAACAAAAATCAGATTTTTGGTTAAAATGAGGCGCTTTTTGGCCATCTTGAAATTGATGCAATAGAAACACTTTTTCCACATCACGAATCATGTGACCAACAGCACCGTTGCAACCTTTGCTCCAACAAAGCCAAATCAAATGAATAGCTTGTTACCAGGCCTTAGCCAAACTTGTTAGCATAGTGAAGACGTAACTCAATCATTTAAGACCAAATGAGCAAAGTTCAAGATATTTCTAATGGCTTTCTTGCTTTGAATGCCCATTAAGCTGTACGCTGTGCAAAAGTAACGTTGACCAATGGGGTCGCTCCCTTTAAAGCTGAGTATGTAAAAACTTGAAAAAAAAGGCAGAGTTAGCATTTTAAGCTAACTCTTAAATGGGACGTTTTAACGTCCCATTTTAATGACCAGAAATCCTAATAGCAGCTCTTCAGGAAGGATAGAAGTATTCTCAAATTCAGCATGTTCCCTATAGCGCCACATTTATGAAATAGCTATATAGCTTTCTTGCTAGGTGCTGAAAGTCTCGCTCTCACACGACTATCAGGAGGCATTCAGGAGCCAATGCGACATAGTTAGCACTACTCTGAAGAGTTCCTGCAGCTGTGCAGATTAAAACTAAAGACCTGTGTAGCAGCAAGTTGATTAAAAAAATGGGAAAAAATACAAATGTACTCGGACTGTTGTGAAATCACCAGAGGACAACTGATGTGTTTTAGGAAGGGTAGATTTTATTCTAAATAAATTAATAACTTTAAAAAGCAATTAAAATTTGCGATGGCATGTTGATTTGTCCAATAAATTGTAAGGTTTGATAATATTCAATAGAGTTTTAGCCATTACTTTCAGACGTCAGCCGATGGTGAAAACCTTTCAAACTTTAGAGAAAATTCAGAATCAAAGAATCAAGTCTGAATAACTCTATAAACATAAGAGTTGTGTTTTAGAGCAAAATCTCCATATTTAGATGTCCAGCATATTTGATTTAGCCTTTGTTTTGAGAAGCCTTGAGATTCAGGAATAAAAAAGCTGCTTGTGTTTCTCCTCTTGTGAGGACATTCTGGGTGAGTTGGGAAAATGTTTTCTGCTTGTTTTTTGTTTTTCTTTTCCTGTCCATCTGGCTGCATGTTGGTCATTTGCTGTCCAGTGGAAGCAGCATTATTGTTTTCATCAGGCTTCCGGTTTTTGTGACTTGCTTAATTGAGCTTTATCTAGGCTGGTCAAAGTGAAACCCACTCAGACAGGGTTTGAAAAGGTCAAACGCTAGTTTGAACCTTTAATGAAAGTCTTTGTTAAAATCTATAGTATTTAGCAGGGTTACAATAATTTTGTGTTTTTTCATTATAGTTTAATTTTAGTTTGTTGTGACTTTTTATCTAATTCAGTTCGTTCTAGTTAGCTTGCAGCTAGCTTTTCTTAGCCATTATCATTATGAGTCCTTGTTAATAACTTAAAAATAAATTTGAGTTGGTCAGCTGAGGAAGAGCTTAAAGACGGAGCTTTAAGGTCGGTTCATGTCTGAAATGTTTTCAACGCCGCCGTCCGTCCGGGACTCGCCGGACTCGCCCCGCGTGGGACGCGATAACGCGCGAGTCTTTCTGCTGTTGAGTCGAAGCGTAACCGACCCACGGTCTCCAAATGCCTCTCGCCCTGAGTCACAGCCGGGTCGGCCTGTTTACGTTAGCGTGCTGCGTGCTCTGCAATAAAACGGATGTGTGTGTGTTTGTGTTTATCTCTCCATTAGCGTGTCTGCAGTTAATTGTCTCCCTCGCTCTCTCTCCGTCTCTCTCTCTTTGAGTCAACACGTGTGTACACACAGTGTCTCCCAGACACAACAAATTTCACCAGCTGAACACCGTCAGGCATCACCGAGCTCTCGCCTTAATGTGGTTTAAGCAAGCGCACACGCATGCAGCTTTTTTTATGGTTCTGTTTTCACTGAGTATGATGTACTGCAACCTCTGTTTAAAACATAAAAACTCCACATGTTCCGAATGCTCCGTCAGTGATTCATTAAATGGAAGGTAAAAAAATAAAAATAAAAATACCGGGGCAGATGCATCGGATATACCTTAAATATTACCCTGGGGTTTCAGTTTTAATTATTAGGTGGCACATGTTGCGGATGGTTGTCATACTTTCTTTTACTGCCCTGAAACTGGTTCGGCTTGTATTTCACACACGCACACACACAGGCATTTCTGCTCTATTCCTGTGTAAGCTTATTTTTTCAGGCCGCATCACTCATTAGCTATTCTTTCTTGCGAGCTAAATAGAGTAACCACTGCGTGTTTGGAGAGACAAAAATACCCCAAACAAATGCATCGCCAAATGCACCGAATAAATTCATGTTCTGCAGCATTTTGTTTTCTCTCCCTGCTGAAGGGAAGGATGTGTTGTAGCGCCATCTATGACTATTTGTGAAATATTGACCAAAGCAAAAGAGAAGGAACAGAAAAAAATGTAGGCTGAATATGTCACTTTAAAATGTCCTGCTGAGCTTGTTGGGTGGTGGTTATTTATCGTATCATTTATCGTGATATATTATTTTGATTTATCGTCGTCACAATAAATTCCAGTTAATGTTTAAACCCTACAACACTGTCCATATTGTTAGTTTTACTGTTTTCTTCATTATTTGCATCATTAAATTAGAAAATGTAATTAAATGCAGATACTTTGCATTATTTTTTTGCGCCTAAAGAAGTGTATTACAAATGGGAATGTTTTTCAAGAGCAGTATTTGTGTTTTCAGGGCTGTGATCGCTGTCATGCAGTCACAGGCATACAGTTAGTCTAGTTACCTAAACAAAAAGTTTTTTTAATTATATTTTGATAAAACTTTAAGTCCATCCATAGCCCTCACTTCTAGTTCACTTGTTAATTTGTGTTCAGGTAGTAGCCATATCCAGGTTTAGAAAGAAACCTTCCGCACATCTCTGTCTTTCCCTCTTTGTTGAGTATCTACGGGCAACAATGATTTTGATAAAATCAATAACAAAAACTTTACTTTTATTTGGGCCTCTTGCAATTTTCTAAGAGATATTATTTCTTCACAAAAGAAGAATGAATGCATTTTACCTCAATTTAAGGTTTTATTTTGAGATTAGCACTCATTTAGGGCCAGGTCTTATTGGGCTGAAAAATGAGCAATTAGCTGTTTTTTAGATTTTTAAGTTTTTTTTTTTTATATATATTTTCTGTTGATTATCCTGATAGCAGTTCCCTCCTCTGCTCACTGCCTCGGTACCGCTGATCGTTTTGAGCTTGCCTGGTCTTGGTTTCTGTCAGCCGTCCACTGTGACCGGTGAGCTGCGGGAGCGAGAACTGTTTACATGCCTCTGTCAAATGTGCCTGAACACACCATCCTCTCTTGCAGAGGGAAACTTAACACACAATCCAACCCACACATTTTAATTCCTCCCTTACTTCACGTCCAAGCTGAAGGAGTCTGTGTCTCTTTCCTCCCTGGGGATAATCAGAGGACATGACCAGAGCTGGAACCGGTCTCCTGAGGAAAATTGCTCTGCGGGTTGCTTTAACTCACGGTTAATATGCTGCAGGGCATTTTAAATGGTTCTGATTTGGGATTTTCGGTGCAATGAAATCTTTTTTTTTTCTCTCTGGGTTTTAGGTTTGATACTGTGGAAAGAATACATAGATATGAAAATTTTTTACTCCTGTTACTTGCTGTTGTCATAGTCATTGTCTCGGGTATTGACTTGAAGCTATTTGAATCTGCTTTAGTAAATATCCGTGGTGGCCACCGCTAACTAAAACATTAGCTGTGCTTAATCTATAGTTCAGCTAACATTAAAGCGCTGCACTAACACGGTATCTAGCTAAAGTGCTAACTTCCATCTTCTCTTGAGAGACTGCAGTCCTTGAGCGCCACTTTAATTTTGACATTATAATTTACATTTCACAAAGGCCTTATGTGGTGTATTTATATTTATATACTGTGTTTTATTTCGTTTCTGTACAGTCGTTAACAGAAACTCCAATTTGCAAGGCAAACTTTATTCAACAAAGTTTACAAAACAGCTAGAAATATTAGTTAATTAGAATATATGGAAAAAACATTTTAAGGGAAGCTAAGTGTGCTAATGTTCTCAAAGTTAGCAAAAATGCTAAACAAAAAATTTGCTAAGCTACTAGTATATTAGCGGATTAGCGTAGGTGTGCCCACCACTGGTATGCCAAGAAAGAACTGCCAAGTGAAACATATAACCTGGGAAATTGTCTTTAATATCTCCATAGTGACTAGGTAATGGCATCATGATAATCAGTTACCAGGTTATTCAGACCTACTTTAATCTTCATTACTTTATGTTTTTCATTAATGGAGGTCATTTGTCGCTTTTGTTTCCAGGAGGAGTACCGGGCTGAGGGCATCACGTGGCACAACATCGACTACAGCGACAACAGTGGCTGCCTCAACCTCATCAGCAAGAAACCCACCGCTCTGTTCCACCTGCTGGACGAGGAGTGCAAGTACGTCTCAGCACTGGAGTCAGTTCTCATTCAGTCAATGTGAAAAGAGTGGAGGGGTTTAAACATCAGGGTCTGGGCTTTACTGGAGGGCTAGGGTTATTGAGAAACATTGAAGCGATTGTCAGAAAGAGCAGGAGCTTCTTAAAGAGACAGAGGCCCAATTTCAAGGCATTCAGTTGCAAAGTTACATTTCTTTTAGCTCATGTTTGATATATACACAGAATAATTCTGTAACTGAAGGTAACATAGTTGTTTGTTTTTGTGCTATAAAATGGCACTATGTTTTACACCACCCCTTTAATACATGTGTGCTTCAAACCAGTAAACTGCCTACTTTTTTGTTGTTATTCAGGTTAGATTTTGACAGTTTTAGAACCTGATAAAGGCAATATTTGTTTTCATAATGTCCTGATAGGTAAACCTTGGAATTAAATAAGGGTGTACTTTTGATCTTATGCAAACTGTGTTGTGCAATTGCATTCAGCCCCATGATTCAGTTCTTCTATGACTACGTCTAACTCAGCAAGCTTCATGCTAACAGATTATAGGGAGAGAAGGGAAGATGCTTAGAGTTCTCATCACTCACAGTTAGTGAAGCTAGCAGGAGTCCGGGGCCTCTTGAGAGACGGATTAGGTTACCGCCATGTGGGGGTGGGCAGGTGGGGAGTACCAGACTTTTCAACCCCTGAGAATAGTCTTTAACCTGCAGTGTTTTTACAAGGTGATGGGAGGATAGGTTTAGATGATATGAAACGTCTCCTGGAATGTTGATCCAGCCAGTGAAAGGTTCGTAGCGGATGGTAAATGCCCATGAATCAAAGGTGAAACCACCAAAGAAGAATGTGCAAAAAAAGGGGGGACTGGTTAGATTTGGGCCACAAGGGCGAGTTTGTGGGGGAATATTTTCCTTGCATGTTTGAGGAATGAAGTTTTCTGAATCCGCATTAGGTATTCCTTCTTTTGATTCAAGCTCCTGTTGAAAGCCGCAGGGTGTAATGCTCCGCCGGTCGAAAACAGATGAAACGTGAACCTGAGCAAACATTGACTGTAGGTTGAGGTTGAGGGAGCTACCGTATGTCGCCTTAAAATTTTTCCGTCTGTTCGAATTGTTCGACGCTCTTGAGGCTTGAGCTTAGCCGCGGCAGAGATTACACGTTAAAAACTGTCTGTGTAGTTTCCCCCAGGCCTCCAATCAGACCTTGCTGGACAAGTTCAAGCGTCAGCATGAAGGAAACAGCTACATCGAGTTCCCCGCCGTCATGGAGCCCGCCTTCATCATCAGACACTACGCTGGTAAAGTCAAGTATGGAGTCAAGGTGAGATGTCTTTGACTGAGCACGGCGCTCTCTACGCTTCCTGGTTTCCCTGGTAAAGAAGTCTAAAAACCACAAAGTAGGTCAATTGAGTCCTTTATGTTTTTGTCTCTATAGCTTTTTAGAAGTAGTAGGATTTACAGGGTATGTGCAGATTTCAGAAGTCAAATTTAAGACCTTTTAATGACTTAAATTTAAGACTAAAAATATATAAACATAGGAATGGATGGGAGATCCAGCTGTATTACAACCAGGAATAGCAAACATTGTAACATTTCTGGGCCATGTTTGTGGCCTTTAAGGCTCTTCTCACGCAGCCTCAACCCGTGTAGCATCTAGCTTAAATGTTTTTTTGCACAGAATGCACCGAGGCTAGCAAGTGTTGGTAACAGAAGTGAGCTAGTGGCAAAAACAAATGCCATCCAGCAAACTGGTGATACATTTGCACTTACCCATGATAGATAAAAAAGCTAGCTAGCTAGCAAGGATATATTAGCAGCTAGTTGGTGGTAGCCGCAACCACCTGGAGTCAGAGAACGCAATGAAGATGTCAGAGTGTGACTCAAAACTTTTGCCTGATAGAAAGCATGACAAAATTTAAAACGTGATTAATGTATTTTATGGCTAATTTACAATTCATTTTAATTGAGGACATTTTAAGGCCTTAATTTTAGATGCACAAATTTGAAACTTTTTAAGGATACACAAATTTTCTAAGCAGTCCTTCTGATTTAGGTTTGGGGACTGAGGTTTTTTGTCCACTGAAGCATTTTTGTGTTGGTTTGCTGTATGTTTTAAGTTATTATCCAGCAGACAGACTCAGTGATGACCTGTTTTTCGTTTTATGATCGGATTTTTATTTCAGGTCTCCCACTACTTTATCTTTATGCTATGGCAAAGTGCCCAGGGCCTTTGGAAGAAAATTAGTTAAAATATGGAGTATTTGTTGAAGTTGTCATGTTTGTCACAAATATGACACTTGTAAGAATATTTATATCTAAACATTTTTTCACCACTTAAAAGATAATTTTTATTCAATTTTTTTCAATGTGTGTATATATATCCTGATATATATATATATATATATACAGGTGCTGGTCATAAAATTAGAATATTGTGATAAAGTTCATTATTTTCCATAATGTCATGATAAAAATTAAATTGTCATATATTTTAGATTCATTGCACACCAACTGAAATATTTCAGGTCTTTTATTGTTTTAATTTTGATGATTTTGGCAAACAGCTCATGAAAACCCAAAATCCCTGTCTCAAAAAATTAGAATATTATGAAAAGGTTCTCTGAACGAGCAATAAAAATAATCATCTGAATCAACAAAGTAACTCTAAATACCTGAAAAAGATTCCTGAGGCCTTTAAAAACTCCCAGCCTGGTTCATTACTCAAAACCGCAATCATGGGTCAGACTGCTGACCTGACTGCTGTCCAGAAGGCCATCACTGACATCCTCAAGCAAGAGGGTGAGAAACAGAAAGAAATTTCTGAACGAATCGGCTGTTTGCAGAGTGTTATATCAAGGCACCTCAGTGGGAAGTCAGTAGGAAGGAAAAAGTGTGGCAGAAAACGCTGCACAACGAGAAGAGGTGACCGGACCCTGAGGAAGATTGTGGAGAAGGGCCGATTCCAGACCTTGGGGGAAGCAGTGGACTGAGTCTGGAGTAGAAACATCCAGAGCCACTGTGCACAGGCGTGTGCAGGAAATGGGCTACAGGTGCCGCATTCCCCAGGTCAAAGGTCAAGCCACTTTTGAACCAGAAACAGCGGCAGAAGCGCCTGACCTGGGCTACAGAGAAGCAGCACTTTGGACCACTGTTGTTCAGTGGTCCAAAGTACTTTTTTCGGATGAAAGCAAACTTTGCATGTCATTCGGAAATCAAAGTGCCAGACTCTGGAGGAAGACTGGGGAGAAGGAAATGCCAAAATGCCAGAAGTCCAGTGTCAAGTACCCACAGTCAGTGATGGTCTGGGTGCCATGTCAGCTGCTGGTGTTGGTCCACTGGGTTTTATCAAGGGCAGGATCAATGCAGCAGCTATCAGAAGATTTTGGAGCACTTCATGCTTCCATCTGCTGAAAAGTTTTATGGAGATGAAAATTTAATTTGGTCTGGAATCGGCCCTTCTCCACAATCTTCCTCAGGGTCCGGTCACCTCTTCTCGTTGTGCAGCGTTTTCTGCCACACTTTTTCCTTCCTACTGACTTCCCACTGAGGTGCCTTGATACAGCACTCTGCAAACAGCCGATTCGTTCAGAAATTTCTTTCTGTTTCTCACCCTCTTGCTTGAGGGCGTCAATGATGGCCTTCTGGACAGCAGTCAGGTCAGCAATCTGACCCATGATTGCGGTTTTGAGTAATGAACCAGGCTGGGAGTTTTTAAAGGCCTCAGGAATCTTTTTCAGGTGTTTAGAGTTACTTTGTTGATTCAGATGATTATTTTTATTGCTCGTTCAGAGAACCTTTTCATAATATTCTAATTTTTTGAGACAGGGATTTTGGGTTTTCATGAGCTGTTTGCCAAAATCATCAAAATTAAAACAATAAAAGACCTGAAATATTTCAGTTGGTGTGCAATGAATCTAAAATATATGACAATTTAATTTTTATCATGACATTATGGAAAATAATGAACTTTATCACAATATTCTAATTTTATGACCAGCACCTGTATATATATATATATATATATATATATATATATATATATATATATATATATATATATATATATATATATATATATATATATATATATATATATATATATATATATATATATATATATATATATATATATATATATATATATATATATATAACACAGTATAATCACCGGGGATGTCAATATTTTATTATTTGTGTTGGGAGTTTAGGTCCGTTTTAGTGCAGCTGTCCTGTGTGAAGCTTTTTAGCTGCTTTCAGAATGGGGAAGCCTATCATTGCCAAAACACTGATGAGATACAGCCAAGAAATGTGTGAGAGAGGAGGAAAAGAAACACATTGAGGGTTTTTATTTATGTTTTTTATATCTTTTCTATTTTTCTTTACCTGGATTCAGGAATCCGTAATTTGCTACTATCTGCAAACTGTCCTAATATCAGTGATGTCAAAATCTGAGACCTTAACATCCTAAATAAATAAGGTTTCCCTTCTGACACCCAAAGCCTCCAACAATAAAGCCACGGGCTAAAATGTAGCCCATGGCAGAAAGCAGCACCACTTCTACTTGGGGTGCTGTCGGCCTGTTTTTGTGGGCAGATCTAATTCTCGGTTTCCCAGCTGTGCACTGATAAGAAGCACATGTGCTGGAGCGGGCTGAGCAGATTGTTGTTTGGCCATATGATAGAAATCCATAACAGCTGGTTATCGCGGCTGTGGAGAAGGAGTCGTCTGCTGAGGGCTCCGGCGGTGAATCGAATGTGACGCCAGGCTGACTTCCATCACGGGAGGAGGGAATCGTTTTATTAAAAAAAGATTTGAAACCTACCTGTGTTATCAGTCAGAAGGCTTCAGCTAATTTACAGCCTTGGTCGTTTGGTCATGAATCGAATCATATTCTTTTGGAAACCTCGTTCATTTGTTGTAAACTTGACATTTTCTCAATAAAGTTTCTTAGAGGAAAAAAAGAGAATGGAGGAGGGGAATCTGAGCTGCTGCCTTCACCCACTTCAACTTAAGAGCATGAATATGTAATCATCTAGCTTATCTGGACAATTCATAACAGGCTATAACCAAAGCTTCAACACGGATGTTGAACTTTATTCTATTGAAAGTTTGCAAAACATCCAGGTAAATTAGCGCTTTGGAGTTTTGGGGTGGCTAAGTGCGTTAACATTTTCAAAGTTAGCAAAAGCGCTAAACGCAGTGCTGATTTTCAGTACACATAACATTTTCCATATTGGCTGAAAAATGGACATTTTAGTCTCATTGACCACAGCACCCTCTTTTTTTATGGTATATTCGGCATGCTGTGAAAGAACCAAAGCGGCACAACTATTCTTTTAACTCTGCAATTCCTTCCCCGTAATTATGAAGAAACATTTGGCCGTGAGTAGTTGTAAACTGTGCTGCCAAATGTTTTTCCACTGCTTAGCAAACAGTAAAACCGGTTGCCATTGTTTGGTGTGATGATCAGGCTCTAAGGTTTTGTGTTATAACATAATTTTTCTTGTTTTCACAGCAAAACTTGTGCTTTAAAAGTGAAAAAGAAAAACTGGATAATTAGCCTCCGCGGTGCTAATGTGCTCTTGGTCCGTTTCGTTCAGGACTTCAGGGAGAAGAACACGGACCACATGAGGCCCGACATCGTCGCCTTGCTGAAGAGCAGCAAGAACGCCTTCATCTGCGGCCTGATGGGGATCGACCCGGTGGCAACCTTCCGGTGGGCTGTGTTGCGGGCCTACTTCAGAGCCGTTGTGGCTTTCAGGGAGGCCGGCCGCAGACACACCCACAAAAAAACAGGTGAGCCACAGTCGACTGTGGAGCCTCAGGAAGTTTGTACATGAATGAGCTAAAGCTCACTCATGTACAAAAAAGGAATCATTATATAAGTTATTGATAGGAATTACAGTCTTTAGTGTCCTATACCTATGGTTTTACCAAGCTATGCATATTTTGCGTACTCATATTTTGCATAGCTAACCTTTAAGACTTTTTAAATGTTCACATTATGTTGTTAACCTAACAAATCTGCATTTTCTTTAATAAAAATGTTTTGTTTTTTATTAAAATGATCCATTAAAATGATACTCAGAAAGCTGTTTCTATATAGGAAAGCTGCACAGAAAGCAGCCGAAACGCTAGTCAATAAACTGTACGACATTCAAATCAAAGTGCTGTGTTTGAAAACTTGATCTTACAAAACTAAATTGGAATGGGTGTGAAATGCGTCTTAGGTGCTGTTATCAACAAATCATATCAAAATGGAGAGAAACATGCTAATGTTAGCCTAGCATTTAAAAAAACTACTTCACATGAAAACATGAGAACATATGAGGGTTTATTGAAACTCTAACTGTGTTGAGTTTCATGTGTTTTCAGAGACAAACAGTAAATCAATGTGTGTTTTCTGGACTCATTATTCAAAACATGTAGCCATTTAGCATAACATTATGTGTTTTGTGTTTTAGGGAATGATGCAGCTGTTCCCTGCCCTGTAGTCAAAACTGTTGACAGCTTCAGCTTCATTCATCACCCGGTTCACCAGCGGAGCCTTGAGATCCTTCAGAGATGTAAAGATGAAAAATACAGTAAGTTGAAAGTAAAAGTGACTCCTGTTGTTTTCCCTAAACTAGGAAATAAAATTTATATAAACAGCCCACATTAACAGAATGTTAATGATCTACATTAAATATATTAAACAGACTCTCGTTACAAAGCCTATATTGTTATTTTGTTTTATCTTGGCTTATTTTAAGTGAGATTTCTCACATCTCACAAGTGTAGAACACATCCGCCTCCAGTCCAAAGCTATTTACTTACAATTGAAATCCATCTAAAGAAATTATCAAGCGACACTGGAAGAACGGTGAGAAAAATAGATTTTTTTTATTGCCTTCAGTCTCTCATTATTCCAGATTTATCAACAGCAGTTAATAGGAGAAGCGAATGTGAAGCCCTCTGAGTTCTGGATTCATTGACTCGCCTCGAAGCAAAGCTCGCGCCCTGTAATGCCCCCACGCACGAGTGATCGCACAAATGAGGCAAGCATTTCTTCGCCAGCGGAGGTTAATAACAAGCACAGATTTTCTGGTTATGCTTCTTCATTCGTGGGTTTAGCTGCAGTCAGAAGACAAAGCCGTGAATGCAGCTTGTTTCACTGCTTTTTGTAGCCATGCAACACAAAATGTAAGACCCAGTGTGAAACAGGAGGATAATTAGATTTAGCTGCTTGGTTTTTTTTAAAATGGCTTTTAAGTCTAACTTCTTAATTTTCAACAGGCTTTGGGTCAGGTTCATCTCAGAAACATAAATGCTAACCCGTTTCATCCATTCTAAGACTAATTTAAGTGGGTTCCTTGTCTTGTTGAAACCCACATGTCAAAGTATCAAACATCAAATTTGATCGATTTTGGAGGCAGTCTTTCAAAATCATAATTCCAATCATGCCTCCATATGCCACCATCATCGTGCTTCACAGTTGGTAAATAATGTTTATGTCTCAAAGCCACACTTTGACTCCTCCATAAATGCTTCTTGTCATTTTGGTTAAGTAGAAAAACCTCATCTTGTCTGGCGTTCGAGCATTTCTGCCAAAAGACTTTAAAAGTTTGTCCATGTTGCTTGAAAATATCAACATTGGAGCAGCAGCTTCTTTCTTGGTCAGCAGCCTCTCGCTCCATGTTGTTGGTCCACATTGATGTTTAGCTGTTGTCAGTCAGACTGGTGTTCAGCCGTTTCCAGTTTATGGTCGTATCAAAGCCTTGGTGGGTTCTACGCAATTGCTGGTCATCCCAACTGAGTCGTTTTTGTTATTTATCTGAAAGTGACCTTTTGAGTCAGTTTGAAATTTGGTTGTAATGGAGCAATGATCCCACACACTCATTAACGCTGGTTTCAGAACGGACTGGCCTGGACCTAGCCTGGCCGTTGCCTTCCTATGCGCTCAGTTCTCATCTCCCTTCACTACTCTATCTGTGCTCGACTTCTACCGGGAGAATCAGCGAACAGAAGAAGCTGTGAACAACGATGTTGATTTTCTGTTCTGTTTTAAAATTAAAATTGTAATCTGCCTATATAGGGTTGTGATTTGCCAATGGCATTGGAGGAAGAATGTTGGAGACGTATTATTTCTGGCATAGGTGTCGTGTCCCAACGAAGTTGTTTACAGCGTCAAAAATTCCCATAAGCCTCATTGAGCTGGTGTTACATTAGTCATAGCTCAATGTTAGCGACTGGCTAAAAACGGATCCAATCATTTAAAGCTTCAACAGAGTCCACGCCTCCAGTATGCAATCGTTTGTCAAGACCTCAAAGCGTAGAACAAGCATCTGGTATTTACCAGGCTAACCTGGACGCCAACATAGTAGGAAAATCCACGGACGACGCTCGGAACCCGAGTCCATCCCAACATATGAAGGAACTCTATTACATCTGGACAATAAATACAAAGACATGCAGCTGATTTTTCTTTTTACGTGTCTTTGAACTTGTTTGGCATTTGATCATTCCACACTGGAAGATACGGTCCAAACAAATCCTTAATAACCTTTCCACCTGTGATCTCTCCAAATCCAGGTATCACTCGGAAGAATCCGCGAACGCCTTTGTCGGATCTTCAAGGCACCAACGCCCTGAATGAGAAGGCCAGCTGGTGAGTACAGAACATTAATAATCCACTCCTGAATTATTAATCACATATCCAGTTGCTCTATCCTGTAAGCTGACTGGAAGTGGAATGATATTATTACTATTGTTAGATTCAATGCCACGCCCTCACCGTGCCGCTCTCTCCCCGTAGGGATGGCTACGGCGTTGGGTGCAACGGTCGCAGCTCGCGATCGGGTCGTGTCTCGTCATCAGGAAGCCCCGCCCTGGAGGAAGAGGGCATCTTCCTGAACTCAGGCAGCAGCAAGCTCCTGGAGAGAGCTCAGGGTATCCTACTGTGAGTCGAAACCAGGGCCAATAAATCCTACATTCATTCATCTAGAATTAAGGCCTTAAAATGTCTGAAATTCATTAAAAAATTAAGTTGACCTTCAGTACATTAAATGAAGGAAAAAGTTTGAGTCCCCTGCAGTGGGGTGGGGGCTTTATGTTGACAACGATAAATCAAAATTTGAATCAAGATGACAAATGTATCATGATAATGATAAACAGTACAATAAATGCCCACCTTTAATCCGCAGACTTCATCCTCATTTCATTCTGTGACTCGAGGCGGTTGCGGCTAGCGAACTAGCTGCTTATAAACCCTTGCTAGCTAGCTAGCTAGCATGTCTCCCTCCATCATAGGAAAACGTAAATGCATCGCCATTGGCTGCACAGTGTTTGTCTCACTTCTGTGGCCAACCCAGACGATGCTAGGTGCATTCTGTGCAAAGTAGCTTGGCTCTACTACTATGTAAAATATCTGATTTTCTTTTGTGCATATCTGTCAGGTCTTAAATTTTATTGATGATGGTCTTTAAAAGCCTTAATTTTGAGTCTGAACCAGCAGAAACCCTGAAATCACAGGACTGCTCCTACATAAACATCATCTGGTAGTTTGTTTGTGCTAATTAAAGCTCTGCCTCTCTTATTCAGGAGAAACAAAAACTGCAAAAGTAAACCAAGCCTTCCTAAGGTAAGAGACTGACCACACGACATGACGGCTGGGATCTGTTAGCTGTGTTTGACGAAGCTCCATGTGGCTCCTGCCTGTGTGTGTGCAGCACTTGTTGGACGTGAAGTCTCTGCGCTATCTGAGCAGCGTGACGCTCCATGACCGCATCACCAAGTCTCTGCTCCACCTGCACAAGAAGAAGAAGCCGCCCAGCATCAGCGCTCAGTTCCAGGTCAGTGCTGCTGCCGCCCCCTGCTGGAAGAACTGGGGCACTGCACCACACGGGCCAAGAGCTCCGACTTCAGCCATGCAGCTATGCAAGACGATGATGAAGCTTTTAAACAAACCTGAGGACTGAAAGACATGGATTCAATGGATAAATGATGGAGTCATCAATCCATCACATTGATTAATGTGATGGATTGATTAATTACAAACTGATGCTAATCACAAACGGACGGACGGACGGACGGACGGACGGACGGACGGACGGATGTTGACCTCTGTGTGTTTGCATCGTCAGGTGTCCCTCACCAAGCTGATGGAGACTCTCGACCAATCAGAGCCGTACTTCGTCAAGTGCATCCGCTCCAATGCAGAGAAGGTATTTCCTGCAGCTCACTCAGCATCTACAGCTTCTCCATAAACTCTCTCCATGTTTCCTCTAAACTCTTCTGCTCCTCGTCTGCCTCAGCTGCCGCTGCGCTTCAACGACAGCCTGGTGCTCAGGCAGCTGCGCTACACCGGAATGCTGGAGACGGTCCGGATCCGCCAGTCGGGATACAGCATCAAGCACACCTTCCAGGTAACACTGTCAGTCTGAACATGCTACATGGTTAGCAGTCGCTTTCCGGATCTCCCATCAACTGTCTGTCGCCGTTTAGGAGTTTGTTCGCCATTTTCATGTGCTGCTGCCTCGGGGAACGAGCCCCACCAAGTCCGGGATCCGAGAGTTCTTCAGACGGATCCACCTGCCTCCCGCCGGGTACCAAGTGGGCCACACCATGGTGCGTCTCCTGGAAGTCGGGTTTCCGTCTTCTCTCTCTCGTTTCCGCCTGATTGTAACATTTTTTTCTTAAACTCTGCCAGGTGTTCCTGCGCGAGGCGGAGCGCCAGCGTCTGCAGACCCTCCTCCACCAGGAAGTGCTGAGGCGAATCGTCATGTTGCAGCGCCGCTTCAGAGCCGTCCTGGAGAGGAGACACTTTGTCAGCATGAGGCGAGCGGCGCGCATCATCCAGGTGAGAAGAAGAGACGGGGATGTTTGGTTTCCTTCTCATGGTTTTCATTTCCTGGCTATTCTCCACTTGGCATTTTTTGGTCAAGACCTTTCAAACCAACGAAGATTGTTCTCGAAATCATTGTTATTCATTTCAGAAAATAAAAGTAGCAGTCCCTGCTGTAATATGTAAATACTATCACAAGACTATTAAGATCAGTAATAAATTATATCATACAAACGTGAATAGAAGACTTTTTTTTTTTTAGTTCTTTTGAATTGTTTTTATCTGAAAAGTTTTGAAAACGTACCTTTAAAACTGCCTGAATTTTACGGTGAGAAAAGTGAACAAACCCGGTCCTGTCCTCTGTTTCTCCATTATTAACCTACCCCTGCTTTTCCGTCTCCATGGCGATCTCCAGCGATGGTGGCGATCGTGTCTCCTCAGGCAGTCTGGCGTGGACTCGGGTGTTGAGGAGGCGGCGGCGGTGTGTCTGCAGGCAGCGTGGCGCGGGTACAGGGAGCGCAGGCGGTTCCTGCAGCAGCGGGCATCCGCCGTCACCATACAGCGCAGCTGGAGGAGCTGCCGCCGGCGCCGCTGGACCCAGGCGGCCGTGGTCATCCAGACAGCCTGGAGGCGGGTCAGGGAGAGGAACCGGTTCTGTAGGACACGCAGCTCCGTGACACAGCTGCAGGCCGTCGGCCGGGGATACCTGGCTCGAGTCAGGTGGGTGGAGATTCAGACGTATTTAAGATGATCTGGTATTTCTAATTTCTAAATGACAATAAAATACTGAGTTAGATTTTAAAAAATGTCGAACTTGCCACACTAGTTTAACTGTTTTTGTGCATTTCTCAATTTTAAATGGGGTTCAAAAAATGTATTCATCCTACTAATGCTTGGTGTAGAAACCACACTTTATGCATAATTGAAACGTATTGAAGTAAGTTTCAGATGTTTCAGCAAAGACCCAAAACTTTAAGTAAAATTAACTCGGATGATCAGTGAATGTCAGCTCCCACAGTAACTCCTAATAATCAGTTGAGCAACTCAATATTAAACAAAGACATCTTTATTGCTAGATCCATTTTAAAATGTTTTATTTGCTGCCCCCAAGTGGCCAAGAACAGTATTGTTTGACTTAAGGTTTCTTTATCTGAAAGCTCTTGAGAGAGACGTTTCTGACCCTTAACTTCAAACCACCTCCAGGTTTAAACTACTAAGGGAGCAGAGTGAAATGCTCAGCAGACGGCCGAGGCCCGACACAGAGACGGACGCTGGGACCCTGGAGGACTTGGTCCCATCAGGACTGGACGTTTCTGTCGGCGTAGACTCTTCCGAGGAACCCGATCCCACCAAGACGGACCGAGAGGAGGACTCGGAGCAATCCAGGAGTATGGACGAGATGAGCCACAAGAACCGGTCGAAGCGGGAAAGCAGGCGCATGAGAGAACTGGAGCAGGCCCAGTTCAGCTTGGAGCTTCTCAAAGTCCGAACCACCAGCATGGGGGGTTCTGTCCCAGAAGACGCAGACACCACCGCCGACAGCAGCCTCGCTCAGACGGACGACCGTCATCAAAGACTCTCGCCACAGGGATCCCTGGCTAGTCACGGCAGCTTTGAGATGCTCAGCGTGGACGAAATGGAGACAGAAGGAAGACCTCTGGAAATTCTCCGAGATTCAAACCACAATGAGCAACCAGTGAAGGAGCTGAGGTCAGAGGGACCAAGGGCCACGTTTTACATCCCTTCGGACCAGAGTCCAGTTAATAAACCCAACCTGGGAAGTCCTGGGAGATCCATCAAAGAAAGAAAGGAGTCAGTTTCACGCAGGCCTGTGGTGGTGTTGATCAGCATGCAGAAAGAGAGTCCTGTGGAGGAGGGGGAGCTGCTGGCAGCTCACACCCTAGAAGGAGCTTCTCAAGCGGGACCCTTTGACTCCTCTACGACACCCAGTGAAGGTGTAGGTGCACCCACACACAAGGAACAACCCACTGAAGTCTTCCTCCAGGCAAAGAGAGATGTAGCTGGGGCGGAGAAGCCCTCAAAGCTTCCAACCCAAGCACTACGGAGAGAGAACCCAGAGGAACCAGCACTTTGTCCCCCAAAGGTGGACGTCCATATCGGCCAAAAGTCCGGTGTCTCCACTGTTCTTCCAGGTAAGCAGGAAAGGAAGATGGTCCGTCCTGCACAGGAGGCTCCCAGCCCGATACTGGACACCAAACCGCCAAAAGCCCAGAAGAAGAGCTCCGCTCAGACTGTGATCGTGAACATGGTGGAGAAACCGTCCAGCACTGTGTTCTCTCCACCCAGACGCAAGCTGCCTTTCTCCAAGTGAGTAAACGTTGAGCACCGAACAACACACACCACCTGCTGACAACGTCTCCTTGGACTTTCTGACAGTTTGTTACATTACAGCTGCGAACTTCAATGCGATTGTGTGAGGATTTGATGTGCAGCAGAGTCTATTGGGGAGGTTCAAGAAAAGTTCATGTGGTTTATAGAAATTTTAGAAAATTCTGCAGTGCGACACGTTTAGTTGTAGTACCAGCTAAGTGTTGTGTCACTAATCCTAAACATTAGTTCTGCTTGCATTAAAGTGCTATGATGTTCAGCAGAAGCTAATCCTAAGTGCTGATTTCAGCCATCTTGATACCTACCATGTTCAATGATAATATTCTAGTAATATTATCATATTACTAGTGTTTCCTGAAGTAATGTGTTTCCTGAAGCACATTACTTGTGCTTCAGGAAATGAGTCGTTGGATCAGACCTTCCACTCATGGTTTCAGTATCGCATCGCTGACCGTGTTTCTAATATTGCCTTATTTACCACATCAGGGCTTCAGAACTGAAACAAAAGAGAGAGAGGAGATGAGGAGAGGAAAAGGAACTGCTCCGTAAGCAGCCTTCACCCCCTTCAAAATAAGAGATGGATATAAACGCTTCAAAGAGTACATAACCAAGCTTCAACATGCTTGTCAAACTTTATTCAACTGAACATTTACAAAACAAACAAGTAAATTAGCACTTGAGAAATTAACTGGAAAATTCCATTTAGGGGAAGATAAACGTTTTTAAAGTTAGCAAGCACATTAAGTCGCTAAACGCAAATTTAGCTCTGCTATTAAGTGGATAATGCTGTGGTTGCCACTATAAAAAAAAACCAAAACAATAAAATTCATTGAAGTTTGTGGTATAATATAGCAAAATGTGCAAATGTTCAATGGGTGGGGATATTATTCTGATTTCTACTGGGAGTGTAACTGAATAATCACAAAACACTCGTAAGAGCATTAGCTCTAGGACGTTAAAGTGAGAACTGTGCTCTATGCTGGACTCAAAAGTAACATTTGAAATGTTGGAAGAAGAGATTTTTTCCCAGTCTGGCAGTGATTGAAGGAAAAACACTGGAGTCTTTGTGTCCAGCCTCCTGAAACACATCTGTCTGTTGCAGGTCGGATAAGGATTTGGTGAACCAGGAGAGATCTCTCTCTCTTTCTATGCACAGAGACGACTCTAAATCTGCTGGATCCAGAAGCAGAGAGGTGAGAAACATCAGCATGCAGCTTCCCCAACGTACCACATGCAGTTCAGTTTGTGTTTTCACCTCATAAAAGGCATATCGGTATCCACTGGAAATATGTCCAGTCATCAGCTGCATTACGCATGTGCGCCTATGCAGAGTGTTGATCTTGTTGCTGTGGTTACCTGGTAGCAGGTGGGCCGCCCCGGCCCCAAAAAGAAAGCCCGAATGTCCCGGACACGCTCTGACTTCCTGACCCGCTGTAACTCGGAGGGGGCCACCCAGTCGGACGACGACGACGAATACTACATCCCTGCACACTCCTGCACGCTGCCCCCCTTCCTGTCTCCCCCACGAGCCCGCCCCAACACCGACTGTCACAGTGACTCCGAGATGGTAAAAATACCAGATCTCCAAGGGGTCCCCACTTTGCTCCCCCTCGCCCCGCCTTCTTCCACCCTTTTTCTTTTCTTGGGTGGATCTGGTCACACACGGCGACGGGGGCGGAGGTCATTTAACAATGCTAACCCCACTTTCACCACCACCTTCAGCACAAAACAGCTGTTTCTGCACTAGTCTGAACATAATCCACTCATATTTCCTCTCACCAGCGAAGGTGAAGAAGTCTATCACCTTCTGCAGTGCATGCAGCACATACCTTGAGAGCCAGGTTGTCTCCAGACATCACTGCCTTCTTCATCTCTCACCTCTTCTACTTCTTTAGAGGGACACACCAGCAGTAGGGGTGTTACACGCCATGGTGAAATGATCTGGATGTCAATTTGTTTCCTTCCTGTTTGTTTCTTAGTTCATATTGGTAAATGAAGGAAAACAGAGTAACAAGTTACATTGACAGAGGTTTTCTATCTGATTTGGAAAAATTGTTGGAAAGAACTGAAAATGTCAGAGTTACCTGATCTCCAGGGGTCCCTTGGCGTCCAAAAGAGGCCAATTAGGGACACCCTGCCGAAGTTCATCACATGTTTGTGTCTTGTAACAGATCATAATGAAACACGTTGTCCTCTCAAATTGTGACCTGCTGCAATGGATCTGTCCTGACGGTCCCTCTGCATGCCACGCATGTCTCCTGCATGCTGAAAACTGAGAGAAAACTTTAAACAAAGCGACGTCTCACTGATAAATTCATCTCCTAACCCTATATTAGCGTTACGTTCGGCTTCTGGTTCTGTCAGTGTCTCTGTTAGCACATTACTGTTGATGTCTTCTACTAATAGATGTAACTTTTCACATGGTATAACCACAAACTCTAAGATATTTCATTGAGACTTCATGTGATCGACCAACACAAAGTAGTGTGTTATTGTGAAGTGAAAATAAACATTTTTAAAGGTGTTATGGATATGTATTCAGGCCCCTTCACTCTGACGCCCCAAAAATCTAGTGCAACCAAGAAGGTAAATCTGTCATTGTACCAACATACAATGTGTGGTAGTACAACAAAGCTGTTCTGTTGACTCATGTAACAGAGAAATGCAGTGACCAAAACAAATATGCACATAATAAGATGGGCAACAACAGTTCTGCTGATCAGTCACACTTCCACCATCTAAAGTCAACCATCACTTTGGGCTTAGTGGTGATGATGGCAGTGTTTGACCCCAACCCAACCACGGTGGGTTTGTCTGCAAACTGGACGACAGCATTGTGAAGATGGTTGCTGTACCCGGTTATAGGTGTACAGAAGTTACTTAATCAGTTAATAGTTTTATTTAAGTATAAATCTAGCTCTGACAGGTCAACACTCAGTGATGCAACCCTTTAAGACCTCATTAATTCCACCCTGGATGACAAAAAACAATAAACACAGGGGTTGGTTGTGGAGGATCATGCTTTCTTACAATCAAAAAATAGCAGAAAACCCTGTAGTGCCTAGCTTAAAAGGTTTTTTTTAACAGAATCCACATGACCTTGAACCGGTTTTCAGCAGAGAGCCAGTGGCAAAAACAAATGTTGTCCAGCTAGCTAGCGATAAAGCTTCACTTATCCATGATAGGAGCAGAAAAGTTAGCTAGCTTTTGCTAACTAGCTAGTACCCCAGCTGGTTAGCAAGCAGCTAGATGGCAATTGAGGCTACCGCTAACTGGCTGCTAATGTACCCTAGCTAGTTTTCTATGGTATCAGCTAGTGAGTTAATGTACTAGCTAGTAGTTTTTTTTTTCAACAGGAGTAGGAAAGTTGGGCAGAATTGATAGAAGTAAGATGGGTGGAGCTAAAAACACATTTACTTCATGATTACACTCTACTTTATGTTGGTTCTTATTATCTCCAATATGATTCACTGATTTCTTTGAGATTGATGCAGCAAAAGAAACTTGTTCCTGGAGAGTCTCTGTAAACTTTGACTGCTTCTTCAGCATCCTGGACAAATCTGACGCCTTCCAGGGCGTCAGATCAGGTTGTCTGACATCTTTTATTCTGCCCTGCAGTCTCATAAAGAGCAGAAGAAGATCCATAAGACCATGTCATCAGGGGACCTGGGCAAAGTGGAGATCCTCAGGAAATCTTCCAGTCAGGATGGAAGGTAGGATCTTTAGTCTCTTTAAATTACATATTCAGAAAGAACAAGGCCCCTCAACTTGAGTTTTTCACTTTTTGTCATGGATATCCGACGTCAATTTCAGCAGGATGAGAGGTAGGATGCGTTTCTGGAGCAAGACCAAACACAGCGAGAAAAAACTGTCAAGGGAGAAGCAAACCAGCAGGAGTGAGGCTGGTGAGACGCATGGTAACAACAGGAAAAAATACACAATTTATATACACACACAGTAAATCTTACGATCACTGATGGTGAATTTCCATTATTTTTGCTCTGTTAGAAAGTGCGTCTCCTCCGCGGAGTCCAGACTTGGAAGTGGCTCCTTCGCGGGAGATCCGGGACACCAAGGAGAACAAGGAGCCCTCTCCAAAGATGAAGCGGCGCCGCAGCCTAAAGATCAGCAGCATCGCCGTGGAACCGGCCCAGTGGCAGAACGACTCCCTGCACATCCTCACCTCGGCCCACGACTACCGCACCATGAACGAATTTCTCATGAAGAAGGTCAGATTATCCTGTCACACTAATTATATCCCCAAACGCTTTACACAAACAGCTGAGCTTATTGAAATCTAGCAAGCCCAGCACCCAGTGGTGGGCAATGCTAACTAAAAGCTTAGCAAAGCGCTAGTCATCAACATTCGTTCTGCTAGCGCTAAAGCACTACACCAAAACAATATTTAGCAGAAGTAACCATAATGTGCTAATTTCAACTCAAGTGATATCTTCCTTTGAAAAGGCTCCAGCTTGTTTTTGATAAAAGTTTATATGTTCTATGATGCCCTTAGATATTGTATTCATGTTTGTATCTTGGAAAAATCTCTGAAAAATAATTTGGTGAAAGCTAAGGTCTCTAAATGTTTTCAAAGTTAGTAAAAGCGCTAAACAACCAAATTAGCTGAGCTGATAGCGAGTTAGCGGAAGTGTGCCATCTAGCACCAATCAAACGTTTTTCCCAATTTTCAACCTCAATTTTGCCACATTTTGATTTATGATCATTAGAGCTCAGATTGTATCACATAAAATGTGGTTAATCAAATATGTGATGTGAAGCTTTAACAACAAATAGCCATGTTGTCAGATCAATAAATCCCTCAAAATATTCTTGAGTCAAACAAGTTTGTTTCCACAGATTGCTGACTTGGACTCAGAAGATAGTAAAAAGGACACCATGGTCGATGTTGTCTTCAAGAAAGCACTGAAGGAGTTCAGGATCAACATCTTCAACTCATACTCCACCGCCCTTGCTGTACGTCTTTTTTTATCATCCAATTCTGCAATTGTTGAAAACTTACTACATGTAGCATTGAACATGTTTAAAAGTAATACTAGTGATTTTCTTTTTCTTTTCTTGTTTTATTCCTGTCAGATGGATGATGGGAGGAGTATCCGCTACAAGGACCTGCACGCGCTGTTCGAGCACATCCTAGAGAAGACTATGCGTCTGGAGCAGAGGGACTGGAGTGAGTCGCCGGTGAAAGTGTGGGTCAACACCTTCAAGGTTTTCCTGGACGAATTCATGACCGAGTACAAACCCATGGAGGGAACCATCGGCAGGGTATGAAAGATGAAAACCAGACGGTTCACATCCTTTCACGCTAGTTGGAGTTTAGTTTTGAGACAAGTGATGTTTGGTATAATCGTAGTTTGAGAATTTAATGTTACGTTTGCTGAACTATTGCTGTGCTTAAAGTTTAGTAAATGTACAAAATGCACAAGGTAACCCATTTTTCTCTGTCTCCTGTTAGACTCTAAAGCGTGAACGCAAAAAATCTAGGAAGAAGGAAACTGACATCGTAAGTTTAAAATATTCCAAAATACAGAGATCCTTCATTCCTGTAGTCATCAGGATCTACATACAGCAACTCTGAAGAAAATTGGAGTTGATTAATGTGTGATCTGGCTAATCGGTCTGCTGCTCCCTGCAGGTGGAAGAGCATAATGGCCACATCTTTAAGTCCACTCAGTACAGCATCCCCACCTACTGCGAGTACTGCTCCTCCCTGATCTGGATGATGGACCGAGCCTGCGTTTGCAAATGTAAGGATACAAACCTTTAGAAAATGTCATATGGAAAACATGATAAATTGACCCAAAGATGATTTTAAGCTAAAGAACAAAGATACAGAATGAACAACTACAGACCACAGTCTTTCCCAGACTTCCCATCAGTGTGTGTAGCTTGTGTTGCCACCACTCCAACACACTCTCTGTGCACACTGTTTCCCACTAAACCAACACACTTTCCATATGTGTGCCTGAGTGTCGGCAAAATTTGATTACACCTCCCTCTCCCTTCATAAATCCGTCTTCTATCTAGTTAGAAAGCTTTCTTCGCAGAGAGAGCCGCCTCTCCGGTCGCTCTGACTCTTCACCCCATTCTCAGTTCTTTTTTCTTTTTCTTTTTCTGGTTGGGCTGGAGTTGTTGCTGCGTTGACAGCATTGTTTGTTTTCGGTCTGCAGTGTGCCGCTACGCCTGCCACAGGAAGTGCTGCTCCAAGATGACCACCAAGTGCAGTAAAAAGGTACGTTTGATGCAGATCTTCTATTTTTTTATGTTTTTTTCGGATGCTGCTGTGTTCGATCGACTGTTCCTTTAAGAACAAAGGATGGAAAATATTTCAGTCAAAGCAACGATGATATAGTTTATCTTCTAGCGCCATGAAGGCAAATTAAAAGGCGAGATGCTGATAGATTTTTCCTCTTTCATCCAGTTGTTACACCCAGAAAGTCACTTCTAATTTCAGAACTTGAAAAAAAAATTAGAGAAAAAATTCACAGCTGCAAAACATAAAATTCATTAAACTCATTAAAGTTTTCACTTTTTGTCACATTATAACAACAAACCTCAACATGTTTTAAAGGAAAGGTAATGCATGTCTGTGAAGTACAAGGAAAGTGATTTATACAAATACAAAACTATCTAAATGCTCTGCAGAACCACATTTTGCTGCAGTGCACTTTCAAATCAGGAGATGGAAAGTTTTGCTTTTCTTTTTTTCATAAAGTCCAACTGGGAAACGAGAATTGGTGAATATCATTTTGGAAGTGTTGCTGTTCTTAATTGGATTTAAGCCTGAATATTAAATTCTAACAAATATAGTTTGATCTAAACCATTTTAGTCTTTGTTTTGGTCAACGGTTTTTATTAGCGTTTTTTTGTCCCAGGACTTCCTGTGCTTAGCCTTTTTTATGTACCAGGCCTTAGACGTGTTATTTTTTATTAACTACATAGATTTTAACTTAATTAAAATCTTCAACACATAAAAAAGTTCCGGCTGGAACCTTTGTATTGTTCCGTCTGGACTCGATTTACAAATGAGGAGACTTCACTATAAAAAAATGTCTGCACTGGATTTTACATTTAACTGCATTAAGATGTTTGAACACTGTCAGATTTTTGCTGGGAAAACCAAACTAAAGGATTGTACTTCGGTTTCTGAGTGATGCACTCTCTGAACTCTGACAGTCCAGTGACATTCATAACATCAATGGACAACAAAGCCTCTTCTCTTTCCCCACTTGGGGTTTATTTTTGCTTCAAAAAACGATCTGATTGGACACTAGAAAAGACGACTGTTCAAGTTGTGCTAAAAGCAGTTAGCCTGTCAGTGAATCTAAAATAGCTTCTCAATGCTAAACATTTTGCATCAGCTCAGACGTCCCAAACGCTAATGTTAGCATGGTTGGAATAGCACTTTGCACCAATTTGATGGTTAAATAGATTAAAAACCATAAATATATTTGCTGTTGAGCCCATATGTGTACTTATTCAATAATTTAGCAGCAAGAAGGGTTTTTGAATTGAAAGTGTTGCTGATTTTGTCAGCTAAGATGCGATTAGCTGCAGATGTTTAACCCATTGAGAATCTGTTTTATAACCTGAACCTGCGACTGAAACCCTGACCCGTCTGTCTGCTGTGTGTGTTGATGATGCAAACCCTCAAAGCCTTCCCAGAACAGCTGCTTTCATACTAAGATTGGGTTTCGCCCAGATGGACTCGATTTACAAATGAGGAGACTTCACTATAAAAAAATGCCTGCACTGGATTTTACATTTAACTGCATTAAGATGTTTGAACACTGTCAGATTTTTGCTGGGAAAATCAAACTAAAGGATTGTACATCGGTTTCTGAGTGATGCACTGTGTGAACTCTGAAATATAAAGTACTGGCCTGCATAAACCTGCCTATTTAGATTCTTCCTGTAATGTAACAAAAACCTATGAAAGTAAATATGTCTCCTACTTTCAGGGATGGTTGCTGTTAACATGTGAAATGGCCCAACCCTGATTGACACGTTCTGTTTTGGCTGCCATTCTAATCCTGTATGCATGTGCGTGTGTGTGTGTGTGTGCGCGTGTGTGTAGTACGACCCAGAGCTGTCGTCCCGTCAGTTTGGGGTGGAGTTGTCTCGTCTGACCAGTGAGGAGCGCGCCGTTCCCCAGCTGGTGGAGAAACTCATCAACTACATAGAGATGCACGGCCTCTACACGGAGGGAATCTACAGGAAGTCGGGCTCCACCAATAAGATCAAAGAACTCCGGCAGGGCCTGGACACAGGTGAGATACGTTGCCACGTTCTCAGCTGAGAGAATGTCGATGACATCCAGCTCCCTGTTGAAGCTTCCCATGTCTTCTCAACACCTCATCGATACTCACAACACTGATTATTACTTCAGTTTTTACTAGTTTTTAGACGTACGGTTTAAAAGCCCATCTAGGGTCAAGTTATAGCTGTTGCTATAACACTGCAAACATGAATTGCTGTTCTGTTCAGTTTGTGTCGATGTGTGTCTGTCCCTATCAAAATTAACTTAAATTAAAATGGCTACTTGAGTCTTCATCCTGCAGCTACAACCTCTGCACCGAAGAGTGTTGTCAGGAAAAGGATCGGATTTTTAGCTTTTAAGATTCGTAATCACAGTCAATAAAACTTAAAATCCATAAATAATAGTCATCTGTAGATTTCTAATACAAAAATAATCCTGCCTTCCTGCTCCAAGTCTTTACTGACTGAATAGCTACAATTACAGTTCATGCATCCAAACTTCTTCTGTTGCTCCAGATGTGAGCAGCGTCATTCTGGACGACTACAACATCCATGTCATTGCCAGCGTTCTCAAGCAGTGGCTCCGTGACCTGCCCAGCCCGCTCATGACCTTTGAACTGTATGAAGAGTTCCTCAGAGCCATGGGTAAGCTCTTTAGTTCTGTGTTTTCTGCATAAAGGTGCCGCCTGTTGGTTTACCTTTATGATGCTCCGGTAGTGGCGGCATTCAGACTGGGAAGATCTGGATTTTATTAAAGTATTTTAAGTCTTATGGATACTTATGGAAAACAGTTCATATGTGTGTGTTCATCCCTCCATGTTGGCTGAAAAACACTGGAATCTCTGGAAACCTGAAGCTGAAAAACTGGACTTTTGACATAATGTGATGTGCAGGAACCCGGTTTGAGCTCCTTGTGTTTCCAGGCCAACCGGACAAGCGGGAGGTGATCCAAGGCGTGTACTCTGTCATCGACCAGCTCAGCAGGACACACCTCAGCACCCTGGAGCGCCTCATCTTCCACCTGGTCAGGTAGGGGATGAGACCCAAAAACGACATGGTTCAGTTCTTTGTGTTTGTTCAGTTCTGTATTCCTGAAGTCTGAATTTGTGCTGGTTTGTGTTGCAGGATTTCCCTGCAGGAGGAGACCAACAGGATGTCCGCCAACGCTCTGGCCATCGTCTTTGCTCCCTGCATCCTCCGCTGTCCGGACACCATCGACCCGCTGCAGAGTGTCCAGGACATCAGCAAAACCACAGCGTACGTCTCGCTCTGGATCCAAACAGTCCTCTGGATCCACGAACACCAGCAAGGGTTTTACAGCTGAGTTGCATGAAAGCTGTTCCTGTTTTTTCCACAAGTATTGGTACTCAAAGCTAAACTTTAAACATTGACTTCAAAATAAAACAAACAAACAATTGTACCCCTCAAATAAGCTCTAAAGGTGCAGGAAGTCTACTAAGATTGGAACTTTGTTCCATCTGTGTTGTTTATCTTGTTCACTGGTAGTGCAAATCACTTTCTGTCCATTTTCCAAATGAATCTGATTTTCGTTGTTTTCTTTCGTCTGCAGGTGTGTGGAGCTGATCATCAACGAGCAGATGAGCAAGTACAAAGCTCGTCTGAAGGACATCAGCAGTCTGGAGTTTGCAGAGAGCAAAGCCAAGAGCAGGCTGACCCACATCAGGAGGTCCCTGGTAAGACTGGCCTCATGAGTTTCAGACCTGTTGAGATCAATATTGCAGCATAGATGATCATCATCTATGGCCGTTTCTGGACCTGTCCCCCCCCCCACTCATCATTTAAGCAGCAGCAGTGTTCTGCTCCATGAGCAGCTGGCATGGTTTCCTACTCGGCCATGGCAGGAGTTCATTTACATCTTCATCCAAACTGTTTTAAAAAAAAAACCCACATTTTTAAACATGTATGTAAATATGTCTTTATATGTAGACAAATGATACCCTTCTTAAGATCTAACAACCCTAAAGAAAAAAATAAACATATCTGAAGGAAACGTTAACCTGTGAGGAGCATAATGTGGGATTGCAGTCCTTTGTAAAGTTTTCACACCCTTTGAACATTTTCAACACAAAGTAGTGAAAAATTGTGAAACTGAAGGAAAATGATATAAATATATGTTTTTGCCAGTGGTGGCCACTGCTAGCAAAACAGTTAGTTGCACGAACCCTAAAGCACTAATCATAAACATTAGCTCCACTAACGCTAAAGCGCTACACCCATTGATATAAGGATAGACGCCTCATGGACCGCTCTTGCCTATTGTCGCTGACGAGATTTAGGGCTGCCATCTTGGAGCGGTCCACCACTCCACTTTGCGTTATGTGTTTAGCAGGCACAATGACGTATCAGCGCATTTAATTGATCATAACACACTTTTTTGTTACTGGAAACCAGTGTTGTAGTACTCGAAATTGGTCTTGGTCTCGATACCGGTCTTAAGACCATTTTTTGATGGTCTCGGTCTCGTCTCGGACTCGACCGCATTTGGTCTCGGTCTTGTCTTGGTCTCGGGCTCTGAGGACTCGGCATTTTATTTCAAGACCAGTCGAGACCGCAACTGTGAAAATATCACTAAACGTACAGCATACTGTCCACTTTATTTGTTAACATCTTTGTTTTCAGTGGATGCAAAACGAACCGATTAAAATCCAAGCAACTACGTGTTTCTGTTTCTCCCCCTCCCCCGCCCCTCCCCACCTTTCACTCGCGCGGGGCACTCCAGGACATGCGCAGTGGTTTTCTCTCAGCGGCAGAAAATGTTTGTCTAATCGTCAGTAATATAATAGCGCTGCAAAAATAGTAAGAAATCCGATGGCCAGAGCTAACTCAACATCGCTTCGCTTTCACAGACGGTGGGGACAACGTCTAACTTTTTTCGTCACTTAGAAAAGTAGCCCAAAGAAGGTAAGCTCCGTTAACGTGATGTTAGCAAAGCTAGCTGTACAGAGACACATAAGCATTGTGATGGAAAAAAGTCACTCACTGCGCTGAATTATTGTGCGGAGGTGTTGACTGACTTGTCGCATATATAGGACAACGCTATGTCCAAAAGTCTGCAATATAGTGATGTGACATTCAGAAACAGTCGATTCTTCTCCACGACTCTTTACTTATTAGATAGGACTGGAGTGTCACTCACTGAGAGCCGTTGTTCTATCAGATTACCATACGCTGTCAGAATAGCAAACATGCAGTGAGTACCATGCCTGCGCATTAAGAAGTCCGACTGTCAGAGGAATTGGTAGTTCACCATACGCAGCAAGTTATGACGAAAATAAGTCATTAAATTGTTTTCAATGATAACTATATAGATATACACGTGTTGTCATGGTTTCAAAGTGTATTTAAAGCAGGGTCTGGCTGCAGCTGGAATCAACTACAACACACACCCGTGTAAAACTCACTTAACCGCTAAGTCAGGATGCCATACAACTGTTAATAGCCAAGTGTATGATGATCTACGTCATGATTCTATGTTGCTGATTAAATAAAATCATATGGTAATGACAGCGTATGCATGTCTGAGCTAAGCGTACGACTATCTGACAACGTATGCTGATCTGACGGAACACCGTGAGTTCGTGCTAAGCATATGACGATCTGACCTGACAGAACACCCGTTCTTTGTTCTTGTAATGCCCTGTGTACACTGCATCATTATTTAATTTTTAAATTAACAAATAACTAAAACACAAGAATGAAAAAGCACGTTCGTTCAAAGTGGCAGCTGTAAAGCCTGCCATGGTGTCAGACTACCTGGCTTCATATACTGGGATAGAGAGTGAAAACAGTCACGATGAGCGCCTTCTGTTTGGTTACTTCTTGCTTGTTGCTCCTTGGTCAGTGTTCATGGTTGAGCGTTATTTACCATCAGGGCATTGCCTCAATTGCTATGTTTAATGGTGCAGACAGTGGTGGTTTCTTACATGAGCAATATGGGCAAATGCCCAGGGCGTTATGTTTTTAGGGTTGGCACGAGACCATCACACATTGTAGCACAGAAATGGAATATTTAATATTGGTAAAATGTATTAAGTATTTAATATCTAGGTGTTCTTATGGGTATATGGATCTTTCAGATTATTTTGAAAAGCAATTTTGATAATATTTTACATTTTATTGTGTCATGTAGCTGTAGCTAGTCTTGGTCTTGACTCGGTCTCGACTTCGCTCGGTCTTGGTCTTGACTTGGTCTCGGACCCTAAAAGTCTTGGTCTTGTCTCGGTCTCGATACACTCTGGTCTTGGTCTTGTCTTGGTCTCGGGTTAGGTGGTCTTGAACACAACACTGCTGGAAACCATATTCAAACATCTATCAAAACTACATTTATAAACAATTGTATTGTTTAAGAATGTTTTTAATACATAGTTCATCATATTTAAATATGCTTAGTGGCTATAACAATAGAATAGGAATGGAATATTCTGATATCGATGTATGATGAGCATATTACAAAGCACACAGCCGTTCATAATTTATGTAATAAATTATTTAGTAATATCAATACATATTTATATAACTATACAAACACTAATAAATAAAGATTAATAATGGAACAAATAAATAATGATTAATACTGAATACTATATATTGAATACATGTTTATATGTATGTACATGTGTACATACATATATATAGATATATGTATATGTTTTTCAGCCGACTAGTTGTAGCTTCAGAGTGATTCAGCAGCTGAGATTGAGTCCAAAATCTGATGCGAGATTCATCCTTTCTGAGCAGTGAATCCATCTCTCTTTATAGATATCTCCCACTTCTTCCTCACATCGTGTCTTTAGGAAACTTTCAAAACAAAAACGGAAGATTTGGGATGTATCTTACTTTTGACAGAGTGAAAGAATATAAATAATAGTCTTTACCACTTGTGTAAACTTTGCCGGTGAACACATAAGTTTTATAATATGTGTTATATTGTTTCATTTCTAATATAGACTCTTGTGTCAGATAATCTAAGTCAATGTTAGAGAATAATTAATTTTTTTTAGATTTACGGAATCTCAGTGAGCCTTCATAGCGGGGCTGAACCCGTATTACACCAAGCACTGTAGCTAATATTAGCTGGTATCTCGCCGGTGGACATAAATACAGTAAAGTAATATTCAAATCACAATATATACACAATAATATCTCCATCTTACTTGTGAAATGTTGTCTGTGGAGCCCTCACATCAATAATCCATAGATCCGAACAACAATATCCCTCAGTGCTGAGGCATCTTCTGCTGTTTTGATTGAGCAAAGTAGGAGGTTATACCGCTCCAAGATGGCCGCCGTATTTCCTGCGCCGGAGCGACCAATGCGGGGTCTACTCTTATATTATGCCTATGGCTACACCAACATGGCATTTAGAGGAAGCTAAAGCGCTGCAGCAACTGTGGTATTTAAAGGAAGCTAATGCTAAAGCGCTACACCAACCATGATATTTAGAGGAAGCTAACGCTAAAGCTTCAATTCAAGTTGTATCTGCCCTTGAAAGATTACAACCCTCAAACACCAATTTAATGTTGACACTATTATATAAAATATATTGACTCACTGAGAATTTGTCATGCATTCTTAAGACGGAGTCAAACCATGTGTATTTTCTTCCCACTTTACAATTATTCACTACTTTCTGTTGTGAAATGACAAATTGTGAAAAGGTTCAAGGGTTATGGATATTTTATTTTCAAATCAAGGCAAATGCCTAATCAGTAAATGGTTGATCTTTCTTTCTACCTAGTTTAGATTTCAGTTGTAAAGCCATGAGGTTTGGCCTCTCTTCCTCCGCACCACGCATCTCTCCATATGCTGACACTGTCACTTCTCAAAGCATTCATCCGGGGTTCAACACCTGACCTTGAGACCTTTCCTGCACATCTTACCTTCTCTCTCTCTGTCCAATTCCTGGCTATCATCAGTAGGCCACTAGTGCCACTAATACAAAAGATGTATGATTTTATGAAAATCCACCATTGGATCAATTTGGCTTGATCCAATGAATCTGCAAGGTAAAAAGTAGTGGAAACGTCCTCTTAATGTTTGATAAAGGAAATTAATTTCATGTTCTCCTAAAGCATCAATGTGAGTTTTTATTGCTCTCTCAATCATTATTTTAGAAAATGAGACCTGCAGATCAGGAGATTTTTTTAGCTGAATGATTACGCCATTAGATTTATATATATTAACCTTCTAATTTCAGGTAAACCTAAAGTCTACCTTTCTTCTTACCCTTTAATTGACCAAAGCCATTCTGATGTGACTACCATCAGCGAGCCGTAACCCTGATCTGTCCTCCCTTCCTTCCTCCATTTCCCCACCCCTCCCCCTCCAGAAACCTGTACTAATTGCTGTTAGGTTTATGAGCATTACCCGCTCTGCCACCCCGGTATGTATGCCCCGCCCACACCATGTGCCTGCCCACCACCAGTCCTGTCCTGTCAGTCTATTCGCTCCCATACTGTCTGTTGACGTCTATTGACAGCTGTTCTCTGTTAAGTTGCTGATTTTTTATTTTTTTATTTTTTTTTTTGTCTGTTTAGATATTTTTGTTCATTGTGTTTAGGTTGACAGATGGTACACTGCAGCCCATCAGTCTAAAATAATATGAATGAATGACATTAAACAAGGTTATTTAACACTGACCTTATATGAAGCCGTCCCAGTGGTCATTCAAACTCGCATATGTTGACATAAAAGCCGATAACTCAAAGTTGGAGTAGTCATATTAAATCAATGGACTTGAGAAGACCTGAATGAAAACATGTTGAAAGGTCCAAGATCCACAGGTTAATGAGATCTTTTCCACTAGATCCACACAGTTTTTGTTGCCAAATATCTCAATCTTGGATGCATCTAATCAAAAGCCCACGACTCCTGGTAAAGATCTAGCATAGCTTAGCTCTTAGCATGGTGGCAAGATCAACATTGTAGAGTGTAGAGAGCAGTTGCCAAAAGAAAGGGTTCTCTGCGTTTTGTCATATTTATACAAACAGACATTTGTGGATTACTGAATAGTAGTTAAAAGAAAACCAACAAAGTGCATCAGTACATTGATTCAAAGGAATTGTCATGGCAATCAGTGATTATACCACTAATAGTTTTATAAGTGCAATGACTCGAGACATACTCAAAGACAAGTCAAAGATTGAATTTTTCTTCACCATTAATGATGCCCTGCAATCTCCCATATGTCACCCAAACAGTCGATGTGCAGTCACGGGATTGCGGGACGTTCGTATTCACAAACGCCTTTCACACACGTTGCATGCCCCTTGAGCGACACCCGTCCTGCTTTAGCAAACTACAGATCCCTGAGTATGGAGGTGACAAAACGGTCACATCTTTCCACAGACGGCCTCCTCCATGGACAACTTGGCAATTTCCATCTAGGAGTTTGTAGCCATTTTGTAGTTTGTAGGCAATTCAAATTCTTCATCACGTCTGATAAAACATACTTCAAATGTATTCACCTGCGAACACACACATAAAAAAACTGATAGTGGAAGTGGACTAGCTGAAGCTAGTCAACAGTGCTGTCCAAGCAAATTTCTGCATTAAACGTCTGACCAATCACGCAACACCTTGCACAGAACCCTGTATGAAATAGTTCAAAAATAGCTTGAGCCAGGCCTGGGACAAAATGACCCAATTTTCTTCATTTATATCAATGAGAGCCGATTTTGACACTTTGGAATAAGTGTCGAAAGTGAGAGTCTTGGTGAGCCCAAGATTCTCACCCACATTCTGCTCCGTTCTCTCCTTTTGCATTTAATTTTAAGTGTGAGACTACGCTAACGCAGTAACACCTGATGTTATTTTGCCGCCATACATCTTTACCAGGGTTGGGGTTAATTGTTGAGGGCAAGTAGCTAGCATTAGCAACTACAAACTAAATACTGTAAACATTTGAAATCTAAACCGTTAAGTAACTTTTGGATCTAACCTAGTTTTTGGAAGGATTGTCAAACTGAGCTCAGACTTGACAGGTTCAAATATATTAGCTGTGTTTTAGCATTAGCATTCATTTCCTGAAACTAAGCCTAATAAGTACTGAATGTTGTAGCTGGTGAACACGGCAGCGCTTTAGGAACCAGCCAACTTGTTGCGTTGCCATGTAGCTGTGTGTGTTTGCTGCCTACACTCAGAAGGAGCATCAGTCTGACTGGGTTAGCTCCATTGATCGCTCTGCTTTCTGTTTCCGCCACACAACGTGCTAACATGCAGCCTAGCACATCTACGTCTAAGGTAATTCATGCGCGTGTGTGTTTATGATGAAGTGCTTGTGTGTGTGCTGCAGCAGCGCTCCTAGACTTTAGCAGTGATGATGTTAAGTGTGGTCAGTGTGTCTGTATTGTCACCACGTGGTCAAGAACTGTAAGCTGAGCTTAGAGCAGCTCAAACCGTCTCCTCTGCTTTGTTACTGCCTCTTTCAACAAAGAGGCGGTAAACATTGGTCAGGCTAAACGTTTACGCCGCTGTGTTTTCTTTTTTGTGTGTGTCGTCTAAACTTTAACAGAACAAAGTTCGTATTTGGCAAAGCGGCTCCCACATCCCCTCGCCTCCTCTGAGCCCTAAAGCAGAAGGAGATGGAGCGGGAGGAGCCGGAGGAGGAGCAGGAGGAGGAGAGGAGGCAGCAGGAGAAACGGGGATCAACGAGCAGCAGCAGCAGGCCATGCAGCAGGAGGAGCGGATCCTCACGGAGCAGATTGAGAGTCTGCAGAAAGAGAAGTACGCCGACATGCCAAATGAAACCCGAGTAAGACTCCAGAGCGAGGAACCATGACGACAACTGTTTGCTGCGTTTTTGTGCTGCCAGGGAGGAGTTGACGTATGAGATGCTGGTGTTGGAACCGCGCGCGTCCGACGACGAAACGCCTGAATCGGAGGCCTCCATCGGCACAGCGGACAGCTCTGAAAACATCACCATGGAGACGGAAGGAGCCACATCCGACCCCTCTGGTGCGTGAGTTCATGTGTTATATACTGATACAGACTTTAGAAACTGGTGGCAATAACCCAGGGCGCAGTTTCTTGGGGCATATATTTGAATAAAATTTTTTTGCAATGAATGCATGTTTTGATGTCATTGAATTTTGTATAATAGTTATTGGCCCATAGCAGGTGAGTTACAATAATATTTTGGGATTTCTTTGAATATAAATAATACGTATTAAACCTACCTTCATCAGTTCATAACTACTTAAGTATAGTACTACCTATTGATGTGCTGTAATTTGCATTAGCAAAATAATTTTTCTTTAGTTCATAGGGCACCAAAACAGTTTTGATTCAGGCTATAGAAACATGAGTGGATATGGAGACTCAGAGCTGAACTCTGAGGAGAATACATGTCCAGGGAAAGAAACGTAAATGGACTGAACCTCTACAGAGCTTTTTCCAGTCATTTTGGCCACTAAAAGCACTTTTTACACTGGAGTCACATTCAATCACTGATTGATATTCTACTGGTCAGATCATCTTCTGTTAGCGTCACCGTCTGGTTTAGGTCTCATCTCTCTGGCTCCTTTCAACAAAATGTCACTTTTACTCATCACTGGTGTCCCACAAGGTTCCTTTCTGGGTTCCTTCCTGTTCATCACATTCAGTATAAAATGTAATTACTGTACAAACTCCACCTTTTCCTCTGCCTCCCAGGCCCTCAGGTCCATCCCTCTCAATGTGGGACAACAAAATTCCAGGCAGGAATTAGATCTACATTCTGTGGTAGATTGAAAGTTAAAGACAAGACAATAGAACATGAGCAATGGATGTATGTCATTAATGGATGTACATCATTGCTTGGTCCAGGTCTGTGCTTCTTTTATCAATTCCTCTGCTCTGTCCTCGTCAGAACGCGGGACGTATCGATCGAGGAAGTCCGAGGCGAAGACCAGACGGACTCTGCATCGTCAGCCGGACTCTCAGGACTCGGTCGACTCCACCTCTACCGTCTCCTCCTCCTACCAGCCCTCTTCCTCCCTCTCCTCCATAGCCTCTGGTTCCCCGTCCCCCCACTACCGCTTCCGTTCGTCCTCCTCCGGGCCCCTGCTCACCTCCTGCGGCCTGGGGGCCCCGCTGGCGGAACCGGAGGACGGCCAAAGGACCGGAAAGACTCGCCTTAGGCTCAGGCTGAGCCGCAGCTCGCCGCGTGACTCCTCCGGAAGCCATCAGAGGGAGTCGGACTTTGGCCCGGGCCCACAGCAGCTGGTTCTGTACAGCAATAACGAGTTTATGGTGTGATGATGAGGTGGGTGATGAAGACTAGCTGCTGCCGGTTTCTGAAGGGAATTATAGGAAGGTTGCAGGTTAGTGCGGAGGCCCTCCTCTTTGCCCAATCCCATCACCCTCTGACCCAGTTGAAGCTGAGCGAACTGGGGGAGCGACAACACGGAGGGACACTGCAGCAAACGGTCGAGAGAAGCGGACTTGATGATCTGTGCGGACCAATGTGAAGTTAGGACATCTCAGTACTTTATGGCCCCTGCAGGTCTACCAGGGGTCGCTTAAAGGAACAATGAGAGGGGGAAGAAAAGATACTGCTGGGGGGTGGGAGTGTTACTTTAAAAAAAATTCCTGCAAAGCCAAATCTTATAACGCCCCATCTTTATTTTTCAGCATGTGGGCAGGTGGGTAGAGCCACCAAGAAGAAATGTAGCCATACTGACTGAACTGGTGGAACCAGCGCCAAGCTAAGTGTGCTTTTTATCACGTTTACACAGGACACACCAGCCAAGAGGCTGCACGCTTTTCCTCCACTCCTGTCCTTACATCCCGTAGAACAGACTGTCAAAACTGTATTATTGTTGTTATTATTATTATTATTATTGTTATTATTATTATTATGTTACAGAGGACGTAAATGTACATAGAGAGAGAGAGTCCAGTGCTGCTCCCAGTTGTTCCTGATCTGTGTCCTTTTTATTTTATTTTTCCTTGTAAAGTGAAGTGTCAGAAATTCAGGTTCCTCTTTCGTTTCCGTTCTGATTCCGCTTGCGTTCTGGCTATTTTTCCCGGAGCCAGTTTGGGAAGAGGCGACGTTCCGAATGTCAATATAGAGCGTCGATTAGCCAGCCGGCAGGAAGTGTGTGTGTGTTTTTGTACTTGCCTTTTTGTTTTCAGCACAGGTTTAATTTGGAAACATCAGTGTTACTGCATCAGGACTTGAATTTTTTTTTTTCTTGTTTTTTAACTGTACGATAATATTGCTGTATCACAGGTGTTTATTGATATCAAAGATGTCATGTTTTGTTAATATTGGTTTGTTATGACGAAAGCCATTTTCTCTCTCTCTTTCTTAATATCTAACACATCTCCTTCACTCGTGTGCATATGTAGCCTCTCTTACCCTCATTTTATACACTAGGATGTCACACTAACCGAGGGTGAGGGAGGGGCGTCTATCGCCTCGCGCTTACCGACACACTTTAACCGTCCATTATCTCCTCTGAGCCACTCAAACTACTCCGCTCTTTCCCGTCATGACCGTAGCTCTTCTCTAACTCTTCTCTCCGGGTTCTCGCTGTGAAACGTAGCATTTAATCTGCCTGCTAACCAAAACAAGTAGCGACTAACCCCACCCGGTCCACATGCGCGTGTGCTCTTCCTGGCCTCCTCTGTCTGTACCATGACGTCATCTCGCTAACTCCCTCAGTGTTAATCAGCTGACCGGTCTCGGCGGTATGCGGTACGTTGCTAAAGCCTTCGCGCCCCTCGAGCTTTTTCTGTCGCCGTACGGCCACCAAGCTGCAGTGTGTTTTATCTGAGCGAAGATCGGGCTGCACAAGATTTTATGTCTCATTTTGTGTTTGATTTGCGGAACCGAAAATAAAATCCATCCAGGTTCGTGGTCGTGATGCAGGCAAAATCTGAAAACGTTGGAAGGGGTGCGAGTACTTTAGCAAGGCACTGTAATTGTTTCTTTTAAAAATAATAATGATATAAAATACATTAACTGTAAACCTGTAAGGATTAAAAGAAAAAGTGAATCTGCTTCTGGAAGTGAGCAGCTGAAAGAACAAAACCGCTCCTTGGTCAGTTATCTTCACAGTAATATTTGTGGTGTGTTTCCATATGACATTCTGGAAAAAAAAAAAAAACTAAAAAAAGGAAAAAAAACGATTAAAAAAGGAAAAAGTGAATGTAACTGTCACTGGAAGGCATGCCTCGCTTTCAGTCGTTGTTTTGTTCCTCTTTTATACACAGTGTATGTACTATTTATGATCATGGCATTGCGATGTACATTAGTTGGAAAAGAATCTGTTATAAATAGGATATATTATCCTTTCATTACCGATTATTAATCATGGCAACATTTTTCTTTTTTTTTCCCCAACAGGCTGCACATGGTTCTGTCTTTTTGTTTTTTGTTTTGTTTTTTTGTGCAGGGAAAACGGTGAAAAAAAAGAAGTGTTTCAAAAAAAAAAAAGGTGGACATAGTTAATTATGTATAAGGTGCAATTTGTGTTTTCTTTTTTAAAATGATTTAAACATCTTTATTGTTGTAAGGAAAAAAAAAACTTTATGGGGGAAAATTTCATCTGCTTATTAAAAAAAAATGCAAAAAAAAATTGCAGCTAACCATAAGTGAGTGGTGTGATTTGTTGGCCCAGCCGGTTGCATTAGCCTGTACTTGCTGCTAATGGAGTCTATTGTTAGTGCAGACACTGCAGTTAAAAAGCCAGTTAGCGTTGATTCAAACGTCAGCGTCTTCCAGCTTGATCCTCACTTATTCATTGACCTCTAACTAATACCTGCAAGCGCATCTTATCATACACACTTTGAGTTATTTATGGTGTCCTTATCAGACAGAAATTAATTTGAGCGTGTAGATTAACCAGGAGGCAACATTTTTAAAACTGTTAGCCCCTCCAGCACATCCTCCAGGTTCAGACCACATTAAATGCCACATTCTTGACACTGTGGAGCTGTATGTAATATCATCTGAAGGACAAACCTGTCAGGGTCCAATAAAAAAAAATTCATTTCAATCATTTGATTTAATATTTAGAAAAATAAATTAATACGTTGTTTGTAATTAACTCATTAAGTGTTTATTAACCAACAAAAACAACAAAAAAATCAATTGGATCTCTTCTAACGCTACAAAGCATGTCAAAGTAAATATCTCTGACGCAGCTAAAATGTGCTGTTCACAATACAACCCATTTAAACATGGCAGCTTTGGCGCCCTCTGCTGGACGAGACATGGAAATAACATTAAACCGAAAACCTTCAGCTGAACTCTCAAATTCAACTAAATAGAACTTGTTAGCAATATAAAGTAGCTAACCGAAAGTTGTTGAAGCTTAATAATTAGAACAAATTACCTAAAAAAATTTACCAAGAAAAAAATCATGTTAAATATCATCAGATATGAAACTTTATAGTGTGAGCTCATATAGAAACATACAATTTATTCATTTAATTCTTTTTAATTTCTTTATTATAGTTTGTTGTTTAATCTACTGAATTTGCGTCGAGCTGCATGTCGCGTGCCGCGTGCGCTCCAAACACGGACCGCGAAGAGCATCGAAACTTCCCGTTTCACTCAAAGTCAGCTGTGTTTGGTGTTCCGCATCTACGACCTGTTGCGACAGACGGCTGGGACCGAGTCAGAATTGGTGAGTGATTAACGGACTATTGTATGACAAAGGCGGGGAGAAAGAAACGATGCAGACTTACTGTGTTTCTCTTCAACTAAAATGAAAGTGCAGCTCGGATTTGTTTCCAAATGAGCTTCTATATACGAAGCTCCTCGCTCCGGCCGGCTTCACAACTCCCACTGCTCAGCTGACGAAGAACCAGACATACCGAACGTGAGATTTATTTACAAATGTTTTCATTTCTGGAGGTTCATCTGGTAAAGTTCAGTTATTAAAATTTTTTTCAACCTGTTTTTAATGTACACTGAACAAAAATATAAACGCCCCATGTCATATATAAGTGTTTTATGAATGTTTGGGCAATATATAGAGAAACTAAAAATATATATTCAGTAATTACTGATCTTCATATCGGCAGTGATAACATCGTGGTTTGGCCATTTGTAGTGGACTGACAGTCCTTTGAACATGACATGGGTCAGGTTGAGGAATTTGATTTTGACCCAGTTGGCTTCCCGTTGGCGGTTACGGACAGTCTGAGATGTGATGCGTTTGTTGTGCAGACCAATAGCCTCAGCTGATGGCTATTGGTCATCAGCTGAGGCCGATCCCGCAGATGGACGAGCCGGATGTGACGACCTCGTGACCGATTTGCAGAAGTGCCAGTCTGTTGGAAATGAATTCTTAAACGGCTCGTGGTCCAATAATGGACATGGAGCCATGCAGCTCCTGCTCTCTACAAAGAGTAACTTGAACATCATTAAAGATGCATCCAACATGCTAATGGCACGATCCCGCATAACTTGTGACATCTGAGGCTTTATGGCTTGTGACAAAATTTGACATTTTGAGGCCTTTTATTGTCCAGTTCAAGGATTGTCCAGTTGTTGCTCATTTTGTCTGATCACCCACTGGACATGCCCCACCCTGCACTGAGTAAAGAAACAACTCACTGAGTAATGCTGACTGACAGCAAGTTGGATTAAAAATTATACTCAAATCAAGAGAAATATTACTTTTGTACAATAAAATAACGGCAAACGCTCATTTACAGTTGTTAACTCCACATAGCAGCAATATTTGGCATGCGGTGTTTATATTTTTGTTCATCATAGCTGTTTCTTTAAATGAAGTTTTGATTGATTTTATTCCAGATGGCTGACAAAATCATCGTTTTCTTTGACCTGGAGACCACTGGATTAGGTAATCTAACCCACACACCCAGTTTGTACACAACACTCATCATAAATCAGAATCTTTAGTACTAATTCATATGCTTTCATAAATTGTTTTATTTTATTATTTTTAAATTGTTTCTTTTTTGTGTTTTTTTTTGTTTGGTGTGAATAAAAAACAAATATCAAACTACTTTTTAAAGAAAAATGTATAATATGGTGATGTGCTTATTTTAAACAGTATACCATTTCTGCTTTTGTTGAACTGTTATTATGTTTCTAATGATGTCTAATTCAGCTTCTGAGCTGCAAGTGGAATATATTAGTACTAGTAGTTAAAGGAACTAGAGTAGTTGTAAATAATATTAGTAAGCAGTTGAACTTGAACTATACACTGGATTTTTGCTTATTACTAAAAAGCTGGCACAAATACCAACAGGTATATGTTAAAATAAAAACAGACAAAATGCCATTTATGGACACATGTTTTCATATGCTGTTTTTAGCAGAAATATTTTTATTATTTTTGCTCCATAGATTAAAACAAAATACCTGAATGAACGCTACAAATTTAGTTGCAGTTTTTAATTTATTATTTAGACTTTTTTTTCAGGTCTGGTCTTTGTAGAGTATTACTACTTGTTGGGTTTTCACACTTGTTCTGCGATCCTGTATTACGGTATTACGGATCATTTTAGTGAGTTTCAAGATGTCATTTTAAAACATTTCTTTGCTAACCGACTCATTTATTATGGTGCATCCCTTAATATTTGTTTATTTGAAGACAAAGTATAAAGGCTTCCTCTTAGCTCAGGTGGGAAGAAGCTGAGGCCTCGTTATTGTGCTCCAGTGAAGTGAAGATCAGGGAACATTTCACTCCCACTCAGACCTCGGTCTCCACCAAAAAGAGGAATGGAGAAATTAAGTTTGGTTTATTAGTCAGAGCAAGGTGGAGCGGCAACATGTCTCTACAAAGAGTAACCTGAACATAATTAAAGATGCTACTTATCCTCTCAGCTTGGCACATAAAGGTAAGGATGAAAAAAAAAAAAAAACAATCCAAATTAGAGAAAGAATAAATGCTTGTTCTTTGAGTTTTGTGAACCTGGGGGTCAGACGGTGACCAGGTAAACCTTGATAAATAGTTCTCAGACCAACTTATTCAATTAAATATTTCCTGATTCAGGTGAAACACATGATGAGTGAAGATGGTGATGTCAGTAAAAACAGGAGCAAGCTAATAACAGGGAAAAAAACTAAAGAGTAAGATAACAATAAACCAAGAAAGGATAACACTAATCAAAGGAAACTAAATGGAAATACACAAAGGATAAAATGTTAGAATAATAAGGAACTGAAGTAAATGCAGAGGAAAACACTGGTATGTTAAGGCCTTTCGAGCAATAATTCATACAGGGGACTGTATGGCAAGAACAATCAGACCCTGTTTTCAGGTAAGAGATGAGATAATACTGTTGAAGTGCTATGGGTTTGTTGAGACCACATCTAATACTAAGAAGAAAATTTACAGACCATAACAGTAATATGAGACTTACCACTTATTTATGTTTTATTTTATATATTTATTTCTTCAGTATTATTTTACATGTCAGTGTTAATGTCATGATGCTGTTCAGTGACTCCATGACACTTTCAGTTTGACTCATCAGGACTGGATTAAAAACCAGTTTTGTTCTTTGTAACTTCTCTACAGTAAATCTATTAATCTGTAAATGTCCGGTCTTTTTAAAGGTATCATCCATGTTTCTGTCCCATATTTGTATGTCATTAAAAGGATCTGGAACGTTAAATAAAATGGAACATTTTTGCTGTCGTCATTAGAGGATTTTAACCTACTTTTATTTTTGTCTTCGTTCAGATACTTCACAGTGTGACATCATCCAACTGGCCGCTGTCTGTGAGGAGAGAGTCTTCAATAAATACACTGTCCCTCAGCAAAACATTGATGAGGGCGCCACAGAGGTCAACGGCTTCACAGTACAGTCCGGTCACCTGGTTCTCTACGAGTCTCCCGTGGAAACCATCCCAATCGATGACCTTCTGACCTCCTTCATCGACTTTCTGCGCTCCTTCCAACGCCCCGTATTGCTGGCGGCCCACAATGCGAAGCGTTTCGATGCGCCTGTGCTCACCAGAGTGATGAAGAAGTATGACCTGTACCCTCAGTTCCAGCAGGTGGTGTCGGGCTTCCTGGACACCTTATTGCTTAGCAAGAGACTGTTCTTGGGCATGCAGAGCTATTCTCAGGTGTCTTTAGTCAAGATCTTTCTACAAAGGTCCTACGATGCTCATAATGCAGAGGAGGACGCCAAGATGCTGCAGGAGCTGTATAAGGTGTGGAGACCTGACCAGTTTACGGTCTTAGCAAGTACTTCTGAAGTAAATTAAGAATACTGTTACTAAAGGAAAAAGTCTAATAATGTACCCTGAAAACGAACCGATGTATCAACAGAAACAAAAAAGTTCTAAGTGAGGATAAATGTGGTTTCTTTTTTTGTCATCATGCACCTCTAAATCAATGGAAATATTTATAAATAATGAAGTAAGACGGTGGCTATATTTCAAGTAATCAGACAATTATTTTATTTAGTCCTGTAGCTGTGCACTTTGTTGTTTCTGTGAGAAGTATGGCTCAGTTTATTTGTACGAACCATTAAAACTTAATTTTCTATACATTCCCAAAAACCTCTTATTTACACCAAATCATAGAAACCACAGGGATTTTATGTATGTACAGAAAGTGTGTCTTCTGCATATTTTTAGAAAATAAAAATATTCTATCGAGTATTTCAGTGGCTGTGTGTTGTCTACACTTGAAGGAGCAGGAGCAGGAGCAGGACCAGACCTCAGATTTGACTGTTCTTTTTTGTTTGACCAGTTGCACAAGTATAACAGATGATACAGGCGTAACACGTTATGCAGGTGAAAAATCTGATTGAACAATACATTTATTTTTTCCACCCAAAACTAAAAATGTCCGGAGAGAGCATTGAATCTGGATTCATGCTGATGATGTTTACGAGCTTGAACTGCCCTCTCGGTGCGTTTTGGTCACAGAGCCAAACTTTGTCTCCAACGGCAACATTCAGTTCAGCAATTTGCCACTTAATGCAAACAAACAGGTTTGGACAGTGAGCTGGCTCCAGGACTGTCAGGTTGTTGTTGACTATGCTTTGCACTTATTGGGGTCATTTGAAGTGGTAAGTGGTGTAGTCAATGCTTTTGAAGTCCCCTCTCTGCGTAGCACGACCAGGCAACAGAGTGTTTGGCGTGATGTGTTGGATGTTCTCTTCTGTGCTCTGAACTCTGGCATCGATATTCTTCAAGAGACTCTTTGTTTTGTTCTCTCAGGTAAGGGTACCTCTCTACTAGGACAGGTTTTGCTCTGACAAAGTCCATACCAGGATCAGACCAGACTTTTGGGAGGTGGCCTCAGATTGCAGTGAACTTCTGGTAAGCAAGCAGGAAGCTTTCTCTAGAAGATGCATTTGCCAGTTTGACATGATTAACCCTTAACCTCAATCCTTAAGGTGATTAAGGGTTGATTAATTGCCCAAAAAGTTGTTGACAAGTTTTTATTGCCCAAAAACTTGTCAACTTTTTGGGCAATAATTCTTCCTCTGATGACCCATGCCTTCTTCCTCATCCACAGAAGCGTTCCCATCACTCTGTAATGTCTCTTTCTGTGTGCTTTTCTGGAAAGGAGGGTGGATCTCCGGCTTGGACTGATAAGAGGGGAACCGCTTTGTAGCCTTCTTTTAAGTTCTGGAAGACAAATTAGAAGACCACTTGTCTGGTCTCTTTAGATAACTAGTCTGCCTGTTGTAGTGCTAGGGAAGGTCACACCCTCTTGCGCCGTCAGACAAAGTTCTCTGAACACATCTCGTCTTTCGCTGATTGAAAGAATCATCGACGATGGTACTGCCTCCCACTTTTCTTGGCCTTTGGTCCTGCCACTCAGGAACGTTTTAGCCTCCAGCCAAAAGGTTCCAGACCACAGTCCCAACCAGCCTTCTCGGGTTGCTGAAGTGCATTTTGTTGACTAGGCTTTGGGCTGCTACTCCAGCAGGTGGTCTTCTGGATTCTACATGGGCTGGATCTTGTGCTACCTTCAAGTGTTTTCTGGTAAGAATGACTACAACTGTCTTTTTCTGGATCTTTGCAACTTTATCGTGGGCTTGTGCAGCAATGTCTAGGGCAGATCTTTTTGGCCATTCACCATCAGAAAGTTATAGAAACTTTGGCCCTGACTGCCACTCTGAGTCCTCAGTTAGGGCTTCAGGACTGGCCCCTCTGGTGGTGATGTCTGCGACGTTCCACCACCAGTCATTGACATCAGTACTGCTCTGGATTTCACCATCACTGTTTGGGAAGAATATGTAATTGCAAACCAGCCAGAAGCTCTCATTTCTCGACTTCTATTTAGCAGTGTTGGCCTATTGCTTTGTGCAGGAAAGAGACTTGGATTGGCAGTTCTCTTCAGGTGAGTGGACCAGGTATTTGGTTTATGACTTCTTCTCTGAGCAGGTCTTGACCTGAGCAGGTCTTGACCTGCTCAGAGAACATCTTCTTCTTTGAAAAGTTCACTGTAATTATGACAAGGAGCGTCACATTCGATGGTCTAACCATGGTTATTAAACATGGCAAACATTCTTATTTGCAAACAGGCCACACCTGGTTCTGTCTGTTTTTGTTTTTCTTTAAAAAATCAATCATTCATAAGACAAACTTGCCAGGATTCAATCAAAATATTTAAAAAATCCATACTTTTGAATGTACTTACTGAACTACATTAAATATAATTTAAGTCATCTGGTCTGTTCTCCAATATTGGAAAAATTAAAACAAGTGGTTTGAAATTAACGAAAAAAGTCATTCTTCAAAAATAGAAGACAAGCAATTAGATCTCTTCTAACGCCACAAAGCATGTCAAAGTAAATATTTTCTCTGACGCAGCTAAGATGTGCTTTTCAGAATACAACCCATTTAAACATGTCAGCTTTGGCGCCCTCTGCCGGACGCCACATGGAAATAACAGATTAAACCAAAAACCTTCAGCTGAACTCTTAAATTCAACTAACTAGAACTTGTTAGCAATATAAAGTAGCTAACAGCTTAATAATTACAATAAAATTTACCAAAAAATAATACGACGTCCAATATAGAAACATACAATTTATTTATAGTTTAATATTTTTTCATTATAGTTTTCGTTGTTTAATCTACCAAATCTGCGTCGCGTGTGCTTCAAACAAGGACTCATTCTCCGGACACGCTCCCGGCGGCAGCCGAAATGAAAGTGAGCGAAGAGCATCGAAACTTCCCGTTTCACACAAAGTCAGCTGTGTTTTGTTGTTCCGCATCTACGACCTGTTGTGACAGGTAAGCAGACCGGTGGAACCGAGTCAGAATTGGTGACTGACGGACTTTTCCATGACGAAGGCGGGGAGAAAGAAACGATGCAGACTTACTGTGTTTCTCTTCAACTAAAATGAAAGTGGAGCTCGGGTTTGTTTCCAAATGAGCTGCTATAAATGAAGCTCCTCGCTCCGGCCGGCTTCACAACTCCCACTGCTCAGCTGACGAAGAACCAGAAATACCTGGAAGGTGAGATTTATTTCCTCATGTTCTCATTACTGGAGATTCATCTGATAAAGTTAACCGATTTCACTTTTTTTCAATCTGTTTTTAATGCAGCTGTTTCTTTAAATGACGCTTTAATTGATTTTATTCCAGATGGGTGACAAAATCATCGTTTTCATTGACCTGGAGGCCACTGGATTAGGTAATAGTTTAAAATACCTACAACACTCATCACAAATCAGTTTTTCAGTACAAATTAATATGTTATTTTTTTTATATCACTATTATATGCTTTTTTGCTTTTGGTTTGGTGTGAATAAGAAAATTATAGTAAAACAATTTTTTGAAGAAAAATGTATCATGCAGTAATATGATGTGCTTATGTAAAACATACACTAGATTTATGTGGATTTAACTAAATTGAAGTATACTGATACAAAGTTGTTTCCTCATTGGTACAAATGAGAATAAAAACGGACAATATTAAATATGTTGTTTTCTTTTTTATCTCCTGTATATTGAGTATAAATATGTTTTTACCATTAGTATTTTTGTTGCTTAGTGAATTCTGAGAGTCATGACACTGACCTGTGTCATTGGTCTATATCGATATATATATTTTATTATTATTATTTTCATACATAGATTAAAGCAAAAATATTTGAATACACTCTACGATTTTAGTTCCAGTTTCTAATTTATTATTAAAAATTTTTTTTTTTTCTTTTCATTTCCATTCTGGTCTTACTACAATGCCATAATATGGTATTACAGGTAATTTCTCCGGTTTCAAGACGTGACTTTTTAAAACCTTTCCTTGCTTATTCCTTTGATATTCACTTATTTGAGAGATTGCATTCCATTGATTTCTCCTGAATTTATAACTTGCATGCCACTTAAGAACACTTTTCCTTTAAGACAAAGTATAAATGTTTGCTCCTAGTTCAGGTGGGAAAAGGCCGAGGCCTCTTTATTGTGTTCCAGCAAGATTGTATAAAAATGCCGATCGCTTTATGAGTCCAGCGTGAGCTGTGCCAGTCAGGTAGAATCTCTGATAAGGTGAAGATCAGGGAACATCTACGTTTCTGTTTCCCTCCCACTCGGAATGGAATGGAGAAATTAAATTTGGTTTATTAGTCAGAGCAGGGTGGAGCGACAACATGACTCTACAAAAAGTAACCTGAACATCATTAAAGATGCCACTTATCCTCTCAGTTTGGCACATAAAGGTTGAGTAATGAGAAAATAATCCACATTAGACAAAGAATAATCACTTGTTCTTTGAGTCTCGTGAACTTGGGAGTTATATGGCGACCAGGCAAATCTTCGCAGACAGTTCACAAACCAAAACCTCCTTTAGACATATCCTGTTCAATACAGGATAGAGACTTTGTCCTCATACAGTGACTCACCCTTATGCCACATAGTGGTGACTCACACTGCACATACACAAGTACTTTGGGAAGTGAACAACATATGCTAAACATAAACAAAGTGACCAGTTTTACATACAAAGTCTAAAGGGCGTCCTAAAATGGCTGCTTATCTACAATATTCCACCTCAAACAGACTAGTCATAAATCACGCTAATTCAGTTGGAGTCACCAGATTCACGTGTATATTTTATTTTTGACATAATGACACACACTGAGAGAGAAATTTAGCCCTTAAGCAACACCAAGGCTGAAACCAGAAGCAGTTTTTGCTTTTGTGTGTTCTGGCAGAAGAACATGACGCTGTGTGTCAAAACCATCCCGACATTTTGGCAGGACATGAAATTTTAGATGTCACCTTTCCAGAATATTCCCCAGCTAATTAAGGAACACAAAGGAAACCACAACGACCACTCTCAGTAGCAGACAAATCTCTCATCTAGTGTAATACTATCCCTCACCCTGATTCTGTCACTACCCGCCAGTACTGTAGGGCAACAAAATGTCAAATATGCATCAAAGTGAAGTGCAAAAGGTCATCTCTTTGTTTTGGTGCATTTGTTTGACATTCCTCAGAGTCCATCTTTGCCACTTCCCCATTGCCTTTGTCACTCATGGTCCTCGTCACATGACCTGAATCAGTACAGCAGTCGTGCAACACCAGACCACAACTCTTATACGGCATCCTGTCTGATCACATCGGGAACCGCCGGTGTTCAGTTTGGTTTGGCAGACAGAGATTTGCGCTTCTTATTGTTCGAGTTAAAATGAAACTATATATAAAATTTAAAAAATAGAGTCTAGAATCAATATTTATTTTTGCATCTTCACATAATTTCTCCTGAGAACCACAGTGCAATAAAAATCAATGCTGTTTACACAGTATCAGTGAGTGTGATATCACTCACTGATAGCGTGTGAAATCGCACCGTCACTGATGGAATATGTAGTTGTTCCACATTTTATATGGAGGACCAATCCGGCCATAAATATGACTAGACATAGGTGCATAAATAACTTGGTAAATGAACTGCCCACCAAATAAATAGTTTAACAAATGAATTGAGGATTAAGAAATTTACTACACAAAAAAACACACACACACATATATATATATATATATATATATATATATATATATATATATATATCAGTTAAAGTAATTTAAGTGATATATATGGTTATGTGTATCTGTGTATATAATCTATGGGATGATTTGTTGCAGCCCAAGTTCAGGAGTCTTGAGAGCTGAAGGGAAGAAACTATTCCTCAGCCTGATGGTCTTGCTCTGGATGTTCCTCAGCCTCCTGCCTGAGGGGAGTGGTTGGAACAGTCTGTGTGCAGGATGGGTGGAGTCCTTCATGATGAGGAGCGCCGTCCTCCTGCATCGTGCTGTGTAGAAGTCCAAGGTGGAGGGAAGTCTGCTCCGCACAGTCCTCTGTGCAGCCTTGACCACCCTCTTCAGAGCCGTCCTCTCAGCAGCAGTGCAGCTGCTGTGCCACACGGTGATGCAGGTGTAGAGAATGCTCTCCACCACACAGCGACAGAAGCTCCTCAGTACTGAGCTCCCAAGTCCAGCTCTCCGCAGCTTCCTGAGAAAGTAGAGACGCTGGTGGGCCTTCCTTACCAGACAGGAGGTGTTGGTACTCCAGGTGAGGTCACTGGACACACCCAGTACCAGTTGCTGGAGACCACCTCCACAGCTGCTCCTCCGATGTACAGGGGCTGAAGAGGATCCTTGTCCTTTCTGAAATCCACCACCATCTCTTTGGTCTTCTTCACGTTGACGCAGAGTTTATTTTCTCTGCACCACTGCACCAGGTTTTCCACCTCTTCTCTGTATATGGACTCATCACTGTTTGTGTTGCGTCCCACTACTGCTGTGTTGTCGGCAAACTTCACTATATGACAGTTGGGGTGTCTTGCCGAGCAGTCATACGTCAGCAGAGTTAAGAGGAGGGGGCTCAGCACACAACCCTGCGGTGAGCCAGTGTTGAGGGTGACAGAGGAGGAGACGTTGTGGATCCTGACGGTCTAAGGTCTGTTGTTCAGGAAGTCCAGAATCCTGGGCCCAGTGTGGAACTCAGTCCAAGAGAGGAGAGCTTCTGCACCAGGGTCTGTGGGACGATGGTTTTGAAGGCTGAGGAGAAATCCAAAAAGAGCAGACTGATGTAAGAGTTCTTGCTCTCCAGGTGGGTGAGGGCTGTGTGGATCACCGATGAAATGGCATCAGCAGTGGAGCAATTTTTCCTGTAGGGGTAAAGATGGGGGTCCACAGTGACATTGATGGAGTCCTTGATGTGATTCATGACCAGCCTCTCAAAGCACTTCATGACTATTGATGTTAAGGCTATAGGTCAGTAATCATTCAGGCCTGTCACTGTGGAGCACTTGGGGACAGGGATGATAATGGCGGTCTTTAAGCAGGTGGGCACAGATGACAGTGACAGTGAGGTGGTGAAGATGTCCGTCAACACCTCAGACAACTGATGTACACAGTCCCTCAGTACCTGGCCTGGGATGTTGTCGGGGCCTGCAGCCTTACGGGGGTTGATTTCCTGGAGGGACTTCTTCACATCTGTTGTGGTTACACAGAGACGCCTGTCACCAGGTGGTGGTATTATTCTGGTGCTGAGGGAGGTGTTGGGATCCTCCAGGCGGGTGTAGAACTTAAGAGCATCTGGCAGTGAGGGGGCCCTTTGACATTGTGCAGCCCTGTTGTTGCAGTTAGCGATGCACTTGATGCCCTTCCACATGCACCGGGGGTCGTTGGTGGTGAAGTGGCCTTGAATTTTCTGGGCGTATGCGGCTTTGACCCCCACAATGCCTGCAGCCAGTTCTTTCCTCGCTTCTCGGAGTGCTGATGCCCTGCCTGTCTTGAACGCAGCCTCCCTAGCTTTCAGCAGAGCTCTCACCTCAGCATTCAGCCAGGGTTTCTGGTTTGGGTAACAGGTTACTGTCCTGGTGGTGGTGACATCATCAGCACACTTGGAGATGAAGCCAAGAACAGAGGGAGATGTATTCCTCCAGGTCCACCTCCTCTTCATAGGTAGCTGCCTCTCTGACCTGCCAGTCAGTCTGTGCACTGAAAACAGTCCTGGAGCATGGAGGCTGCATCTCTGGGCCACACAGTGACAAAAAAATAGAAACATTAAAACATAGTATCATAATAGGGACAGATAAATATTGAAATTGAAATTTGTGTGATTTATTCATCAACTTTGAATAAAGCCTTGGATTGAATTGGTATATTAATTAATTAATTAAACTACTTATTGGGCCAGGAGTTTATTTATGAAGTTATATATTGATTTCTGACAGGATTGGTCATCCATGCAATCCATGATTTTATTGCTTCTATGTGAATGACCAAGTCAGAAATGTGAAGTAGAATTTGTTTTATTTTACCAAGAAAACTGTGAACAGTGTGTTGTTCTTTTGTATTCAGATGATAAAGTTTTCCCCATACACTGTGGACTCATCTGGCCAGCACATCTAAGATAAAACATTGCTATTTTATTTAGGGATAACAAGGAGTACAAGTGTTTGCTTTAACCTACTTTTATTTTTGTCTTCGTTCAGATACTTCACAATGTGACATCATCCAACTGGCCGCTGTCTGTGAGGAGAGAGTCTTCAATAAATACACTGTCCCTCAGCAAAGCATGACCGATAGCGCCAAACAGGTCACAGGCTTCACAGTACAGTCCGGCCGCCTGTTTCGCCGCGGGTCTCCCGTGGAAACCATCTCAATTGATGACCTTCTGACCTCCTTCCTTGACTTCCTGCGCTCCTTCCAACGTCCCGTATTGCTGGCGGCCCACAGTGTGATGCGTTTCGATGCGCCTGTGCTCACCAGAGTGATGAAGAAGTATGACCTGTACCCTCAGTTCCAGCAGGTGGTGTCGGGCTTCCTGGACACCTTCTTGCTTAGCAAGAGACTCTTCCCGCGCATTAAGGGCTATTCACAGGTGTCTTTGGTCGGGAAGTTTCTGGGAAAGACCTACGATGCTCATAATGCAGAGGAAGACGCCAAGATGCTGCAGGAGTTGTATAACGTGTGGAGACCCGAGAAGTCCAAGGTCGCTATAAGTACTTTTAAAGTAGATGAAAAGTACTTTTACTAAAGGAAAAAGTCCTGTTTCTGTTGATATATCAACAGGAACAAAACCGTTCTCAGTGAGGATAAATGTAGTTTCTTTTTTTGTCCTCATGCACCTCTAAATCAGTGGAAATATTTATACACAATGAAATGACATAACGGTTGAATACATTTTTTGGTATCAGAGAATAGAAAAGAATGAGACCTGTTTAATTTATTTAGTCCTGTAGCTGTGCACTTTGTCGTTTCTGTGAGAAGTATGACTTAGTTTATTTGTATGAACCATTAAATCTTAACTTTCTGTACATTCCTATAACCTCTTACTTACACCAAATCAGAAATCATACAGGAATTTTACATAGAAATTTGTCTTCTGGTTGTCTTGTAAAAGAAAATGAAAATATATATTCTTCGTATATCTCTTATGCACCTTAGTGTAAAAAAAAACATATGTAGGGCCTTACATACTTTGTATATATCATGGATTTTGGGATTTTCTTTTTGATTAAATGTTGACATGAAAACTATTATTTCGGATTTGAGGTTTTCTGTGGCAGCCGTCTGTTAACTCATTTTCCAGTTGTTTTGTCTAGGTGGCAGCATTGTACTTCTAAAAAAAGACTTGAACAAAACTTAATTTTTGATTTTAAATACAAGTGTGTTAGAGATTATACCCATACAGCAGATCTCAAAAGTCAAACGTCAGTTAAAATTCCTCTTTTTGTTATGTAATTGCCATTTTCATGTCAAGCTTTTCATCGTGCTGAAGAGAATTAACCATCCATCTAGTGTCCGGTCTAGATGACGAAATGGGTCTGCAGATTCAAATAGATATTTTTTGGATATCAGTCATATCAAATGTTAGAAAATACATGGGTAATACTCTATGTTTTAAAATGATCAGCAGCATTAATGTCATATATTACTTTTTTTTTTACTGATCCTCTAAAAATGTTTGCATAAATACGGCACGTAATTTAGAAAATGTGCTGTGATTGAAGGATTTACGATTATTAATTTGTGCAAACAGTGTCCTGTAGTGGCAACAATAGCACACTGCGCAGTATTTTGAATAGTCCAGCTGAGAAATAGAGGGGTGGAAAGCTCTGTGAATTTATGACAAACACCTGTTTTAAACACAAGTGGCTGCAACGTTTTGGGGAGAAAAATTAACAACGGAGGGGAAAAGAATCACGTTTCTCCTTAGGATTGCAACAAACTTCCTATCTGAATGGTTAAAGTTTAAAGACATCTTTTGACAACGATTTATAATTAAAAAAACACTGCATGTGCAACCTGGACAACTACATTCAATTATACAAACTAAATGTGGAAACGCATCAGACAACCCTAAAAATTTGCAGTAACTTATATAAATCGTAATCCAGGGGTCTCAAACTCCAGTCCTCAAGGGTCACTGTCCTGCAACTTTTAGATGTGCCTCTGCTGCACCACACCTGAATAAAATAATTACATCAGTAGCAAGGCTCTGGAGAACTGATCTACACAAGGAGGTGGTAAGCCATTTCATTCCACTGTTTTGTACCTGTGCCACATCTAAAAACTGCAAGACAGCGGCCCTTCGGGACTGGAGTTTGAGACCCCTGTCGTAAACCTTTCAAAAATGTCACTAAAGTATAGAAATAGGGAACAAATCGTTTCCTGCATCGGTTCAATACGGGAAACATCATTTAAAACCCACGATTCCGTATTTTATGGGACGGGTAGCAGCCCTAGTTGCAAGACAACTACAGCCTCCTGTCATTTTAGGCTAGTTTAAGCTAACATGGATATTTACAGCCCTCCTGTTGATACACTGACATTATATGTCACACTGATATATGCTGAAAATGTTTAAACTTTATCATTATTATTTTGATTCATATTTTACTTCTTTGAAATAAAAAAATACAAAGTATTTTACTGCAATAGACAAACGTAAAAAAGCTTTAGATTTGTAATCTGCCGGAAGTTCAATAACGAGGGTTTTATTTTGAAAATCTTTCCGTTTCCGTGTGCGAAATTTAAAAGAAAAAACAAAACATGGGCGGGGGAAATGTAGCCTGTCGCTGTTTTTACTGCTTTCCCCGAATACAATAAGGCTTTAATTCAACCATTTTTCAGCAGCTAAATCTCGGAGCAGCGGTCAGGTTTATATTTAGTAATGAATGTCTCTACTTTGGTCGCCGCGTGATGCAACCAGAAACAGACGAAGATGAAAACTTCAAGCAACATCCTTTAGTTTTCTTCGACCTGGAGACTACAGGCCTGGGTGCGATGATTTATTATAATAATGGATTAAGTGGTAAAGATTAAGTTGTTAGCACACAACCCGTAGCGGTAGCGTCACACAAAGTAAGTGTTACTGAGAGACTAAGCTCAGACTTCCTGGCTCTTCTTTGATCGTTTAAAAATGACCAAAAAGATTAGAATATTTCTGTAAAAAGTGACACTTCTCCGGGATAATTAGCACCTTATAGCTTTATGAATTATGAAAACTAACTTTGAATTTGTGTGACTCTTTCAGTCGCCTGCAAAGTAAATCCTTTTGGATGTTTTTTTTTTATTATTATTTTCTTTTCTTTATTTAACCAGGTAAACCCCATTGAGATCTAGATCTCATTTTCAAGAGGGATCAGGACGTGTTGGGAAGAATAAATCTCCCCAAACATTGAAGCAGATGTCTGATTTTTAACTTTACTGCTGTCAGAATCAGATTTATTCACCAAGTTTGTACTCACAAATAAGAAACTTAACTTTATGAATTATCTACATTTAGCTTTGCTCAAATAAAGACAGTTAAAAATAATATTTTAAAAAGGCTGTGTTAAAAAATAAGTTTTTCTTTTTAGTAAGTATATATATATATATGCAGTGTTTTACAAAACATGAAGACAACCTCCCTTGTAGCTTGAATTAACTGACACGTCTTGGCGGCCTAAAAAGCTCAGCTTCCTTTTAAATAGCTCTTTACATCTCTGAAATTTTGTGTTTTAACCCTTGAACTAAATTTTAATGGAAAAACAAAAACCTGAAGAAGACAAAGCAAATGTCGAAATGTCGCTAGCAAAGCTAAGGAAATGACAAATAAAGCAAAGAAAAAGACGAGAGCAAAGCGTTACGAACACAAATTAGTTGGAAGTAAGGGAAAGAAAACAAAGGGGGTGCCTAATCTAAATTCATTTAATTTTATTTATCTTATCTGTCCATTTATTTTTGTGGCGTACGGGAAGGCCAAAGCACTTCCGGCCTTCAACGGTGAAGGGTTTCTCAGTCCCTGGGATAATTGGCGCCTTATAGCTAATGAAGTATGACCTTGTTGCGATAAGCCCCTTAGACTTGGGAGCGACTATGTATGTGCTGTAGTCTGCAATTTTTACAGAAGATCTATGGATTCAACATGTTTGAACTATGCACGGCTTTGTATGAACTGTCACAGTAAGAGCACAAAACACATTATCATCCTCCTACTACTTCCGTTAGCCGTTGTTTTAGTCGTTTTCGCCAGTACGAACATCCGATTGTTGATCACGTGACTCGTGTGATGCAAAAAGTTTCGATATGACATTATTGTTTTGACATGGGCAAAAAAAACAACTTCATTCTTTTCGATGTTACCATTTTTCCATTACGTATTTCCGTAATTTTAATTGCTGCAATTTTCTGGTTAATGGAATTACATCTTTCTAATCTAGAGCAAATGATGCCATGCCCTGACCTCTGCATGGTTTCTAATGTCCAGGTCAACACTGCGAGATCATCCAACTGGCTGCAGTAAGCGGCGGCCACTCGCTCAACCTGTACGTTGTCCCTCGCTGTCGCATTGAGCGGGGAGCGGCCAGAGTCACGGGCTTTAAGGTCCGCGGACAGAGACTCTACCTAGATCGTCGCCTCGTCTTCACCAACTCCCTCAGAGAGGTCGTGGTCTCCTTCATTGCTTTCCTTCAAATGCTCGGTCGACCCCTCGTAGTCGGCCACAACATCCGACACTTCGACTGCCCCCTGCTGGCTCGGGCTCTCGACGAGCTGGACCTGAGAGCGCAGTTCGAGGGTTCAGTTTTGGGTTGCGTGGACACCCTTCCGCTGGCTCGGGAGCTGCTGAGGGACCGTGGCCTGCAGAGCTTTGGCCAGGAGAACCTTGTCAGGGAGCTGCTGGGAATTAACTACAAGGCCCATGATGCTTTGGAGGACGTGAGAGCATTAAAGACTCTCTTTGGCTTCCTTCAGCCGACAGCAGAAGTTGTCCACAGGCATATGTTTACTTTGGATACTTTGGACAGCAAACCAACTGTGCCATGGAACAATATGACAAAAAGGACGTCGCCCCCTGCTGGAGAATTTCAAACGGACGGGGAAAGTAAAGAAACAACATAATGGAGAAACTGATACATGTTAACATAAAGACATATAAAACTTAGACAAAACATAGGTGACCTGAAACGCTACCTGAAAGTGGGAAAGTTTTAATGAATAGTGTAATTGTTGAATAGATTCACTCACATCTGTTTGTTGTTTTTTTTCTAAGTCTGACAGCTAAATAGGTCACACTTTGACGTTCAGTCAACGTGTGCAGAAGCAGCTTTATCTACCTGATGTTTTACTGTTTTGTTTGTGACGAGAAGTTTTTCTTAAACTTGAATAAAATAAACCTGAAGTACCGGAGAGAATTTCAAGCGGTAGCATGGATTTTTGAACAGCAGATGCATTCAAACCTTTTAACAGTATAGCTTTTTAATCTTATAAGATGATGAGTTCAATCTATATTAGGGCTGCACGATATTAGACAATATTGTGATGACGATGACTTGATATGGTTTCTTTACGGGAAAATACTAATGCGGGAGCAAGGCGGGAAAGGGGGGTAAAATATGATAGTTTCCCAGCCAAAATGGGAGACTTGGTAGGAAGTTAAGTCTGTGTTGGTCACATCTCCAAATATTGAATAAATATTAACATCCATCTCGTTTGATTCGGCACTTCTGTCTGTAGTGGAGGATGGTTGTTTACGGTTCAGACAATTTCAGGTAAGCTTCATGGCATCGAACTGGCGCAGTGTAATTTCCCAAAAATGGCTTAAAATAATTTCTAGTCATTTTCTGTATTTAACAGCTGTTTGTGCATGTGTAAATAAGTACACCTCAGAACAAAGTTGTGCTCTTGAACATGCATCACGGCCAAGTGTTTGGGATTAGGTAACATTTAAAACTTCAACAGAGTCTGCGCTTCCAGCAAGCAGTCGTTTCTCAACCCTCTGTACGAACCTGATGGCATATAACAAGGGGCTGGTTTTACCAGGCTACCCTTCCTCTGCCTGTATGTTGAGTCTCTTTGTTCTACTTGAAGGTGAAACTCCAACATGGCTTCCAGAAAACTATAACCAATTTTTTTTGTGTGTTCTCTCTATAAGAGTCATTCGTCTTGGCTTGTTAGCCTTAGCCTCTCCTCCAGACTCCTAATACGGGCAGTTTGGTTGTTTCTCTGACTAATTATGGTTTCCTAACCGGTGAGTTTATGTCTTGGTATACGAGAAAAGTAGCGAGAACGTCATTGTTTCAAGAAAGCTGGTGAGAAGTCCTGTTTGCAGCAAATCCAACTGTTTTGAGTTGCATTTGTAAAAATTTTCTGAAAACCATTAACCGCTTTCCTTCCCCTTCAGATACTCGATACTCAATGTTTGTGGTTTTAATGTGACAAAAATATGAAAGACATTTTATTAGTGGAGGTAAAAATAAAATATAGAGCCCAAATGAGTTTTCAGTAGCATATCAAGACTTTATTAAACTACTTCACATTCATATTTTCTGCATTCCCATACAACAAAACTTCTAAACGCTAACCAGAATCCGAGACATTTTTCCCCAGACAGCTGCTCCGACAAACATTGCACAGCCCTCGATCTACAGTGTTCAAAACAGAGAGACGTCTTCAGACAAGATCAGTAACAGAGGCAACTTCAAAAATATACAAGAAATATTGATGAAATGGTTATGTCATTAGAATTACACAACATAAGACAGTAAAACGTTTTTAGGAGAAGCACTGACATGAGGTATTCCTGTCCTCTTATTTCAGTAACAGAGAGCTGAGACATGAGAGCAGCTAAGTAGAGACAAAAAACCTGCATGTAGAAGCAGCTTTATTTATTCAGAGAAGGGATTTTTATTGGGCGGTAGGAAGGATGACAGCATTCATGTTGAAATACTCGTTTTGGGTTTTCCCTTCTAGTAATTTGAATTTCCAAATTTTTTCCCACATGACGCGATTCCCATGAACTCAACAACTTGCTCCAAAGTGAAATAGTTTTCAGACTGACCTGAAAACGCATAGAAGATGCATAGAAGTTGAGGCTGTCTTTGAATGATCTCATCTTATTCTTGAGATAACAAAGTTAATACTGCACATAAATGGGTAATTATTGTGATTTATCAACTTCAAGTCCTTCGGTGTTGCTGCCATAGACACCTTGGGATTATAACCGTAAGGGAAAAGTCTCACCTAATCAGCTCAAAATACTGAGATTATCGAATAAAAAACAAAAAGAACACTATATTTTAATCTTGAAGTAGTGAGTTAATTTCACTGTTAGAACAAGAGTAACTGCTCAAGATTTCATTGATGAGAAATTCAAATAAAGTCAGGGGTATTCTTAAAGTAATTTAGACTACAGCCATGTTTCTATCTAATTCTGATGCAAAAATTTTTAAATCTTGACAAAAAATGAAATGTGAATTAGGCCTGTTTCCACCTACTGGTATGAAGCAAATCTATCTGGTCACGTCAAGCGTAATTTTGTCAGATATTGACGTTGCGCGTGGCTGTAAAAAAAAAAAAAAAAAAGATTTAGACAAATGTGTGTCCGTCTCCCTTTTTAACTCTTGTTCCAAAAAAAAAAAAAACACACATCAGGCGAGTGTTAAAAAAGAACAAAAAAAAAAATCTTTTTGCTAAATTTAGTAAGTTTTCTTGAGTTTTGCCGTTTTCATCAACCTTTTTTTCTTCAAAATGCACCAAAACACCAAAAAAGAAGAAGCTCATTGTAATCTAGTCAGATGATGAATATTTTGATATGAAATTGGTTTGAAGTTGTTCTAAAACAAAATAGCTATATTGTCATCTCAAAGATAATGAGAAATGACTCTTCTAGATGGTAAAATGTAGGACACTCTGGGTTTACAAAAGTCCCAAACTCATAGAAAACTGGACTTATTTAGACTTGGATGACTTGAAAACCCAAAGTGTGGAGTTTTGAGATGGAAAACACAAAGGAACCTTGTCTGGTATCGAGTTACTTAAAGACGGGCAAACTTGGCAACCCCCGCATGCATGCAGCGTTTCGTTATACGAGTACAGACACTGCATATTTAGTCAAACCAAACAAGACGCTAAAATTCAAAACACACATGCCTCGTAGGATGGAGACAGCTTTGGGCCAACGTCTTGTCCAACCCTGTAGCTATTCTTTTTATAGTCAATCACTGTTCAAATATTAGGACATTTCCAAAAAACGTATGCATGCAGCGTTAGTGGTCAAAAGCATCACGCCCAGCAGGCTCGGCTTCACTTTCACTGGCGGGTTAGCCTGGATAACGGCAGAAAACCGGCCAGTCAGATGAGCGACGGCTCTGGATTCAGCATGCACAGAAATCGCATTGTTGTTATCATTGTTACATCATATAGACTGTCATTACAACGTTTATAGATCAGGTAAAAAAAAGGAAAGACTTTCTGGAAACTCCCCATCAGTGATTCCAGGGGAAGAAAACTAGCTGCTCAGTGGTTGCAGTACCTCACAGGACCAGTAGGTGGTATAAACATTTTGTAATGCAGCAGTACCTGATGATAAAACTGTTCTTTTCTGGCTGTTTCAAGATTTTATTTTTGCTAAACCTTTGTAGGAGGAAATGATGCTCAAACATATTTAAAATGAGGTTTTTTTTTTATTTATCTGAGCACGTCAAGTAGCAGATGTAACCTGATTGCCTTTAATTTCAAGAAAAAAAGAAAAAAGATTTTAAAAACAGGAACTAAATGAAGTTTTGGAAACGTTTAAAAACCTTCCAGTGGCTAAATTATTAGAAATCTTTAAAAACGGTACAAGTGTTCTGTTTGAGCCTGCTTCATCAAATTAAATGTCTAGCACCGATACAGAACTTGGGTTGTGCAGTTTCTTTATTGGTAAGCTGCGTCGACACTACTAGAGTTAAAGCTGATTATTACCCTGCAGGATGATCCTGGATTTGTAAGAAACACCGTCAGAATCCTCAGAGCAGTCTGCTGGGTGCTTACGGTTAAAAAAGGAGCAACAGACTCAGTTAGAAAAACTGGACCAGAGAAAACCCTCTTTAAGCTTTTAATACCACCTACCAAGTAGTCAACACCAGAAATCGGAGGCCCAATTCAGAACGAATAACTTCCCAAGAGACAGTGGCGGCAGTAGGCTCTTGGTAGGAGCTACAGGAGGCTGCAGGCTCGGAACAGGGTCATCCCTGACTGCGAGGTGACCTGCAGAGACACGCTCTCGTTGGCCGAGACAAACAGGACGCTCCCCCGCGTCAAGGTGACGTCTGAGAAAGCAGCAGCAGAGGTCGCCGTGGCGTCGCCTTCGATGACCAGCAGGATGCTGGCGCTGTCAACAGAGGCAACGGTGTAGTCCTTCACCGAGGCTGGCACCTACAGACCGGTAGAGACGCCCCGATTAGAGGGTAGTTACTGTGTTTGGGTGTTTCTATACAAATGAGGGGAATTCCATCAGTCAGGTCAGCCTCACTGTTTTAAGTTCACATTTAGCAAATTAAACTCCACAATTCACATGCCAATGCACACCAAGTGCTAATAAGTTTCTTTAAAAAATAAGTAAAAAATCAGACATTGGATAAAAAGCAGAGAAGACAATATATCTTTGTGTAAATTGTGAAACTAGGAAACCATTTTGGTTAATCCAGTTGCTAAAATTCATTATTTCACTCCTTGTTTAAAGAAAAACCTATTTATTTCAGAACATTGTAATCGAAGTCCATAGCAATCAAATAAATTTCAGTGAAGTTTATGGTTTTAGCATCAAAACATGTCAGAAGGTTGGAAATGTGGTGTATTGTTTCTTAAAAAAATTAAAACAAGAATGTAAGAGGAAGATGAAATGCTGCGTAAACAATCACCACCTACTTCAAAATTAGAGAATAATCATGAAAAAGTAGAATATAAACGTCTAACTACTTCAAGAATCCTTAACAAAAACCTCAATATGGACGTCAAACTTTATTCAACTGAAAGTTTGTAAAACAACCAAGTTATTAGTTATTAGCAGATTAGCACCTCAGAATATGCTCACTCACCACCCTCATGTCAGTCACAACACGACAGGATTAAAAAGAAAAAAAAAAAAAAAACTTCCCACCTGTATCTTCATGACAGTGAAGTCTGGCACCGGGGGGTCATACAGGGTCACACAGGGGTCTGCGGGGTCCGGGACACAAGGGAAGATTTTGGAGGAGGCAGACGCCGGCTTGTAGTTCAACATCTCACACAGCGTGTTTACGTCGATGTATTTACGCGTCAGTCCGGCTCTGACGGTGTTGTCTGAGCAGGCCATGCACTCAATGCAATCTAGAAGGATGAAGAACCAGAAAAACAGATTAGGTTGGCAGACAGCCAACTTCCCTTCAACTGCAACATCGACTCCTAGGTAGCCAAGGGTGTTTCCATTATATAAGAATCTAAGAACCACAATTAAAACATGTTAAGTTTGTTGAAGCAATAAATCATTATGCTGCGCCATCGTTAAACAGGTAAGAAAACACACTGATAAACGGCACATGTATAGAAATGAAAAGCTCCCTCTGACCTCCGTAGATGTACGCGTGAGGCTCATTGGCCCCCAGGAACATGGCCTGGCCTGGCTCCAGGACCACATAGTTCAGGAAGTATATGGAGAAGCAGCCAATGTCTCCGGGGTATTGGGAATGGAGGCGGAGCAACAGGTCACCGTTGCTTCTTGATGTGTCCTTCCCTGCTGCACCTATGGACAAACAGCCATGTTCAGAAGGTCAAGGGTTGCTTTTTCTAAATGCAGTTAGTGACCCTGTTTGCTGGAGATTTGGGTACGGTGAAGAACTACATGGTGACCCCTAGTCAGTGTTGTGGTACTCGAGATCGGTCTTGGTGTCGAGACCGGTCTTAAGACCATTTTTTGATGGTCTCGGTCTCGTCTCGGACTCGACCGCATTTGGTCTCGGTCTTGTCTCGGTCTCGGGCTCTGAGGACTCGGCATTTTATTTCAAGACCAGTCAAGACCGCAACTGTGAAAATATCACTAAACGTGCAGCATACTGTCCAGTTTATTTGTTAACATCTTTGTTTTCAGTGGATGCAAAAGGGACCGATTAAAATCCAAGCAACTACGTGTTTCTCCCTCTCCCCCGTCTCCACCTTTCACTCGCACGCGGCGCTCCAGGACATGCGCAGTGGTTTTCTCTCAGTGGCAGAGAATGTTTGTCTAATCGTCAGTAATATAATATCGCTGCATAAATAGTAAGAAATCCGATGGCCACAGCTAACTCAGCAGTGCTTCGCTTTCACAGACAGTGGAGACAACGTCTGACTTTTTTAGTCACTTAGAAAAGTAGCTCATAGAAGGTAAGCTCAGTTGACATGATGTTAGCAAAGCTAGCTGTACAGCAGGGGTGTCAAACTCCAGTCCTCAAGGGCCGCTGTCCTGCAGTGTTTAGATGTGCCACAGATAAAAAACAGTGGAATGAAATGGCTTAATTACCTCCTCCCTGTGTAGATCGGTTCTCCTGAGCCTTGCTAATGACCTAATTATTATTTTCAGGTGTGGTGCAGCAGAGGCACATCTAAAAGTTGCAGGACAGCGGCCCTTGAGGACTGGAGTTTGACACCCCTGCTGTACAGAGACACAAGAATTTGTGATGAAAAAAAGTTGTCACTCACTGCACTGAATTATTGTGCGGAGATGTTGACTGACTTGTCGCATATATGGGACAACGCTATGTCCAAAAGTCTGCTATATAGTGATGTGACATTCAGAAACAGTCGATTCTTCTCCACGGCTCTTTACTTATTAGATAGGACTGGAGTGTCACTGAGAACCGTTGTTCTATCAGATAGCCATACGCTGTCAGGATAGCAAACATGCAGTGAGTACCATGCCTGCGCATGCGCATTAAGAAGTCCGACCGTCAGAGTAGTTGTCAGTTCACCATACACAACAAGTTATGACGAAAATAAGTCATTAAATTGTTTTCAATAATAACTATACAGATATACATGTGTTGTCATGGTTTCCAAAGTGTATTTAAAGCAGGTCTGGCTGCAGCTGGAGTCAGCTACAACACACCCCCGTGTAAAACTCACTTAACCGCTAAGTCAGGACGTCATACAACTGTTAATAACAAAGTGTATGACGATCTACGTCATGATTCTATGTTGCTAGCATACATGCAGTGAGTACCATGCAACGCATGCGCCTTAAGAAGTCCGACCATCAGTGGAGTTGTCAGTTCAGCATACGCAACAAGTTATGACGAAAATAAGTAATTAAATTGTTTATAATATGACATAATATGATAACTAGATAGATATACATGCGTTGTCATGGTTTCAAAGTGTATTTAAAGCAGGTCTGGCTGCAGCTGGATGCCATACAACTGTTAATAACCAAGTGTATGATGATCTACGTCATGATTCTATGTTGCTGATTAAATAAAATCATATGGTAATGACAGCGTATGCATGTCTGAGCTAAGCGTACGACTATCTGACAACGTATGCTGATCTGACAGAACACCGTGAGTTTTGCTAAGCGTATGATGATCTGACCTGACAGAACACCCGTTCTTTGTTCTAGTAATGCTCTGTGTACACTGCATCATTATTTAATTTAATTATGTACGTTGATATTTAAATTAACAAATAACTAAAACACAAGAACGAAAGAGCATGCAGAGCATGCACTCTTTGATTGTTTTTGTTCAAAGTGGCAGCTGTAATGTCTGCCATGGTGTCAGACTACCTGGCTTCATGTACTGGGATAGAGAGTGAGAACAGTCACGATGAGCGCCTTCTGTTTGGTTACTTCTTGCTTGTTGCTCCTTGGTCAGTGTTCATAGTTGAGCGTTATTTACCGTCAGAGCATTGCCTCAATTGCTATGTTTAATGGTGCAGACAGTGGTGTTTTCTTAAATGAGCAATATGGGCAAATGCCCAGGGCGTTATGTTTTTAGGGATGGCACGAGACCATCACACATTGTAACACAGAAATGGAATATTTAATATTGGTAAAATGTATTAAGTATTTAATATCTAGGTGTTTTTATGGGAATATGGATCTTTCAGGTTATTTTGAGAAGCAATTTTGATCATATTTTACATTTTATAGTATCATGTAGCGTGGGGCGCTGGTCTTGGTCTTGACTCGGTCTCGACTTTCCTCGGTCTTGGTCTTGACTTGGTCTCGGACCCTAAAAGTCTTGGTCTTGTCTCGGTCTCGATACACTCTGGTCTTGGTCTTGTCTTGGTCTCGGGTTAGGTGGTCTTGAACACAACACTGCCCCTAGTGGTGCAAACAGGTTGGTCTGCTTTTTTATAACCATCATCAACCTGTGTGGAATGATTTTGCTTGGATAAATCCATCTTTGCCTGCTTCCTATTGAACATTCACACTAGCTGTGTTTCCATTAGAAGTGGGAGAAAAACTGTCGATATTTTGCTACTGTTGAAAAAACACAATTTCCCAATTGTGGTGTTTCCATTATATAAGAATCACAATTAAAACACGTTAAGTTTGTTGGTGCAATAAAACATTATGATGCACCATCGTCCTCCTGCTTCCTGAAGTCTCCTTTGTCGTTTCTGGCAGCAGTAACATCCTGTTGTTGATCATGTGACTCGTGTGATGCCAAAAAAGTGTTTCAATCTATACAACCAAAAACACCTCATCCCAGCTCAAATACTTTTCATCTAAAAACTTGAGTTTTTTCTAAACCAACGCGTTTCCATTAAGCAAATTTATTTCCATTTGCACAGTTTGCTGGACAATGCCTCCGACAGACTGGCGACCTGTCGAGGGTGTACCCGAAATGTACTCGAATGTCTCTCTGGAGATAGGCAACCAGCACCTCTCCCGACCCGATGGGATAAGAGTGTAAAGAAAATAGATGGATGATGGACAAAGGAAACACAGTTACTCTGTAAAGAGCAAACAATCGGACATGCTAGATGCTAATCCCTCCAGTATGTAGTGTATCCTCCAATTCATTTTGGAAGGTGTGAATGCACAATTGAACTCTGATATGGACAAAAAACGCAAACGCTGGTCTGCCTACAAACCTAGGTCTCAGTTTGGTGAAAGTGAACTCTGGCACAGTCTGAATGCATATGTAAACGCAAAGCAGACTGGAGACCACTCCAAAAGCAGGAAGTGAACTACAGTGTATGGGATTCTGGGTAAATACAACCAAAACAAGAGCGCCAGGCTAACTCTAGCAGGGAAAATACCAACGACAAAATTCGACACTACTCAATTTTTGTTTGCATTTTATGAAGAAGGAAGTTGAGCTCAGTGTCCTCTTCAGAGGTTTTCATGTTGTTTCCTCCAGTAGTTCTTGGTGCAGCGCCACCACAGGTGAGGAGAAGAACAATTGGTTTGGTTCGTTTTACACAGTGCCGTGTGAAAGCGAACCTCACCAGCTGAAAATGTAACGAGTGTTGAAACTTTGGTCCACCAAATCTACCAGACATCCTACATCCTAGAACATTTTAAAAGAGCTTGAAGGGTTCGTTCGTTCTCACCTTCCTGCGTGACTCTTTTAACCAGCTCGTTTAGCTCGTCCACAAACACCTTCTTCTCACAGCTCATCATCTTTGTGAAGCACTTCTTCAGGGCCCGTCCGGTCCGAACCTCATCTCCGACACTGCTCCGCAGCTCTTCTGCTGCATCCCGGCCGACGAGAGCGTGGAACTCTGGGACAGCTGAAAGATAAACACACACAAAGAGGTATGGACTCACCTGTAGTGGAACGTTTACATCCAGTTTTGTTGTTGTTTTTAAGGGACTTACCTTGAAGGAAGCCCAGGATCTCGTCCACTGGTCTGAAGCCGCAAAGCCCCTGGAAGCGCGTGAGAGCGATTGCCATTTCTGGTTTGTGGTTGTTGTCTGGGTAGTGCTCTGGAAACTGAGCATGTAGCGTGGCAGCTAGCTCCTAAGTTACCAAAAAATAGATTAAAAAAAATAATAGAAAAGTAAGAAATTTAATCATACATTTAACTACATTCTGTCAGAGACTTTAAAACCTAGTTTTAAACTTCCTTTCCTAATACCTTATGAAATGCTGATCACACCTCGAATGCTGTGTGTTTCCTGAACTCCTGAAATCCTTCTGGTCTGAATTTTATCAGGTCTGTTTACATACAGAAGTTGCCCTGACACAAAAGCCCGTTCCAGCAAACTGCAGTTTGGACTGAGATAAAGCAATCCATGCTAAATGTAACCTAGTTCAGCCTGAAAACTGGACATGTGCCTGCACACTCACCTTGTTGGGGTGGGCCTGTATGGACAAAGCCGTATTGACCGACAGGACTTTGAAGAGGAACGGCAGCTGACCCTGGAAGGCGTCTTTCACCTTGGAGCCCAGGCAGGCGGGGTAGTGGGCGATCCACTGGCCCAAGGTGGTCTGAGCGATCCTGTTGTCCTTGATCTGAGCATCGCCTTTGGGGTGGGCACCCATCCACAGCTGGAGTGGACATTAGTGACAATAATGTTGTAAGGGGATGCTAAAAAACAGAGACTCATACGATTTGCAGTGACGCCCCTAAGGGCTGGGCACATGGGGGCCATGGCCACCACTGGAAATGTTCTGGACACCCCAGAGAAGGTGGGACAGTCTTTAGGAATGCATTTCAGATTTAAAAGTGATTTTTATTTAGTGTAAGCAGCAAATTACAGAAAGAAAACTCCTATAAATTAAAGTGAATTTCAAAATGCTAAATGATGCAATGTAAAATGATTGATAGCCAGCAAGATGATTTGGGTAGGAACATAGACAGACTGTCAATTATAATTCAGCAAAGGGGTGGGCATTTATCTTATCGTTTGTAACTTACCATGATAAATTTATTATTGTGACGTCCCCCTCCACTTTACGTGGAGGGATCCGTCAGTTATTGTGTTTTGTCCTGAGGCGGAGCAGAGTGGGCGGGACCAGGATTCGCCAGGCCCAGCGCGTCATCGCTATAGAAGCAGCCTGCTTCAGCGCGTGAAGAGAGAGGAGTTGAAGCTGGTTGGAGGGAGTCGGCTTCTTCACCCAGCTCTGCTCTGCAGAGGTGGCTCTTCCCTTACCTGTCTGGCCACCCCGTCCTTGTTAGGTTTTGTTTGTTTGACCTTTGTTTTCTTTTGCAGGACTGTTCCGTTCATCACTGGCTTCAGAGATGCCATCGACCACAGGGGGGCCACCCGCTTGTCGCTGTTTGGCTCTGTTTATTTGTTTGGGTTGTTCAATAAAGAGCGTATTCTTTTATTGAAGGCCGTGTCTCCCTGGCTTTTGTTACGGCTCACGAGCCGGATTGTGACAATTATCATGATAAGATTTTGATTTGTAGTTGTCATGCAAAATGATCAGAATTGTTAGTTTTACTATTCTATTTTCTCCACTGTTTTTTCATTAAAAGTATAAAAAAATACCAATACATTTTTAAATATAATTAAATGCAGTTACTGTGTGCATATTAGTGACACATATCACACTTCTTTATGTGAGTGGTCTCCTAAACAAGCATATTACACATGATGTGTTTCTCAAGGTCAGTATTTGTGTTTGTGGGGCTGTGACTGCTGTATCATGCACTCACTCCCATACAGTTACCCAAAAAAAGAAGCAATAAATAGTTCTTATTGTCACTTTTATCATTATCACAATATCATCACAAAATATCACGATAAAACTTTAACTCTGTAGACATGAAAACTAACCCGGACAGAAACAGTTGTGGTCCGGAGGAGGTGGAAATGTCACCACATGAACTAATGACCTTGTCAACACAGCCTGCAGACCAGCAGGAGCTAAATAAAGACCTCTGAATAGCACCAGGAAAAGCAGCTGTTCTACCATCACACTCAGGGAACAACACATTTTCTAAGTGTCAGTGCCAAATTGCAAGTGATATTCCTCACATTGAAATGAAAACATGTTTATTTGCCAGCAAGACAGTTAATTAAAATCTGTTTGTTTGTTTTTATTCCGTTTACATAAAAAGATTTCCTTTTTCCATTAAGCCCTTCTTACCTCTGCATAGGGTTTGTCCCGCTCTATGACTGCCACGGGGTCTCCGCCAACCACCAGTTTGGCCACCTCACTGTCCAGCCCAATCTTTCCCCATGCATAGTTTTGAACTGCACAGGTCAGGGGAAACACTGTGGAGAGAACATCGTCTATTTTACTCTAAAGTCCAATATTTATTGGTTCTATCTGAGACTAAAAAGTCAAACACTTCTAGCAACTAAAGAACAGCCTTTCGTTAGCTTTTTCAATTATGTTATTGGCTTATACAAACGCTGCATGGCAATAACATATTTGACATACTGGGTGCACTTTCATAGCTCTCAATACTCCAGTTTAATGTAATTTTTTTAATGATCGAAGTGCTAAATCTAGCAATGAAAATATAATTAGATGCAGTTACTCTGTCCATTTTAGTGCACACAGTAACTGTGCACTACTGTGCACAATTACACACTGTGTAACTGTGGGTTATTTTGTGTAATAACACTGATGAAACAAAAAAGGAAGGAAATATGTATCAATATAATCTTTGTAATGTTCAGTAATACTTGTAGTGTTGAAGATGTTTTCTTCCGTTAATGCAAATCCAAATTGCTTCTGGTGTTTAACAACGTTTCTACTCCTTTTAATCACAGATTTAAACAAACATTTTGAGCTTTCTTTATACTTTAAGTTCCTAAAATTATTTGATTTCTACATTACCATTCTTTATGCGAGTGTGCATTAATTTTTCATTAGCTAAGTTTCATCATTTTCAGCGTGTCTTTCGACGAATTTCTTTAGTTTTTAACCTCTCTGACGTAATGTGTTGGCTAAATTGTACCAACAAAACAAGAAACAAATACCGAAATTACTTTTGACAATTAATTGGCAAAGAGAAGGCAGCGTTTCTAATTGCAAATATCGACTGAACTCCATAAGCTGATGTTCTCATTCAGTTGAACAAGGGAATTGAATTAACGGGGGTACGTAAGTCGATAAAACACCGAGCAGTAATAAATGGGGTCTTTGCCAAGCGCGAGCATGTCTCAAATTTACACCGCGTTGCTTCTTTCAGCCAAATGTCCCTAAAATACCTGCTTCACAATATGGAGCCATGACATCTACTATTGTTTTTTGTTTAAGTGCTATCGGTTTCACACAGGAGTATGTCTGCCTGCTTACGATAAAACACAGAACGCCGACTTAACAAAAGGATGCACGTTAAATAACACAACCCGCCTTAAGTATTACGTGGTTTAAAATAGAACCAGCGACCTCAACATAAATCTATAAAAGCGATGATTTGAAGCAGATTTGATTTGAATGAGGACAAGCCACCTCACCTCTTACTTCCTCCATGGCTGCGACGTCGACAGACTGCACGTTGCTGACGTCACCGCTCAATGACCGCCTCCGTGGCCTTTTTTTCATTTTTTTCTTGGTGTTATTACACTTTATTTGGTTCTTATTTGTTAAAATAAAAACTCATACATTCTCCCTGCATCTAATATAAATTAGGGATTTTTTTTCTTATTAGAATCGATTATGTTGACACGCACTTACATACTATATGTTGTTAAATAAAATATTCCCTGCTCCCTAAGAGCAGGGAAAAATAAAATACTGGGAAAAATTCAAGTTGTTCAAAGCGTCTGAGCTATTGGGCTACTACTTTTAGGTACTTTCAACACTGAATTCAATGTTGTCTCTTTTTTGAAAAGAGACAACAGTTATAAATATATAAAAGTTAGGTCCTATTTGTACAAATAAGTCATATTTGTACTGAAATCCTGTCATGGCAGGTGCTCCCAACTGAGCATTGCTATGAAAACTCTTTACACCAGAGAAAAGTAAGACTTTAAGGCAGAAATTGTGATAACCAATAAGATGCAATTCACAATACAATGTTTCTAACATATAACCAAGACTTACTTTGGTTATATTTTGATAAAAGCAAGTTGTTCCATAAATCTGTTCAGATCCTATTTATGCGTGTACAGTATACGGTATGTCAAGGATGGTAATAAAAAAAATTGTGGCTCCTCTTCCTCGAATAATAAGATATCTTTTTGTAGCTGTATGTTTAGACAGCTTAACCAATATAATAATCACTCCCTTTTAACGATGACTTTATCTAACAAATAGACAAGGTTGATGTTACTACTACAGATTCAGGTGACACTCCCCCTAGCAAAGTGCCAAGGAACAGCGAAACAGTTTTACTGACACATGGTGGCCAAAATTTTAAGTCTTTATCGTTTTTGCTTAAATTTATACTTTGTATTTTTCAAGTATTTGTCCTTTAATCAGAATAAGACTGTTCAGCGTCATTTTTGTTAGGTTTACATATTTATTAAGAAATCTAAAAGACAGTCAAATCAAAATGGTGTAAATAATCTTCCATTTTACAGGAACAGTAGTCACTGGTGCACACTCGAAAGACAAACAAATATTCTTTATTTCTTAAGAATACATTAGCTGAACAAATATTTAGAACAAAGAACTACACTTATTTATCTTTATCAGTATTTTTAAGGAGGCGCACTTATGACACATGACGCGGGACACGTCATTATGCCGAAATCTCAGTGCGCCTGCGCCTTCAAGTTCATTCGAGGAAGTGGGTAGGACGGGCAGATTCTGAAGCGACAGAGAAGAGTTTGTTGTTGACTTTTTTCCAGAGGATAAACGCCTCGCCATTCTTCCAAAATGTCGGAGTTTGATACCAACCCCTTCGCGGAACCCAGCAACATTAACCCATTCAATGTAAGTGAGCTGTTTAATTACTTGTTGCTAGATGAAGTGCTGTCGGGGGCGGCTGCAGGGAGCTCTTTCGTTACAAGGCTGCCAGCACGCCAGGAAACGCAGCTGTAGCTGGGTGGATGAGGGGGGAGGGACGTATTTCCCCGCTTCTGGAAAGCCATTGGCCAACCCCGAAGGATGGACAGTTGCTTAGCCAATCAGCGCGGTTCGTCGCCGGAGAAGGCGGTTTACCCTCAGAGTTGACTTTCAGGAAGTTAAACTGTAGCCAACCAAGAATGTGTGTCAGGCTATTTTAAAATTCATTGCCACTATTACTCTTTATTTTCAAGTCAAATTCTATAAATATTTGTAGCTTTAACACGAATTATAGATTTTTTTTTGTGGACATTTTAAAATGTAATTATCAGCCAAGCTTCTAATGCTCATTTGCTCCATGAAGCAAGTTCCTAACAAACAGGATGTAAGATGCAGGTTAATTCACTACTCAAAAAATAATAATTAAATGTTGGTATATTCATGTATATAGTTTATTCAGGTTGAGAATAAACTCTCCAGATGTACTCAATTGTATTATTACCGTTGATCAGAAGTAGATCAATTAACCCATCAATGTTAACCAAAGGAAGAGTTTTTGTGTATGGAAGTGTACTTATCACAGGAAACTAGTCCAATAACACCATTTGTTATTAATGTGTCTTTTTAATAACAGTGTAAAGTTTTTTTTTCATTGCTTATGCCATTTGAAGAAGTATTTTAAATGGAACTGATGATTGCATTGTTTAGACTGCTAGCAACATAAATTATTAACCAGGGAGCCAGGCTTGGTCCTGACATCTTGAACTCCCCAATTTATGTTGCATGTATTCCACGCTCTAATGCATATTCTACATTCTGTATGGATTGTAAGACCAGTAAAAAAAAAGGTTGGTTTGTATGCGTTGGACTCAGACATTTTTGGCTACCCAGGGGTTTCCATGATACATGGTGCCGTTATGTAAAATCACACACATTTTTCAGATTTCACTGACTATTTTTAACAACCAGCTTCTTCTCATTCTGTAGTAAGAATTTATTTGGGTTAACACGCACAATTTTCACCAGTCATCGCAACTTTTCTGCAAATCTCACCAATCACCGTTGTATTTTCTGTATTTCCTTCTTTTCTGACCAGTCGTTGCAACTCAGCTGAATTTTGACAAACCCGATATTTATTTAACTTCCTGTTTCACGACGCCTCTCGAAAGCAAAGCCTGCAAGATAAAAACAGTGACACTAAACCAGGGAAGTTCAAAGTGTGGTCCATGGGCCATTTTCAGGCCTCTTGATGATTTTGTTTGGCCACTCGGCCCATGATCACAGAAAAAATGAAGACGATAAACCCCAAAAAAAGTTTTCGAAGGTTTTTAACGCAGCAACTCTTTGAGACACATACAGATTCCTTTTCTGCAAACTTCAGACTATTTTGCTTTATTAAAATATTGTCTGTGTAGTATATTCGTTAGCAATATGTTCAGAAAAAAAGTAACAATTTTGGCCCTAATGCCAAAAAGTTTGGATGCCACTGCGCTAAACGCTAATATGACAAATACTGAATTCTTCTTTTACACTTTGACAACTCCTCAGAACATAATTTTATTTGTAAGCCATTTCAATATGAGAATGTATTTTAAACTTTGAATATCAACTATTTTTATATCCTGTCACTGCAAAAATAAAGCAAAAGAGAAAAAAGCACAACTTTGTTGAAAAGGCTACCATAAAATCCGTCATTTTAGGCTGCAATAATCACAAACGCATCGCAACATCCTGGAGGCTCTGCTTCATTTTCTTTCTTTCTTTTTTTCAGGGTAGGAGTGGTTAAGTTCAGTTTCTGTTATCTTCTACATTGATTTTCCTCCTCAGAAATGTGTGAATAATGAATAAAACACAAGACAAGCCGACACGTCACTCACTGGCCATGTGACTCTAGCATGAGGTCACAGCTCGCTGCAGCCGACACACCTGTAAACATTCCCATCAGGAACAGGAGCAGTTCGTCTCTCTCTCCATGTGTTTGGAGCGTTATGCAGATGGGAGTGTGGCAAAAGTAAAACACAAAACATTGTTTGGCTTCTTTTTTCTTTTTTTTTCTTTTTAGAGTGAGCCTTTCGTTTTTGGACTAAAGTGTCTATGTAAAATGATCCTAACATGAATTAGATGAAAAAATATGTAACAATTTCAGAATAAGGTGAATTCAAGCTGAGAGCTAACAAATTAAGGTAAAAGTTTTCAAGCTTTTACCAGTAAATAAAAGTTAAAGTATAAAATGATTACCAAAATCAGTCAATTTCTTATATTGTGTAAGTGCTGTATTTTAGAGCCGTTATCAACAGAACCAAATGTGTCAAATGGTATTGAAGTAGAAAGAAAAACAAAAAGAAACTGGACGTGCTCTTGCTGTGTGATTACAGCGCTCAGACGGAAACGATGAGGAACCAGATGAAAACCGTAGCCAATCCTCTTTAAATGAGGACTAATGTGAGGCATGTAAAAACAACAACAACAAAAAAAAACCACAAACTGCAAAGGCTGCAACTTCACTGGATGCTAAAATACAAAAACCTTTCCTCGAACAAGATGGGCTGATATTCAAACATCACCGCACCAGAAAGCAGGAATGGTTTTGATAATGCTTATAATCAGGGTGTGGCTGTTCCCAAGTCAGCACTCCACTAGGATATCTCTGTTATTTACGTCTTTATGCTGTAAACCTACAGCAGTTGAGCGAAGGTGGAATCACATGACTAGTTTTAGGCTTTAAGGGATAGAAATGTGGATTTTCTCAGGTGAAATGTTAATGGAAGACAATATAAAAGCATAACATAGCTTGTATGTACCGTTTCAGTAATTCAAGGACTTACGCCGGCCGCTGTTTATTCAGCCGCTTCTCCACCCATCCACAAACACAGGTCACCGCTGACATCACAGTCGCCCTCCACTTTATGGACGTCATAAAGTGTGATGCTGCCGTCGTAACATGACTGGATTCAAGGAGTTATTTTGACACGTTGTTTTCTTTGTGAAATGTGATTTTAAAAAGGGTTGTTTTTTTTTAACACTAAGCAGAAAACTTGCTAAGCCAGGCCATAGGCGGCCATCCAGCAGCACACCCTGTTTTTGAATTGAAAAATATTTAAAGTTGACAGGAAATTTGAAAATAAGACTATTTAGTTGCAATGTTATAGGAAGACATTAAAAACACCAAAACACCAACTAATAAAAAAAAATAATTAAAGTGTTAACATTTTTTTCATGCTTTTTCCGTATAGGTGTCGCATTATTCGCTTAGCGTGTAGAGCGGTAAAAACAGACGGTTGTTACGTAGATCCAGTGAATAGAAAAGACACTTGACCTCAGTCTCTCTATGTTCACATACTGACCAAACTATGTTACTGTTTCACCAAAGACATTTGTTAGCATACCTCTGCTGTCACTGTTACTCGTGTCTATATAAGCCTATATGAAAAAAACAAACCTTAGCCTGGTGGGGGAGCAAGTAAAGCCTGGTGGCCTGCCAGGCTGTGGGAAGCCCTGAGTCAGACACATGGCTCCATCAACATGTCGTAGTGTGAGTTTTATGGGTGTGACTAACTGGGAGTGTCAAGAACATTTAAAGTCCCCAACTCCTACAGAATACCAGAGGTCACGGGGTCACAGCTGAAAGATTATTCACATGAATAATTTTGGATCCATGAGATTATCGCAGGATGTGGATCTTGAATAAAAAAAATACCAGAGTTCCATCAAATGATTGAATTTTTGTAATTTAAAACAGAAAATCAAATAATTATTTGGACAGCTGACAAATACTATTATTTTATAATGGGACATAATTTGTAGATTTTTGATACATAGACATAAGAAAAATATCGAATAAACCACCACGTCATAGTAAGGCTGTTGTAAGCAATTGTTTTAATTGATTGATTTATTTTGACAATTAATCTAGTAATCGCATAAAAAGATTGTCCCGTACTGTGATAGCAACTTAAGCTAGTAATAAAATGCTAGTAAAAACAATTCAGTTCATTTTTTTTTTATAAGAAAACATTTTATCGCTTATTTTGCAGTACGATTCAAACGTCACTTTAGCCTCAAGCTTGAATTATGGGGAAAAAGTTTTAAATGCAGAAACAAATGAGAAACACATTTCACATTAACTTAAAAAATTAAGCAAAAATAATTAACAAAAACCTGTAGTTTGTTTATATATATATATATATATATATATATATATATATGTGTGTGTGTGTGTGTGTATAAAGTTCTTGTATTTGTTCCATAAATGGCTCCAAATTACAACTTAAATGATCCACTAACTGCTTAAAATTTTCTCCAACTCAGACGAAGGGCCTTTCAACCCTTTGTTTTGCATTTTGCCATCCCTGAAACAAAAGCCATTTAATGATTACCAATACTTCTGCCAAAGCTAATGATTGATCTGAGCCTCCGCAGGTTCAGGCTACAATAGCAAGAGGCTCTGATTTACTTTATGGCCTGGCCACAAATGGAAATCAGTCTGCCATTTGGTGTTTTCCCCTCAAAATAAGATGTAAAAATATGTTGTTTTTTCATCTTTTTGGCATCATACTTTCAGTATGATTGTTCCAGTCAAGCCTGCTCTTGTCGGATCTATTTGGTGATTGCACAGCACAGTGATCAGTTTTGTGTATCTGTTATTGATATGTAGTGACGTCTCTTTATGTGTTTTTCAGGATCCTTCAGTCACTCAGGTGACAAACTCCAGCATTGAACCGGTTGACCAGTATAACCCCTTTCCCCCATCCAGTGTAAGACATCTTTTTTTTTTTTTTAGTTAAGTTTTTAAAAAATGTCCCCTAAATGTTAAGACTAGATGACTAAGTAAAAATGTGGTTACTATGCTGTAATTGCTCCTCCTCCATTTTGATTGTTTCGTATCCAAATACAGTCACTGAGGAGTTGAAATCATTTTCTATCTTCTGTTCATAATTTACTGTAAGGAAATGTGTCTTTATGACTGTAGAATTAATGGAAATAGAATGTAATATGAAGCTTTTCTTAAAATTGCGTACACTAAAATAATGTATACATGAAATTTTGTATGATTTAAATTCTATAATTCCTGAAAATACTCTCCAGCCCTCTGGAACCCGAAAGAGTAAAAATCATTTATCCGTTTAATATTTCTCTGCCTTTTTGTTCAGATTATTTTTCAACATTCTGTCAATTATTTTTGAATTTGCTTGACTCATTCAGTAAAATGAGCTTCTCTTTTCTTTCTCCTCTTCTCTGGTTCTTCCTTATATTTGCCTTCACTTTCAAACTTTTTTCCCCATCCCTTAGCTTTAATCTTTTCTCTTTGCATCAGCTGTTTATATTTTATCATCTGATTTTTTTATTATTTTTTTCTGTCAGGACTTTGCCGGCGCTCAGACGACCCCGGCCTCCACCGCCCCCTACCAGCCGGCCGTGTTGCAGCCGTCCACAGAACCCAGTCCACAGGTGAGGACACGTTGTCTCGTTAGTCGGAGCTGGCCGACTTCCCTCTGTCCTGTTCCTGTTCACTTGTCGTTTGCAGTTCATTAACACTCTAATTGTTTTGTGCAGCTGCTTCAGCTTTATCACAAAACAAACACTGGAGACAATAAAGTGAACAGAGAAAAAACATGGTGTAGTAAAACAGTAATGGTGAGATGATGTGAACAATGTCTCACTTTATAATCACAAACTTCACATGTAGCTTGTCAGGGTTGCAGGTTACAATCCAAGTAAACATTAGTTTACCAAAGTAGAGGTTTGCAAACAAAAATTAGTTTATAAAGGTTTGTAAACCCATTGTAAAGGTTTGTAAGGGTTTTAATAAACCTTTACAAACAAAGTAAAGGTTGTGTGTTAGTATAATATTACTCTGGTAAACACAGTAACTCTTTGTAAACATTTCCTTTGGTTTACAAAGTAAAGGTTTGTAAACCTTTATTAATGTTTGTAAACCAAATTAAAGGTTTGTAAACATTTACAAACCCTTTCTTTGGTTTATAAACATGAGTAAACATTTGTAAAATTTTACAAACCTTCACTTTAGTTTGTCAAAGTTTGCAACCATTGCAAACCAGAGAGCCATTTTAAATGTCTTTCTTTTTTTAAATATCTACTATCAGAGATTTATAGTCATTTTTAAAGAACCAACATTTTCTTTCTGTTTTTAGGTTTTAAAACAAAAAAAAAACATTCAGTGGAAGGTTGTTGGTGAAAATGATTTAAAGAAAAAGGCAACAAAACTGATTTCTGTTCTTCACTAAATGAACAAAGTAAAAGTAAAATTATAATTTGAGAAAAAAATCAAAACAATCATATTTTTTAAGCTACAGCACAAAGATAAAATGAAATAAAAAGGGAATCTGAAAGTAAAGTACCAATCTTACCACACTAGTATTGATCCGATACAGATACTGATTTGGTATATTGATATGTTGGATCAATTGTGCAGCGCACTGCGCTTGTTACGGTCTAATTAACTTCTGCACCGTCATTTATTTCCTCAAGATAAACTGTCGGCTCCTCTGTTTAGACTATAAATTGATTAACACAACGTTGCATTCTCTGTAGTTTTCTTTGGTCTGTAATGGAGACTGGAATTAAAAACCATTTCAACCAAAGGTTTGGAAAGTGCTTCTGAACCAGACGGTCCATAACTCTTCAACACGCTGTCAGAAAGATGCCTTTAGTTCAGAGTCCATGAGATGATATTCAGAATGGATTTTTTTATTGATTATTTTTAGTTGCTCTTTACTGTTTGTATAAAGTCTGTAATGTCTGCTCATGTCAATGAATTATAACCTGTCAAATGACACACGGGCTTCAAATTTGCCCATTGTTTAAAAAAACCCTTATAATACCGTGTTAACCGAATATATTCCGTTAACACGACCTCTGTCGCCTACCAAGATGTGCTGCCTTTAGTTTCATTTCTCAGTTCTTCCTTCTGACTAAGACGGTTCTGAATCATTACACAGGTCTGAATGACAAGTCGATCACCAGTTTCACATTGTTACTTGTAAAACCTCCTGTTTGCACCAGATGCATGTGAAATTTCACACACAAGCTGCAAAAACCCTCAATTGTCACCAAAATCCACTTTTCCTTTTTGCCTCTTGTCGTGTTTGTAGAGTCAAGATTTTAAGCCCCTCTGTGTTTTTCTTTCTTCCTTTCTGTCTCCATTTCCTCCAGGCCTCCGCCGCCGCAGCTCAGGCCAACCTGCTGAGGCAGCAGGAGGAGCTGGAGAGGAAAGCAGCCGAACTTGACCGCAGGGAGCAGGAGCTGCAGAACCGGGCCCCCACAGGTCCTTACAGCCACAGCCTCCCCACAGCAGCAAGCAGCACAGTTTACCGAGACAGGAAGACATGCAGCGTCTGCATTCTGCTGCAGAGAGGATGCTTGAGATAACTTTCATACCTGAGCTCAGGATATGAAAAACTGCCCTCTGAGCGGCGCTGTGCTCACCTGAAGTTCCCACTTAGACATGAGGAACGGAATAAATAATCCACCCGTTTAAGACGACAGCGTATTAGGGCCATTGTAGATCTAAAAAGTAAAAAGAAACGGGAGAAATTTTCTGCAAAAAAAGAAAAAAAAACTTCTGGAAAAGTGTTGCAAGTTTTAGTTTCCAAATGTCAAAAATGTTTGACTTTTGGAAATGTTAGCTTCAAAAGTTGAAAACGTTAGATCTTTGGAAAAAAATCTCAAAGTTTCAATTTTTTTTCTTTTGTCTGAAATGTTGTCCTCCTTTACTTTTTTCTTTTCCTTTCTCAGCCCTATTACTCTGTCATAGTCGCCACTATTCCATGTCTGTTGACTAAATGCTGACCTACATTATGTTGGTTTTCTGTACAAAGCTTTTTGGGTTTGCCAATCTTAAGGTTTGCACCCTCTAGTGTTTAAAATATGTCCTGCAGGCATGTGAAGCGTTTAAATGGGTTTTTAAAAAAGCAGGGATGGGTAGAGGAGCCTAACTTTGTCCTCTAGTGACAGCAGCAGAAATTCAACATGTTTTTGCTCCAGTAAAAGTAAAAAGAGTATTTGGTGCAGCTTTGTGTTGAGTTGTGTCTGCTGTTAGACTGACGTTATTCTGTGTCGACAGGTAAAGAGAACAACTGGCCTCCACTTCCCAAGTTCTTCCCCATCCAACCTTGTTTCTATCAGGACTTCTCAGAGGAAATCCCTGCCGAGTACCAGAGAGTCTGCAAAATGATGTACTACCTCTGGATGTGTAAGTGTTTTATGTTTTCATTAATGGTGCGGCTCGATTAGTTAATAATTTGGAATCTGTAATAAATTAAACCCATTTTAATCAAAGAAATCAACAAAAATAAGCAACGTTTTCAATTCCAAACCCCTTTTTGATGCTAAATTATTGAATAAATAGACGTGTGAGCTCAACAGCAAAGATATTTAGTGTTTTTAATCTGTTATTTAGGTTGTCCAACCATCAGATTGGTGCAAAGTGTTGTTTTACTCACTCATGGAACTAATTAGAAAAAAAAAATGCTTCTTTAGAAATGTGCACTGTGGACGCTGATATTAGCATTGGGGACGTCTGTTCTGCTGCCACGTTGAGATGCTATTCTAGGCTAATAAGCTAACTCCTTTTAGCACAAGTTACACTCAACAATAGTCTTATCCAGCATGCAATCAGATCATGTTTTTGAAGCATAAATGAACGTCCAGCGGGTCAAGAAGCGACTTTGTCGTCCATCGCTGTTGTTGGCGGATGTCGCTTGTGCGTCAGATTTACAGGCGCATTAGAAACGGAAAACAAAGGTTCTGGTTTAAAAAAATAAAGAAGCATCATAAAGTCCCTTATGTATGTGGAATCTCTCATTGTAGAAATGTGTCCTGGTGTGTTGATGCTCATGGTTAACTAAATGCACTGAATGTTTTATGTGTTCATTGTTTGCTCACCTTGCTGCCTGTTTCCTCCAGTTTACTCTGTGACTCTGTTCCTCAACCTGCTGGCGTGTCTGGCCTACTTCATCGATGACACAAAACATGGAGTCGACTTCGGCCTCTCCATCCTCTGGCTCGTTCTCTTCACGCCCTGCTCCTTCCTCTGCTGGTACCGGCCAGTCTACAAGGCTTTCAGGTAAGCTAACCACTGGTACGGGAAACCCTGAGGTTATCTGTAATATCAACAACGCAGAAGAACGGCAGGATTCCTCAGACTCTCTCGCCAGGAGGTCACAGACTTCCAACATGTTGGAGTATCAAACCACCATCTGTCTGTCGCAGATGTCGACACATCCTTAAAAAGTATTAAATTCGTGTATTTTAAGCCTTAAAAAACTCCTAAATTCATGTAATTTAAAGCCTTTTAGTATTATATTCATGTATCTTAAATGAAGTTCCTTAATCACAGATTTCATTTTTTTGTCGTGGCAGGACTGTTTAATCTTTTATGTGTAGTTTATGTTTTTCCCCTTGCAGAATTTTTCTCTCAGGCAAACATTTGAGTTTTTGGTGTAAAATGTTTGGGGTCCTAATAGGCTACCTTCTTGTATTTGACTCATGTAATAAGTAAAATAATGTGTCTTAAATTGTCTTCTGAACCCAAAGCACTAAGATTTAAGATAACTTTTTTTTTTTATTTCTTCTCGTTTAGGAGCGACAGCTCCTTCAACTTCTTCTTCTTCTTCTTTGTGTTTTTCTGCCATGTGGCCGTCGTCATCATCCAGGCTGTGGGCATCCCCTACTGGGGAAACAGGTGAGAAACCGCAAAAACCACAATTATGGTCAGATGAAACTGATGAAACATTTTCATGTCTGCTGCACAGGAGTTATGTTCAGGCTAAATTTAATTACTAATTTAGCTTTACAAACACAACTTTCATGAAAACTGAAATGTTTAATTCTAATCCTGAAAGATTTTGAAGTGACAAAATAAAAGTTTAAATCTGAGTATGTTGGATCTTTTTGAAATTAGGTGAATTTTTTGTACGAGTCACTGAAATGAATTGGTGCTAAAATGATTAGTCGTGATTAATTGGTTAGTGAATTAATTGTCAACTAATTTATCAATCGATTAATTGTTAACTGGAGTATGAAGAATTAACAACAACAAACTCAGAGCAGTAATGAAACCAAAACTGTCCCAAAAATATCTACATTTTGCATTTAAGATAAAAAAAAAAAAACTAACTTTTTTGTCTGTAAACACTCTCTATCCAGAACTCCTCTCAGTAATTTTAGCATCACCAGGTTCAAATTCAGTAAATAAAATCTTCTATTGAGCACATTTTGTTGTCAGTCATTAAAAACCTGTTAGCCCTACATTTTATTGACATTAAGTGAAGCAGAAAGGACTGAGCGTTTCACATGTCGATGTTAAGAGTGTTTTAGCTGCAGGGGCTTCCTTTCCTACAAACGATTAATCGTTCACTAAAGGAATGCTGTTATTGCTGTTTCAGGCAATAAAATGTTTATTTTTTCATCTAAACAAGGAATTTAATTATTTATTTACATCTCTATATATTTTTTAATTTGTATTTAAAAAGGCTTAAATGAAAAACCTGCAGATTTTTTAAAATCCGATTAATTGATTAATTGTTAAAATAATTGATACAACAATCGATTACCAAAATAATGTAAAAGGAATACAGATTATATTCTGACCGAACACTGCAGCTGCTGAGATTCTCATTTGTTTATTCCAACATCTGCCAGATTTATAAAGCTTTTAAAAATAATCATTAAATTGACTTTTTGTGTGTTTTTTCTTAGTAATATAATAGTTCACACAGATTCATATAACTCAAAGGTATAAAATCAAATAATGTTTAATTGCTGCATTAAACATGTTTTAATGGTTTTCTGACTAACTCCAGTTCAACCATTTGTCCTTCCTCGTTGTCTTCTCCCTCCTCTTCCTTACCTTGTTTCATGTTTTCTGACAGACTCTTTTCTTTCTTCAGTCTCTGTGTCTCCTGGTCAGCCTGTAAGTTTCTGCTGCTTCTTTGTGTGTTTTCTTTATTTTTGGGAGTTTCTGTTGGATTTGTATTACGCCGTAAAAACTTGGGACATGTTTGGATTCTACGTTCTGGACCGAAATGCACATTGTAGTGTTTGATTCTTCCTTCTCTTCGAACTGGATATGAAAGTTTTGTTTCTTATATGTGGAGTTTTTGTCTTTTTCTGACATTCTCTTTTTATTTTCATTGTAAATCAGTTCAGTTTGCTTCACTTTATTTTGGCAAATTACCAACAATACAAAATGAAAACAAAAATGAAATATTACTTAGCAAACCTAATTTACCAAAATTGCTTCCCTACTTCTTCATCCTTAGTCTGTTTTTACTGATGTCTGTCAAACGTCCTAATGTTTAATTTTCACATACAGATTGTATTTCTGTCACTACAGCCTGCAATGTGCACACCAGGTTGACTAATTGGATACATTTTCAAGGTTTTTCACTTGAAATTAACTCTAAAACCCCCAACATTTTAATATTTCACCTTTTTTTGTTTCTCTACTTCTAATGTCTTAAAATCTGATTAAATTGATTCTTTTTACTTTTTTGTATAGTTTTTTGTGGGGTATTTGCAACTTTTTAAAAATATATATAAATACAACCTAAGATAACACATGTTTAGGATATGTACTGCTTGTTTCTGCATTTCTGTGTTAAAAGCGAAGCTTAAGACAAACAGCTGTTTGTTTGTGTGGTTGATCCAGCGGTTGGATTTCTGCCTTCACTGAGATCGGCAACGGCAAAAAGGCGGTGGGAGGCATCATGATCATCGTGGCCTGCCTCTTCACGATCGGGGCCGTGATGTCTGTCGTCCTGCTGAAGATGGTAAGACCTCGGTTTATTTTAAACGGCTCTGCTTTACCATTTCAGCAATGTTTTCTTTGAACATTACAACTGTCCGACTATTACGTACAACGTAACCGTCGGATGAAATGCGTCATGACCGTTCAGACTGCAAACGCTTTGGACACATAACCAATTTAGTACCACAAATGGATTTGGCTCAAATCGGATGTTTTGGAGGGGGTCAAAAGATCGGAATTGGGTCGTTCGGACTTTCATGAAAAAGTCGGGCGTACGAGCAAAATAAAATTTGTCGCATTTTCCTGCTGTGTGAATGAAGGCTCAATTCGCAGAAGGATATGTTTTTTTTGTTTAATTTCTTTCCATTGTTTAACAACTTCCAGTCAGGTGAGAAGAATTAGGTCACCATACGATAACCGCATGTTTTTATTACATATTTGGACGGGCGCAGATTTAATATAACTTTTGGCAATATGGAGAACTTCAACAAATCTAAAAAGAAAAAACAAAAATAATGCCAGAAAAAATTCTTCAAAAGATTGAATACGATTTATTCTGACAAACATTGGTGAACAAACAGCATCTTGAAAAAGTTGTGAATAGGTTAAACAGATTCATAATTTTCCATGGTGGTTTCTATGGAAACATTAGCTTTTGTCAATAGCTGAAATCTCTGTCCTCCAACGCAAACACTTCCCACTGCCTCACGCCACAGATTGGAGGGAGGGACGGGCGATACGGACTTAGAATTTTATCGTGATATTGTCCAGTGCTAATGCGATGACTAAAACAACTATTTATTTTTTTTAGGTATTTGTCTGGTTGGGACTACAAACCACAGCATTCGTTGCTCCACAAACAAATTCTGTTCTTATTTGAAACTTCAAGGCACCAGTTAAACTGCACATGGAGACTGTAGTTAGTCATATATCCAGATTTACTAATATTTAAAAAAAATAGTTTTCATGAAAATGATAAACATCTTCTCACGGCAAGAAATTTTTCATGATAAATGATAAGCGATACAATAAATGGAGAGTTTGAGGAGAGGATTTGATGCAGGTTTTCTGTTGCGTAGTTACATAATTAATGCCGTACCTCTCCTGTCTTCAGGTCCACAGTCTGTACCGCCGCACCGGGGCCAGCTTCCAGAAGGCCCAGCAGGAGTTCTCCCAGGGCGTGGTCACCAGCAAGGGCTTCCAGACGGCAGCCACCGGAGCAGCGTCCGCTGCCGCCCGCGGAACCTTCCAGGGAAACAACTAAAAGGCCGACTGAGCTCAAATCAACGCTCACCATAGCTTCTGGTTTCTGCGTCTGCAGCCAAGTGACGACATCCAGCTGTGTGTGTGTGTGTGTGTGTGTGTGTGTGTGTGTGTGTGTGTGTGTGTGTGGGGGGGTGTGTGTGTGTGTGTGAGAGAGAGAAGAGCAGCTGAGGGGAAAGTCAGTCATCAAATGAAAACTAGAGAGGAAGGCAAATATGAAGATTAACAATGTCCATTTCAACATGCCTCTGCTTTGTATATGTTGTTTCAATGCCTTTTCTGACAATGCTCGTGTGTGTGTGTGTGTGTGTGTGTGTGTGTGTGTGTGAGAGTGAGAGTGTGTGAGAGAGAGACAGGCCGGTTCCATGTGGGAGCAGGGTGTTTGTCCACTCTGCAGGTGGATCCTGAGTATAACAGATGAAGTGTTTTGTTTCGTCATTGATCTAACTTGTTTTGTCTCAGAATCTGCAGAATTATGGAAAATAAGCCGTGTTTTTTTTTTTTTTACTTTAGGATTGATTTTTCTGATGTTTATTCATTTTTACGCATCATTTCACCGCTTTTTGAAGCAACTGCGGCTGGATTATGGAAAAATATGAAATATTCCCAGTTACACTGACAGCAGCTCATACAGTCCATTCCGATTCAATCATTTAGAAGCAGACAGTCTGATCTGCTCTGTTCCTTTGTTTAATGCTATTAGTTCTGCTGTGAGTGGATTTTTCTTTTTTTAAATGAGAAAATACATATTTTCTTAGCAATCAAAGCTTTCCAATAATTCATAGCAATCACGGTTCTCTGACTTTGTAGGCCATTTTTGTTTGTCTGTTTTACTTGTTAGAACTTGCAGACATGTAAATTATTGCCTCACCGCTGTACATTTCTCACATTTCCTATATTAAAAAGCATGTGTGTGTGTTATTTAATGTATTGTTTAAAAACCTCAACTGGGATGTAACTTTTGTAAGTATTTTTTGTTTTCAAAATATTTGCAGATTTCTAATTGTTTTTTCTTCCACTCAATAAGTGGCTGATACAAGATTTGATTTTTTTCCTCATTTTGTTCAACATGGATGAATTGTTCTGGGAAAAGACTCGGTCCCTTTTGTATTTCAATAGTAAATGTATCTAATAAAAATGCTTTGCTCTCATTTAAAGTTGAGGTTTTATTTAAATTACTTTCCAAAAGTATTCATGTCTCTTAAACTGTTGGGGGGTTTTTCCACATAACATAACTGAAAAATTTCTATTAAGACCAGGAAACTATGAGTAAATAGTAGGGAGTTATATAATAACCCACTTTTAGAATTTGCCAAAAGTCCATCTACTTTTTTGAACTTTATAGCATGTTATCCATTTTTTAACCTGTCAGAGAACTGCAGATGTGAATTAGCATAATGTTATAATCTTGTCCAGGCATCAAATAGTGAAATATATCTTTGAGCTGTACAATGTACCCTTTTAAATGTTATTCCCTCGTCAAAAACATATCTTTGCCAATTCATGCATGTTTTTGGAACCATTGAACCTCCAGTGGTAGCCATTTAGCGGCGTTTCATGCGTAGCCTGTTGACGTAGAGTTCCCGCCTCACAGTGCGCAATTCCCACAAGCCTACATGCTAGCATTAGCAGCAATAGCCTATATGCCACGAGAAGTGGTGACATACTTCCGTTTAAATTTTCGCCACATAGATTGTTTCCGGGTACCGCTGGCTCCTATTGTTTTTAACCATAACTGCAAGAGCTGTACCATGAACAAGACGCTAAAGTTAAAATATCTGCAAGGTGCTGGTACAGCTGAGTTTTGTTGTGTGCCGTTGTGTCCAGTAATTAGCCGGTACCATCCATCTTATGAACCACTTCGCTCTTAAACGGTTGTTAACTCATGGAGGAGCATTGCTGTGGTGAAAGAGGAGAGGCCAATTCAGATTGACCTCTGCCAATCTGGATTGGCAGAGGTCAAGTCAAATTTCAAATTTCAGTTATTTTTGATACAAAATTTGATTGCAGTACAAAATGGCTCTTCGTGCCTGGAAATATAATATAATACAAAACATACTGGGGCCATTGCACATAGAAAAAAAAAAAAGAGTAAATTTTCACCAAAAATTTTCAGAATAATCTCAGAAATATTCTAGAAAAAAGTTGGAAATTTCTGAGATTCAAAAGTCAAACATTTTCTTAGTTTAAATCAATTTCTGTGACACATTCCTCATTATTTTCAAGCAAATCTTCGACTTTTCAAACTCAAACTCAGAAATTTTCTGAAATGAATTGAGTTTACTGTTCTATTTTTTATTATCATCTACAATGACCCAAATATGACATCGTATAATCCCCACTCTTTAAAGCAGAGTTGGGTTATGAAATAATATCCCGAGACTTGAACGTCTCACACATTTTACCCTAAGTGCAAATATTACCAAAATGGCCATCCATCGAGCCGAAAAACTGATCAGAGCATCATGTTTAACCATGTTGCTGTAACTCTGTTCACAGTATTTCCAACACTTTTTGTTCATTGCCAGAGCTTCGTGACCTGTGTCTGCTGTGAGTCTGTGGAGGAATATCAATTTAACCCGACGCTGCCACCTCAGCTCTCTTTCTGTCAATCCAGGCTGTACACTCCTATTTTTTTCTTGCATGTCAGACACAACCATCATCCAGACTGCTCAGCTATCTGAGCAGAAAGGCAGTTTTTTTTCCTATTGATAGATAATTATTGACTAATTGCAGCTTGTAGACAACCCTAATATGAAAATGTTTATTAGTTAACTCTAAAGTTTCTCAATACGGCTTTAGAAAGAAGTCCAGTTACCATTAAGGCAGAGGGGCGCGTTCAGTGTTGCAAGTCCTTCACAGACATGGAATAATTTCACTGTGTGTGGAAGAAATACTTATAAAAATAATTCTCAAAACCTACAAATTTGTTTTGCAATTTATTTTTTTTTGTACCTAAATTTTCTAACTTTTAGAAGTTTAAAACTTGCTTCAAAATCTCAGATTATTTTCTTTTTTAAATGAAGTATTTCAGAAAAATAAACGTTTTTATTAATTTATGAGATCAATCTAAGAATTTCTGAGCTTTTTGTGGCGGAAATTTATTCCCAATTTTTGTACAAAGGCCTTAATTGGCCACCAGAGGGCGCTGCACGCTGTGGTGAATCAGCGCTAACCAACAGATGCGCTTTAGTTACATCAGAGCTCCACTGGGACAGAGCGTTCATACACACCGCTATACCACTAGATGGCAGCACTGCTGTCCAGTAGCCGCGCACACAGTGAAGTGCTGACTCACTGACAGAAAGAAAGGACTGAGGCAAAGAAAAAAAATCCATACAAGGTATCTTCATACTACTACAACAGAATTTTATAGATTGTTCATTTTTGCCTTTCCATGGAGCTCTTGCAAAAGTAGCTGAGCTGAATATCTAAGTTGATGAATCATACCTAATTTACAGACCTATTGTGCATCTAATCTGCATATTAAGTTTATACACACACACACACACACACACACACACATATATATTTTAATCAAACATAAGTCCTCAACAGTCCTCAACATTCCCTTGTCGCCCCTGTACTGTTAGAAAAATTCTGCCTGAATAGAGCAACTCCCGATCCTCATCTTCTCTGTGTGGCGCTGGCAGTTCATTCAGGGAAGCCGAACTTTTCCAAGGTCAAATCAGCCAGGAGAGAAGCTGAAGAGGGCTCATTTCCTGAGAGCCAAGAGGCTATTTTAAGTCTCATGCAATCTCTTTCTTCCTTTGTCAGTGTCTCCCTCAGTGTGCGTGAAAAGACATTTGAAGTCAGGACAGAATGTTTTCTTTCCCCCAACTTTCTCCCCATCATTAAGCCCTGTGCATTCATCGCACAGCAGTGGCTACATTCATATATCATCTGAATCCTAAATGAAGACTGAGGGTTTTTTTAATGCCTGGCAGTCTGATCCAGGTTTAATAATAAATCCTACTTAAAGCAGTCATAGCATTTCACCTAGAATGTCACCGTTTATTAAAATGCTCCCACTGTGGGATTTCATTTTGTGCAACATGTGTGTTGGTGTCTCCTTCTCTCTCTCTCCCGTCTCTCCCCTTCCTCCCTTTTCCCCCCTCATCCATCTTCCCCTCTCCTCCATCTTCTATTTAAAGGGACAGAGCAGCCTTCCACCGTGACTCCCCCTCTCAGCTCCTTCAGACTAGCCAGCAGCAATTAGCAAACACCTGGTGCACCTGTGCATCTGCTGAGTTCACTATACCAGCTTCTCATTGTAACGCTGGAAAAATGTTGTCAAAGAGTTAATAGATGGTTGTCAAGATGTCGTTGACGTTTATCCCCAGGTCAATCGATATGTACCGCTCCCAAGAGTTAATAGATGACTTTCTGAAGGCGGAGTTTCAGTGAGTTCACACCAATTGCGTTTTGAGCGTCAGGCGCATCAATGTCTATGTGGAGGTGCATTGAAGGCACGCTAAGGGCCATTGCAGTGTGTTTTGAGCGGCTAGTGTGGTGCAGTTTGAACCATTTGGGGCATTTGATGCATTGAGCGCATCCAACACTCCACATAGACTTTTGGTACATTTGAATTGCGCTGCGCTAGACGCTCGAGATGCGCTTCCACAGGCCCTCGACGCGCATCCACATAGACCAGATGCACCTGATGCTCAAAACGCATTTGGTGTGAATGGACCATTTCAGAAAGAACAGGAGTTTCTTAAAGAGATGGAGGCCCAATTTCAAGGTGTTAAATTAGGAAGTAAAAAATTTTAAATATTATTTTCTATCTAATCTAATCTATCTATCTATCTATATGACTTTTCTTTTTATAAAGTTGACAGTTACTTGATTATGCTATAAAATGGCACCATGTGCCTGGAAAACACACAATACTGCCCCTTTAAACTTGTGTTTGTGGAATTTAAGAGGTCATATTAGACGCCATTGAACAAAGTTTTGTAATTGTTGAAAACCTTATCTGGACAAACTAAGTGCAGTTTGTAACCTGATCTGAGAACAATCCCTCCACACATTCTCACTTTCAAGGCAATCTTTGCAACATTTTAGCCGGTCAGACCTACAATTCATAAGAGGATTGTCATAATTTTTTGTAGCCCAGTTCGACAGTTTCCCATTTTTACAAATTGTCATACCAGCGCACATTTGCACGTTTATGGTATTTATACACATTATTTTGAAAATAATGTGTATAATTTAGAATAATGCTTCTAAACAAGCATTATTTCTTGTTTAGAAATAATGCTGATTTGTGATTTTCCGAGGCGTCCCCGCCCCCCCACCTCGCTCCCTCACCTCTCTGCATCTGTCCACGCCGCCCTCCTCACCCCTCCTCCAGCCCTTCCACGCGCCTCCCTTCTCTCTCTCTCACACACACACACACACACACACACACGGTAGTTGTCATGGCGATGGAGTCGGCCCCGGCGTCGGCTCCGGGGGCTGTTGCCATGGAGATGCCCGCGCGAGGTGCGCTCCCGGTGGTGGAGGAGGACGAGGACTCGGCCGCTCCGGGGTCCGAGGAGAGGCTACAGCACCGCCGTAGAGGAAGGCAGCGACGCGGGCTGCCGTTCAATCGGAGCGGCTACTACATGCTGATAGTGATCGGGCAGATCGGCACGGAGCAGCAGCTGGACACCGCCAGAGCGCAGATAGAGCGGGGTGAGTACAGCTGGACCCGAACGGAGCTCTAAAGTCACTTTTTTTTTAATCGCTTTTTTTTTGGCAGCTCGCATTCAATGCTGCGCTGTTAGGGATTAAAAGTCGAAAGGAAGGTTTGGAGCTGGGAAACATCAGCGGGAGAGAAATGGTTTGACGCATTGAACAGGATGGCAGTTGCTGCAGCATTGCACCACGGGACTAAAACAATCATTTTCATCAAATGTGATGCTATCATTCAAGCTACGAGCTACAAAATACGTTTGTTATTTCCTTATAGGATTGACTGTAGTGGTAGTGATAAAGCGTGACTTCACCGCATTATTATTAAAGATATTACCCAATTGTGTACTTCTTCCTCTAACTAATGTACACAGACAAGAAAAACACCACTTCTTCTAAGACTGTGTAGTCTGCAGCATTTCCAAAGTTTGTAGAAAGTGCACAAAAGAGGGGGAACATTTTTTATTTATTTAGGTTGAGTACATCACAATGAGCCACACAAATGATCTGGGTTCTGTCCATTTCAGCTGTTTTTTGAGTCTATTAAGAGCTGCTAGCTATAATAATTCACTGGGTACGAGTTATTCAAGCTATAGTCTGTAACTTTTTTTTCTTTACATATTTGTTGAAACTGTCACTATGTTGTTACAATATGGGATGAGACAGTCTTTGAAAAAAGAAAAACTGAGCTCCTCCATCTTCTCCCAGTGCTAGAAACAACCAATCACATTCAGGAGGCGGTTCTTAGGGCTGTCAATCACCCTCAGTGTGGTGCTGAGGATGAATGCTCAGGCTAGTTAGCATGACCACTGTTTTCCTGTAACAGTATATTGTTTGTCTGCCATTATTGAGCAGCGAGTACACGAGGTTGATTAACAGCGCTAAGACCTTCCTCCTCCTGGCTCTGATTGGTGGTTTTTGGTTGGGAGCGGTACATATCGATTGACCTGGGGATAAACGTCAACGACATCTTGACAACCATTCTCTATCCATTTAGAGACCTTTGCCATTGGCAAGATGGTGAGCTGCAGATCGATAAGTCCACGGTCAAACCTTGAGGTCCAAAACCTTTTTATCAGTTGTGGCAGAAGAGCGTCAGCTGGACGGTACCGCCCGCAATGAACAAATATGTCGGTCATGATCTGCTCATTTTCCAGCCCATGTTCACAAATTCCTTTTCAAATGTGAAAATAAACATCTTATTTACTAAAATACAATAACATGGCATTCCTTTAGTGAATTTAGTGAAGCTAAAACTGCCACTCGAGGAGTTTTGGAGAAAACATTTTCATAAACAACAGTGTTTTTATATTAAACACAAAATGTCTGAATATTTTGTGCAGTTTTGGCTTAATTGCTGCTGTGAATATGTCAATTTTCTCAGTAAAAAGTGCTTTTTCTCTATACTGGGTTAATTGACTATTATTTCAATCATTACAGCCCTACTCCGGACATTGCAGAATTTTTGAAATACAATTTTTGTCTCGTAATTTCATCTCCACAGGATTAAAGTACGATGACGATGCAAATTATCACAAAATTTGGTGAATTTGAACTGGGTGAAGCTAAAACTTTTTCTTTGAGAACATATACTCCAACTAACAATTTATTGGTTACTAAATTAGTTGACGATTATTTTGATAATCGATTCATCGCGATTAAGTCGATTAATCGTTTCAGCCCTACTCTGGATATTACAGAATGTTTGAACTAGAATCTTTCTCTTGTAAGTCGTCTTCACAGCTTTAAAGGAAGACGACGCCACTTTGACACAGACCTGGGTACATCGCTGCTCCTCCTCACAAAGAACCGCAGCCAGCTTCACACAGCCTGACACCTGCTATAAGTTAACCGCATGGATTTTTAAACGCTTGCATTTCCAGGAAAATGCCTGTCAGCGATTTCCCGCGGCGCCGTTGTCACAGGCTGCTTGTTCTCTGGTTCAGATTAGGGTGTGAGATGGTGGTGTAATGCCATACCAACTCTCTCCGTCCCCCCTGACCTCCGCGTTGCTGTTCGGACCCCCGGGAGCTGACGGATCACCTTGTGTGTGGCAGGCTCACACCCACTCAGCTTATTAAAGCACAGATAGTTTCACCCCGCCTGGTGTTTTCAGAATGACTCAGTGTGTGTGAGCTGCTATTACGTACACACTGCGTCTGTGTTTTGAAGTCTGCACAGATTTAGTTTGATTTCCGGGGATCCTCAAGCCTCCTGAAGCTAAAATTTTCTGTGCAACATTGGTTTTTCCTCTTGTCAGTTGCATAATTTAAACAGAAAAATTTATTTCTGAATGGAAAATTGTGTCTGAATCGAATCATGACACTAAAAATTGGGAAAGATTTGCATCTCCAGTCAGAGGCCTGTTCATATTCGTTGCATGACTGACTGCTTTTGAAGTAAAGTAATTTTGAATTAGCTTTTTTTAAGTTATTGGTAGCAATGAGCCTAAAATCTGAATAAATTACAGAGGTATGAATATTTTTGCCTGATGCTATAGAGGTTCTTCGACTTTGGATCTTTTCCCTACCGTTTTAAATTTGGACATGTTTACAGTAAAGAATAGTGAACTGGAATCTCCTAATGTGGTGCAGTTTGGTTCTGGGTGAAATCCAGACAGCCATCCATTATTCATATACATAGATACACACTTATATACATGGGTAATTTAGAATAACCAATTAGCCTAGCATTATGCATTGTGGGAGGAAACCCCAGACTGGCTACGTTCACACTGCAGCCTGAAGTGACCCAATTCCAATTTTTTTTTTGACGTAATTCAACTTGTATCTGATCTTTTCCTGACAGTCTGAACAGCACAGGTCGGATTCTTTTCGAATGCGACTCAGGCTGCTTAGGTATCCGATACATATCCAATTCAAATGTGACCTAAAGTCGAGGTCGCGTTCATCTGACCTGAACATCACTATTACTCGACAAACGTCACTATTCTGCGCCCTAATATGCGCAAGCGGGAAGAAAACCAACAACTATCACGGACTATAATGAGGATTAAGTTGTTAATATTCTGGCTCCGGTCGGACAACAACTTCAAATGTGTAAGCTAAGCTCCACCGTTAGCCTCCATGTTTACTTCCGTAAACACTGATCACTACTTCTTTTTATGGTGGTTGGGAGAACACTGAGAACGCTGACGCTATTGCGCCCTCTACTGTTAAGGACACTTTCAGGTCGTTTGCCCGTCATTTGCTAGGTCGCATATATTTGGAAGCGTGAACAACCATGGCAAAAAAAAAAAAAAATCTAATTTAACAAAACATCTTAATTGAAATCTGAAATCTGGATCAAAAAATCAGGCTGCAGTGTGAACGCAGCCTATGATTCGGGTCCTGGAACTTCATTCTGCTAGACAATATTGCTAACATCTCCCAGTTTTAAAAACAATCCCCTGTTGCCATAGTTACGAGTCATAGCAACTGTCCAAAAGTAAAAAAAAAAAAAGTAAGAGCTAAAGTCCTTCCAGCTTCACAGTATGCAAATAGGGACTATTCTTCCAAACATCCAATGACTAAACAAATAAAAAAATCTGAACAAATCACTCAAAGAAAATAATTAAAATGAAGCAAATAAGGTAGTCCAACTTTTTTTTTCTTTTTTTTTAATTGATTGTAGATCAATTAATTTTTTTTTTTAAGATGTTGCACATTTGCTGTATTAATAGAAAAGCATCTAGCTTTCAAAATTTTTTTCTCAGTTGAACTAATTTATTCCCTGTTATAAAAATAGAATTTTTGGTCACTTTCTTTCAAAATGCTTGCTAATATTTAACCAAGTTTAACAAATTATATAAAAGATGATTTTGGCATCAACCACCTGTGCTAGACGGGTCAAATTTGGATTCGTATGAATCGTAGTCGGGACACAAATGAGACCCGGGCCGCACTTTGTGACACCTCTGAACTAACCTGAATTACAATAACACTTGCTGAAAACCAGAAAACACAATGAACAGTAAATGATGTTTCCATTTTCTATTAAACTCTACAAGCCTTAGAAACATTCCTCCTAATTTTGACCAAGTCAGATCAGAAAATGTGAATTTCCTCCATTTTGCACACAGAGCATCTCCACGGATCGGCTCTGGATGTAGAATGAGCTCTGTGGCTTTAAAGTTGGGAAGATGAAAGCTCCTCCATCAGCATATGTGCTGACATGAAACTGTGACTTTTCACACCTCGTTCTGCTTTGGCTGAAGGTGTTTTAAAACACACACACACACACTGCTACACACAGATGAAAGATATATATATATTTTTTTTACATCAAAGTGCAACGTTTCTATCCTAAAATAGGTCATATTTACATGTTTTTGCCGTTGTTGGAGATCTGCAGGGTAGATCTGGATGAAATGCGTCCGTCTCGGTGAACTTCTGAAGAACGTGTCAGTGTGGATTGGTCGGAACCAGAGCAGTCTGATTGGTGGCTGTATATTGCTGAATCACGTCTGATTTGTCATGTTGCTCCTGCTGATAGGATGATATTTGTAATCAAATATCTCAGTAGGCAGAACATCAGGGTAATACAAAGAAAAAACACCCCAAAAAAGTCTGTTGAAGGGAGAAAGTAGGAGGAAGGTGAATTAGCTGCAGCAACAGTTGGTGAAGTTTAACATCATGTACACAAAAACAACTAACCAAAGTCAGCCTCTTTGATAACCTGCAAATGAGTTTTGTTCAGGATCATTTAAAAAAAAAAAAATCCTAGAGATGGTTTCATTATTATTATTATTTTCACATATGCCCTCCAGTACTTTGTTTGACCTTAAAAGCTCTTTTCTTTTCCTTCCCTGCAGGAATTCGATCCTGGGACGTCAATTTGAAGAGCTGCGACCTTGACCAGCAGCTGCAGCTGTTTATAACTCGCCACTCAGCCCATTTTTCCTCCAAGGTCAGAGGTCAGTTGGATGTGCTCCCCCACTGTAAGCTGGGGAACTGGTGATGACTTGCTGGAAACCACTTAGTGCTGCTTTTTCTGGTGGACTCAGAAAGCAGCAAGAAATAAAATAACACAACTTTAATAACGGCATTCAGCAAGAAACCTAAGATCTCAGCAAAAGTTTTTCTACCTTTTGAACTTTTCCACATTTCCGTGGCAACCAAATATGTCAATATGTTTTGTGGGGATTTTTATGTGAGAAACCACAGGCGTGAAAATTACGTTTAGTTTTCATATAGTTTTACAAGTAAAATAGAAATAGAAATTTGTGACTAAAGTTGAATACCTTTTTTTTTAATTTTTCTGAATATATCAGAAATCTATATCAGAGTGTCCGTCTGCGGCTTAAAAAGTCATTTAATGAAATCTGTGTACAAGTATCAAATTTGAAATACGACATTGTTACATGATCAGAATTCAGACCACGATTCTGTTCCACTCCCTCATAAAATAAAAGAGAGTGACTTTAGATTAGAGATGCACCGGCCCAATATTAACATCTGTTTCGGTTCCGATATTAATAAAAATTCTAGATCGGGTATCGTTATCAATGTACCCGATCTGTAAGGACAGATCTATTCAGTCTGATTCTGAGCCATGTCATGCTTTATCGGTTTTTTTAAATTATATTTTGAATTCCTAATTTCATTTTCTGAACCACCTGAAAGATGGTTTGTTGCAGTTTATTTTTAAGACCAAGGCAGTCAAACATTGCTTTTGTCAGCTGCATTTTCTCTATTATTTATTCTACATTGACTGTTGTACTGTTAATAGCACTGACTGAACAAATGGAAATTGTGTTGTTCTTTGATCCAGCTTGTGAAGCTAGTTGTGTATTTCACTGTTCCATACCGATGTATTTTAGTTATCAAATACATTTTTAATTAACTACAGTTATGTCTGTGTTTAAGAAAAAAAGAGTAATTTGAAGTCAATTCAGCATGGTTTTTCTGTACTGGATCAGTATCGGCCGATACTAAAGCTCAGATATCGGTATCAGTATCGGAAGTGGAAAAGTGGAAAAGGTGAATCGGTGCGTTCCTACTTTAAATGTGTCCCACAAATACATTTGATTGGTTTTGCCTTGACTGTATATTTTTTTTAATATTCATGTTGAGAGTTTGGAACACAAATATTTTTGTGGGTTTTGGGACGACTTTTAAAGTTGGCGATATTTTAATAATATCATAATTCCTATCTAAACAGAAAACTATTGATCACTAACAGATTGTAAGTATTTAGTTGATTGTTTGTAATATGCCAAATGTTGCTTTGCGTTTATGTTAAGTACATATCTAAAACAACTTAAAAGAAATCTGACCTTGCGTCTTTTGACACCTTGAAATTGGCCCGTCTCTTTAAGAACCTCCCATCCATTACGACACTTCCCTTTTAGCACGTCGTCATGACAACGCTTAATCTTGTCATCCCCGAATGCCATTTACGCTAGTCTTCCAGCAAACTTTTGAAAACTTACTAGCTAAAATTAAAATACATAAAGTGGGTTTTATGTAATTCTCCACTTTTCAGATTTTACTTTTAAGTAATTTTTGTCTTCATATTTGTGCATTACCTTGTATTAAATCCCAATAAAATACATTAGCAAAGTGGGGAGGAAAAAACAGTTTAAAGGGCATTAACACTTTTGGTTGACCTGTGCAGATGTGTATTATATGCCAATGTGTGACTGATTGCCAGTCGTTGGACTGAATGAAGGTCGATGTTTTTATTGTCATCCTTTTGGTTCAGGTGTTGCTAATCGTCCTGTGGAGCTGGTTGTCTCAGTTTTTTCACCTCACGTTATTTCTGGGTGAGAAATTTACATGGCAGGAAATTATCAGCTGGAGCGCTGGTTGTAATTAGACTTTATTATCTTTAAACCTGGAGGCAGCGATAGAGAAAGTGATATATGAGTGTCATCAACCGGGTTTCTATATTTATTAGCAGCATATGAGGTAAATGAAAAGGTGATGGCACACCTGTCTGGCCAACACATCCCAGCAGGAATGGTTTTATTACTAGCTCCGTTCCCACTGACCATGTAATTGCGCAGATTGGAATTACGAAAATAATAACAAATAAAACTCACTTTTCGACAAAAATAATTTTGCGCCAGGATGAGGTGGTCTGTTGTCTGTATCGACATTAGTGTATTTCGGCAAGAAAGCTGCGATATTCTACCAGTATCCAGATGTTACTACTGGTGGAAACCACAAAGAAAACAGGAAGTAGTAGGAGGATGATGGCGCATCATGTTTTTTAATGACTTATCATTACTTATCATAGATGTTTTGATTATGAATTGAGAAATTGTAGTATTTTCCACATTCGCGGAATATTGACAAAAATTGCACACGTTTGTAATGGAGATGCGGCTACTTTCTTCTAAAAAAAACCCCCAACACAATTATTAGTTTAAAAAGGCAACAAATATGATGGAAAATGAAAGAAGATGTCACATTTTGATCCATTTTCACCATATTTCATAGTATTTTGACTGTTAGTGTGTCATATCAAGTAGACAGCTGACTGAGTGCTGCAGTGTCTCTATGGGTGTGTTCTCGCTGTCTACAGGATGGGATGAAAATACTAAAAATGCTGAATCATCTGTCAGAAAAGGGGTTCATGGGATCTTTCACACACACACTCACACTCAATCTCACACACACACACACACACACACACACGCACACACACACACGCACACACACACACACACACACTCAGAGGCGTGACAACAGACTCAGGCCTGATTGTAACTGCACTAGAAAGACATTGCTATGCAGAAGCTGCAGTAAGCACAAAATGACACAGCATTTTTTCACACATCTGTTAAGCAGAGTGATTTTGTACAACTCATCTCCTTCCAAAGGTCTTGAATTTCAAATATCAATAGTTCAGTTCAACCAGATGATGATTAATTACCAACCAACACGAAGGAAGCTTGGCAACTAGGGTTGGTTTTCGATGAACATCAGTGGAAGTCAAAAATTCAGCATTCACAGATTTTCCCAAACATGGTAGATGTTTGTGAGCGATGTTATCTTACAATCTTGCAAATGTGTTTTTCTCTTGTCCAGCCTTGTCAAGTTTGGGGGAAATTTGCTTTTACGTCCATTGTACTTTTGATGCTTCGCTTCCATTAACCATAAAATTGGACTTAGGAAAATAAATGTGCTTAATGGAAACACTGCAATAAAAAAAAAATCCCTTGATAAAATGTTTTAGCGCTAATATGTGGTGGTTTTTCACCCATATCAAAATTTGTGTATTTCTCAAAAATGCAAATGCAATCGAAGCACTTTTTTCGCGTCTCGCTAGTCTTGCCAGTTTGCATGCAGCAGGATTGAGCCAATAGGCAACGGCCTCTTTGGACAATTTGTAGTTGGCTCTATAAAAGGTCTCACGCATCATACAGTTCATCAAAAGCTGAGTTTGTCATTCGAACATATTGAATCCATTACTCTTTTGTAAAAATCACTGACTACAGTTTCCCAAACCTCACCACTCTAAGGGCCTTGTTACTCCAACACCTGAGTAAGACGCTGACGCCTTTGATGGCTGATGATGAGTGCTAGTGCCGCGGCTGAAACATAAATCTAATCCGAAGTTGTCATGATTTTCAGGACTTATTGTGTGTGCAGACTTTGGGCTCATTCACACCAGCCCTGTTTAGTCCGCTTTAGTCAAACTCCAGTTTGATTGCCTAGAAAGACCGGTTCATTTGAGGAGATTAGAAATTGTAATGAAACTGGTTACGAACCAGCGAACTCTAGTCCGCCTAAAAAGAAGGTAATACAGGTAAAACATTTCTGAATCCTGCCTGCCCTGAATCAAACATGTGAAAAGCTCCCAATGAGAGAATAAATAGGAGCTTTGCTGCTCTCTGTTCAGCATTTCTCTCCCTCAGCCTCACTATGCCACAGACGTTTCTCGAGACGTCGTAGAAAACAGCTTCCCTTTAGTTAGCTGCCCTCTTTGCGCTTCCTCTGACTTCATTTCAGACACTTCCCTGATACTGAAAATAGCCAACTTGGAGTCTTCACCTCGCTGTAACAGCTGTGACTGGACTGTATAAAGAGTCCAGTCACTCACCTGTCTAACTCCAAAACCCCACATCCTCTCTTCCTCCATAAGAGCCTCAACTTACATGTTGTCCAACAGAAAGACTGAAAAAAGCAGACAGAAGTTTTCCTGCAAACATATGAACGGTGTCCACCGTCCCTTCTGTTTTCCTGTGGACTCCTTTGTGCAGAGATACACTCCCACTCTGCTCCCAGTCACAGTGACTCATGGCTACAGTAGCTGATTGTGTTCCTCTGCTTTCCTCCGTCAGAACCGCGTTAAATCTGGCAAAGTGTCCCCGAGTCCAACAGTGAAATCTAATATTTTTTCCTTCGACTCTCCCATAATCTCTAATACTCTCATACTCAGCAGCGTATTAGGGCTAGACTGACAGACTTTTTTTTTTAAATACAAGAATTAAGTCATATTAACACAATATTATTACCAGAAGAAAGTCACAACATTACTAGCAAAAAGCTTTGATCGAGTTATTAGGATCTGATTCTTTGTTCAAACTACTATGTCTATTTTGAAGAATCATTTCAAAGTTCTGCTACAGATAATTTGATGCTGATTTGCTAAAAGATTAAATATGTCCCATTTGTTTAGGACAGATTGTACAATTACTCCTGCATTCTACTAACGTCACAACTTTAATCGGGTAAAATTATAAGTTTATTTTTGTGTTATTTCGACTTCATCACCATACAACTTTTTATCTGGCATTTTTCTGACTCTTCTCATAATATTATTACTTTTTGACACTATTTTATCCTCATATCATTACAACTGTTTTTCTGATCTCATTACAACTAAATTCTTGTAATAAATTTTATTCTTATATTGTTCCGATTTTATCTTCATTGTTTTATGACTTTGCTGTTCAACTTTATCCTCACTTTATGACTTTATTCTGGCGACTTCAGTCTCATAAATTTGTTGTTCAACTTTGTTTTTCTTATGACTTTATTCTCATGATAAAATCATGGTTTTCTATTGTCTAACTTCATTCTTGTAATCTTATGACTTCTTTCCTGTAACTTATTTATTTTTTTTAGCCTGGCCCTATTTTATTCTGTTCATGAAATGCAGCCAAACTGAAATTGTTTTAGGTCCATTATTACATACCATCACTCACTTTTGTTTTCAGGTTTATCAACAACTAGATGAAACTAAAAGACATACGGTTTGATGAAAAAAAGGGAAAAATGTTGCCACCTGCTAATTTGAGATCAATTCACATATATTAATTTCAGTTTCAGATTTCTGTAGTTGTCATTTCTGGAGCCTTTGTAAGCAGATCTAATTTATATGGCGTTTAAAATCCAAAATGGTCAAAATTCAGCAAACATCTGTTCAAGTCACAACATTCACACACAGTTCAGTTTGACTTGCAGTCGGACTCAGCTCATCACATAATGCGTTTGGTGAAGAGTTTTTTCCATTTAAGGAAGTTCAGCTCATTTTACCGACTCGTCCACTTTGCACCAAACCCTCGTTCTGAGCGAGCGTTCAATTACTATTCCCATGATGCTTTTCAGCAGGCTTACAGCTGACACAAACAGCTCACTGATTCTCCACATATCCATGCTTACATGTTGAAGTTGAAATTGCTTGTAGCTGATGAGATAAGTGGCTTTCTGAATGGTGAGATCAGGCTGTGATCAGAATTGTCTGGTAAAATCCTGGTAAAATCCTGATTACCCGTCTTTTTTATTTATTTTTTTATTTTTCACCCCTTTAATGATCGTTTTAGAAGGTAATTATTTCAGACAGTTTTGGCGTTTTATTCATGTCGGTCTCTGTCGCAGTGTATTCATTTGAAGGTGATTACCATGTTAGGAAAACTGGCACCGGGGCCCCAAAATTTCCCTGCGGGGATAATAAAATCCAATAACCATGAGCCTCCTCCTGACAGAGGTGATGAGGAGGCCAGAAAAACATCGCTATGGCAACACGAATTGTGATAGCCTCACTCAGGATTCATTTCCTAAAAGGTTTTATTCATCTTCAGGCAAAAATAAAAAAGTGAGCTACATGTTTTTGAAAGAGCTTTTTTCCTGAGTTTAACACTTTTAAATATGTAAGCAACAAACACAACAGTAACACTATGACGCTATGTACTGTGTGAAAACTATACAAGAGACAGTAGTGGAGCATTTTTAATGTTTATATATATATATATATATATATATATATATATATATATTCCAGTGAATTTTTGGATGACTTTTATTTAATTAATAGGATTTAACAGCTTTTTTTTTTACATAATTATATTAACCACTTCATTTAAATAAACAGAGATCCTAAAATTGACTTAGTTCATTTGAAGTAATGTGCATTGTGCTGCCACCAGCAGCAACTCATTTAAGCACTTTTTTATTTACCACATAAAGTAGTTTTAAGATGTTTCAGGTGAAATGTAGACTCCACAGCTTCATCAGATTTATGAAGTTAACTTAAGTTGCATCGTGATTTTATGTTTTAATTTGCTTTAGTTTTGTGTAACCAGGTTGTTGTTTGTTGCCGATTTCTGTCCAGGTTCCTCCTGAAAACGAGATCCGGATCTCATTGGGGTTTTACATACAGGAATTAAAATAAAGTTGCATTTACTAAAATAGTTAGTCAATCAGTTAATTTAATGAAAACTAAAACAAAAGTAACTCGTTCGGTTTGACAGTAGAGTTACATGTACTAGTAGAACCAGCTCAACATGCTCTAGTTGTGTAAACTTAAGATGTAAAGCTTTGCACATGCTCACATTTTGAAGTTTTGAAAACTAGATTTTTTTTTTATCAAACGGGGTTTTTTTTCCCATTTATTGTGTTTTCAGTGCAGCTGTAAAAGATTCTTCTGAACGTCACTTTATTCAACTCTGCTTTCCTAACAGATTACCCTTTTAGTTTTTTTTTTAGCTTTTTTTTTAAGTCACGCCATCTGATTGGAGCGACCGCTGTCAATTCTTCCCGTCTAGCTCTGCAGATAGCTGAGGGGGAAGAAACCACGATGGAGACTGACAGCATTGATTATCTTTGATCACCCACCTGCCCCCCAGATCGATGCCGCCTGGCTGGAGGAAAATCCATCGGCCGCAGCGTAGAACTAGATAAGAGAATCTTACTGCCATTGGGGCGACAGAGAAGGGTCCACTGTGGGGAACCAGCAGCGTCAGATCTCCGCCGTCGGCTCGGCTGGGTTTCAGAACCAGGTGATGGAGAAACAAAGTGGACTTTCTCACAGACTGGAGGCGACTTCTGCTAAACCTTTATGTAAATGTGAAGCAGCTGCTTTGTAATCTGCACACGTTCCTGCAACGGCAACATCTTTTCTTGAATTAAAAGAAAAAATAACAAAGTCAGACTAAACATCTTTCTGCCTATTATTAGTCTCTCTGCTCCCATCACTTTCTACGCTAAGCTATTCTTTTATTAGCGTCCATCTCTGCTGAGGCCATTGATTTGACATCTTGTCCTTGGTTTCTGTTGTTTCAGGTGTGTGAGTGTGTGTGAGTGTTGTTCTCTTAAAAGGCAGTTTAGATGAAATGTGGATAAAGGCATTTAGAGGAATGTTTTGTTTCATCAAGGTTATTTACCACCTGTATCATGAGAGGTTTTAGCTGAGAAATTAGAGGCAGTCCTTTCTAAACGGAATTTCGTTTTAAACTCTCGACATTTTTTCATTTAGACTTTGCGATGCTACTCAGAATCATTTAAACCTGGTAAAGAATAAAATGGTCTGTAGGAGTTTGATACATCATGAATTTTTTTTTTGTTGCTAAAATCACATTTGACAAAACAATGGCCTTGGTCACTATTTTAGGAAGGTGACAATGTTTTAACCCTTGTGTGCCTGAGGACTGAGGGAAATGATACAAGTTTTATGGGTGTGGGGTCGGTTGGACCCCATTTGTAAACACAAGGGTTAAAACAAAGAATTAAAGATCCCTCTTACAAAAATAAATAAATAAATAAGAAACTATTTTTATTTTCAATAACATTTTGGATGCTGAATTTTTAGTTAAAGATAGCGTTTCGTGACCCACAAGCGTTTTCGACCTGACAGTTTTGCCCTTCGTTGCAAAAACTTTAGACACTAAAAACTAAACATCCGGTCATATTTCTGCAGTGTGGAGGGCATGTATTGACATTAAAAGGTTGCGCATGTAATCTTAAACCAGAAACTCGACCGGCACACTCTTTTATTTATTCCTCCAACTTCTTTAGCGTCTCTGCGGTGCGTCTGCATGGAGTTATTATTGCACAGCAGCAGAAACAAATGTAGCCAAAGAAGTGCGCTGGCAGAGTTTATCGACCTCGGGTTTGAAATCCCTCTTGGAGTTTTCCAATGTGATCACTTTTCTTTTAATGGCCACATTCAGTCAGAGTGATGACGCTGCTGATCAGAGCAGCGACCCGCACAGAGAGAAATACAATCATCGCTTTCCTCCATAGTAAGAGTTGCCCTCCCCCTGGTGTAGAAACCGTGTAATGCAGCAATGACTTCATATTTTCTCAGCTCTCCGTCTATTTAGGCTGAAAAGCCGCGTTCAGGCTGCCCACACAGGAGCGGGTGAGACGGGCCGTGGATTAGTGTCAGCGATTTACTCTGATTAACCCGCCCACACTGATCTCACAGGTGTGTGTGTGTGTGTGTGTGTGTGTGTGTGTGTGTGTGTTTGGATTTAGCTCAGAGACAGTTTTTAAGACAGAACTACTGTACTGTTATGTGTTAGTGTGTTTCCTGAGAACAGGTGAATGAAAGAGAGGCAACATGCTCATGTTTCTGAGTTTGCTCTTGATTTTAATGGTTAGTTTGTTCAGAGATCTATTTTCTATGCGCATATTAATATATCTGTATTGTTCACCAGCTGCTAACCTTTTGAAAACGCCTTGCAGGGCAGATCCACATCAGTTCTCGTCAGAGCGAGCTGAAAATCCAAATATAATCGGCTTGAACAGACGAATAAAAACTGCTGCTAAAGCTGCAAGATGTAAGTTACCAAAATATGTTTTATCCATGTTTGTTAGAAGTATCATCATGTCGTGACAGTATGATATGAGACAGATAACCTGCTAAATAAAAATAAGATTCCCATCACCTCCTTATAGAGCTACTATTACTGTCTGAAGAAATGACAGTAATGTGATTGGTCAAATCCAACCAATCAGAGCCAGGGGGAGGGTCTTAGTGCTATCAATAATGCTCGTCTATGCTAACTAGCGTTAAGCTTCGTTGTGGTGAACCAGCTGCAGCGTCGCAGCGAGAACAGCAGAGTGTGTGAGCAGCACGTACATGAGTTGATTGACAGCGCTAAGGCCGTCCTGCCCTCTGATTGGCTCTTTCTAGTTAGCACTGGGATTTTTCCACCGTCACGACATGGTGACAAATTCAACCAACATCAAAATATAAATATTAAAAAAAAAAAAAAAAAAAAAAAAAATATATATATATATATATATATATATATATATATATATATATATATATATATATAAAAGTTACATCCTGCAGCTTTAATGTTTCACCACATGTTGAAATATATAAATTAGCGTTTCAGTGCAGCGATTCCTTAGAATTGTTCCTAAGCAGATTAGTGAATATTTCTGTTGGTTTGTGGTAAGAAGGGAGCTCTAAGCATCCCAAAGGTCCCACAGCCTTTGAAGTGAAGTAGCATCACGTCCTTCCCTGCTTTCTGATGCTCTGCTGCTCACCGGGCCGGGGGGGAGGCGAGGGCGGGAAGAGGGAGAGAGTATGTGGGAATAAACTCAGAGCAATCGTTACGTTTGGAGCCTACACACGCACGCACGCACGCACGCACACACACACACACACACACACACGCACACACACACACACACACAGGTTGATCTCAGTGAGATGGCTTAGTCATGAAAGACTATATGATCTGATCTCTGATAAGAGGCTTGCAGAGCGATCACGATGGCGGTTTTGTAAAAACTGAGCATTCCTGACGGCAGCCATGTTACATCAGCACAATGTTTTCAGAAGGCCTGTCAGGATGACGATAAATCGTCCTGGAAACGATTACGACAAGCGATGATATTGGTATTTCGAGATCATTCTGAAGTAATGCTATGACAGGGTAATAATGCACTTATAACATCCAAACCTTAATTTTTAAATCTTAACATTTTACATTTTAAATATCCAGAGTTTAACACAATCAAGCACAAAAAATAAAAAAGGAAATAAAAACCACACACAACTGAAACCATAATTAAATGGATTGCGAAGTCTCTGCAACAAAACTGTCCTTCAAAAAATATGAATCATCTTTTTAATATATGATCCAACTTATTGATTAGTTGATTATTGCGACAGGTTTACGTCTTAGTCATGTTCAGAGGTCGTTTTAAAAATAATTAATGGCCTTTTGAGCCTTTTTTGTATTTTGTCACTTTACAATGATGAGCTTTGATGGATTTTGTTGGCATTTATGTTATAGTGCATAAAGATGGCAGGAAAACAATATACTTCTTTTATTTAACAACGTTTTATTTATTTATTTTTTCCACAATTTGTGCACATATTTGAAAAACAGCTCGAGCTTCGTTGGATCGATATCGATAATAATAACAGATTTTATTTCTATTATAACAAAATGCGGAGCTTCCAGACAAACACGAAAAGCTTCTCTGAACACCAACCTTAAGGTCTTGCCACTGATTCTCAGTTGTGTTTAGGTCTGGACTTTGACTACGCCATTCTAACGCATGAATCTGGACCGTTTTGTCGGAGTTCGTGCTGCAAATAAAATAAAGTTTATTCGTACGCGACACAATTCACGTTTTTCCTGTCAAACATTTTACAAGTATTGCATAAAAGAAACAAACTATATAAATAAAGTAAAACCAAATGTGAAATTAAGTGCTACTCTGGCGTGAAGGTCAGATTTATTAACCATTTCTCTCTCCAGCCTTTCAGCTTAGACTGTCCGCCATTAAAATATGTTCAGGCAGACAACTAGATGACTTCTGATTGGTTCCACAGGACTTTAGCCTTTTTTGGGGGTAGCAGCGTAAAAGGGGCTTAATTAAGAAGTACTACTCTTCAAATGTTTGGGCAAACAAAATGAAAACAAAGTTTTATTTTCCCTCAACGTCACATAAATATTCAGTTAAAATACATTGCAGCCAATTGGAAGCAGCCGTGTTTTTAAGGAGCACCTCCTTGCTCTACGTCGTCTGTGTTTGTTTGGTAAATGAAGAACTTCGTTGCTCTGGAATTTTTTCAATTCCTCTGATTAGTTTTGGCCGACAGCCATGCTCAAAGGAGCCTGACAGATCGCCGTGGCTTTACAGATTTATGGTGATTATGCAAGCGCTGCTTTTTAACCAAATAAACAAATAATTCATCACTTCAAAGATAAACATTGGTTACCTGCAGCCCAACCTCAGTGGCGTTTATGAACAGGAACCTAGCGGAGTGTTGTTTCCATGGCGCCCGCTGACGGTGAGAGAGGCCCTTGGGGGGTTTGGGGAGGGGGTGATTAAAGATTCACAATCACTGGTGGACCCAATTTGCTCCCTGTGTCAAGGGGATGTAGTGGTTATGGCTGTTGCTGTGGCGACCCTGGAGTGGGACGAGTCCCAGGAGGCCCTAGAGGTGCGAGAGATGAAAGGTTAAAGAAGCCTAAATTAGATTTAATCAAGGTGAAGTCAAAGTTGTTGTTGGAGGATGGGCAGGATGGGATGGGAAGCTTTCATGGTATACAACCGGAGATATGATTGAAATCTGATCACTTATATCAATATACTCCATTTAGAAGAGGACATTTTATTTGCTTAGGATAATAATAATAGCAATACTTTTGGAAATTATTTGGTGTACGTAAATGTCTGGTTTCAACTCTAACTAGAATTTACACCTTGCTCTTGATGAAGCTTTCTTTTCGACAATTCTGAAACGTTCCATAGAAATCCAACCACTTGTTGTTGAGGCTGATCTCTCCCAACCATCAACTTAAAATCTGGTGTCGGTACGTCAGTAGGGTTCTGGGTACAACCCTCTTCTTTTTCCACAAGTGCTCTGTCAGCTGTGCCGTGATTTATCTCCTCCTCCAATGCAGCCTGAGCAGCCTCATCAAGTATTCATGCAGCTGCAATTTCTGCTCTAAATGCATCGTTTTACATTTAAAAATTGGTGGGGGAAAAAAAAACCTTTCTGCAAAGGGCAGAAATACATCAATAAGTTTGAAGAAGATGAAATACAATACCTGTAAAAAGCCATACAACCCATTGGATGTGTTACTTTTATTTTGCAAAGTTAAATTGAAAACAAACTCTATAAACTAATGACAATTAATAAAAATATTTAACATGAAATAAGAGATTTTTATCAAAAGAGACTAATTTTGTTGAATACTTTTTAAGAGCACTGTATTTTTACATCATCATGGATATGTTAGCAAACCAGGAAAGGTGCAGGGGATGGATTTCCAGATTCCTTTAAGCTGTCTTTTGTTTTCAGTTTTAAAGAAAGCTTCTACTTTAGAAACGCTCATCCCAAAAGATTAGCTCCATATCTTCAGCCAAGCTCTTAAGGTACTTAACTTAAAAATTGTGTCAGATATCTTACCGACTTCATATCTAATCAAACTGCCTTCTTGGATTACATGAACATTTCGGAGTGAATGGTGGGTTTTCAGAGCTGTTTTATTTCCACATCACCTCTATTGAAGTGTGCATCCCCTGCTGTAACATTTACTTTGCCTGTAGTTTGAGCTCCCTCTATGATTCTATAACTTATTGGACGTGTTGAAAAATCCTGCAGCAGAGATACTGGATGCAGAACTGATAATAAAAGTAATTTAATAAAAACCATATATAGATGCTACTTAAATGTCATAAACTATGTCCAATGGTGATGTTTTTTGTTCACATGCTTCAATATGCAGACACTCTGTCTGCGCCAATGAAGGTAACCCAAAGACCAAAGATAAAGAAGACTGTGTTAGCATATGCTGTAACTCTAAGACAGTTTTCATTATGTGTATGAATGCATATTAAGATGTGTTTTGTTTTTGAACTATTAAAGTAAGTAGCTATACGCGTCTTTAGAGGGGAGTTTTGAGTATTTTAGCTATTTGCGGCTAACTGTGGTTTGCAAGTACTGGGGCTCCACTCAGCTACAATACTGGGGCTCCACTCAACTACTTGTTGATGCTAATATTTTTTTATGTTTATTGTCTGATTAGACTCATTAGTATTTATATGTTTGCTACATGTAATATAAATAGGATGTGTGAATGTGTGAATATATGAGTTGTGTTGAACATAATTTACCAGCAGTATGCTTCATGCACTATGAAAACACAAAATCTTACCAAGTATTTTTGGTGTAGATTTTAGTGCAAATATCTTACTACACTTGAAATAAGACAAAACTAATTTAAAAGTAGATTTTCAGCAAGATATAAGAGCTTGTTTTAAGTAAATAATTTCTTAATATTGATGAAAAAGTACAGATTGTTTCACTTATAACATGGGAAAATGTCTTGTTATAAGTAAAATAGTCTGCTAATGGAACCAGTACTTTTTCATCAATATTAAGAAATCATTTACATAAAACGAGCTCTTATATCCTGCTTAAAGGTTACTTTTAAGTTATTTTGTCTTACTTCAAGTGTACTAAGATATTTGCACTAGAAACTAAAAATACTTGGTAAGATTTTGTGTTTTTGCAGTGTGTGAATGCCGCTCAGGACAAAAGTTTTTCTCTTTGCTTTTGGAATAAAGGTTTCATTAAACTCAAACAAACCAATCACCATTCAGGATCAAATGCGAAGGAGCATCAACTCCATGTTGATGCAGTTAAATCATGGAAAACTCTTTTGTTTTACATCTGACATTTTTTTTCTCTTTTGCCTTCATGCCTCTCCCTGACACGGTGGTGCCCAGGGCAAAGAGCCATTTTAACCAGCTTAAAAACTGCTACCACCAACAGCACAAAGCCACTTGTTAAATATTAAACACAGTAAACACAGTAAAACACTGTAATGAACCTACACACGCACGAACGCACGCACGCACACACACACACACACAGAGAAAGTCTCATTTAATTAACCTACTGATGGACAAACCTCAAAATTTGAGAACCGCCAGTTGCCACAGGTCCACTAGCATTTATCTATCTCACTTTAACGACACCATTGTTCTTTTTTATTCTCACTGCAAATCACCTTCTGCTGTTGAAATATTACTTCCTGTGACAAATGGTGTCTCCATCTTCCATACTGGAATCAGGGAAGGAGAGATCTTCATCACCGAATGGCTCATCTGGACCGCTTAGAGCAAAGTGATTGAGCACAAGCTGGCATAGACGTTATGACTGGGAACGTTAAAGGGCTTTTGTCCAATGACAGGCTGCAGCCCTGGATCTTCATTACTGCTAAATTCCTCCTGATACACCTGAATACAAAACATCAGCTAATTCACTATTAGATACCCTATATACTACTATAACATGTTGCATTTTTGGTTACTTGAAGGAGTATTTCTTTAACAGAATCAATCTACTCTGCTTTCTATGGTTTATGTACAATTAAAACACTGTGATTGCTGTGATAATCAAACAAAGTAAAAGAAAAAAGCCTAGAAAAAGCCTTACTTAAGTAATAATACTGAACAAATAAGGCAGTTCATTAATGCAGGTTTAACAAAAAAAAAAAAACCAACTAATTTTTAATTTGTTTTGTACATGCAGATCTGGACTTAGTATTTGTTTTCTAGGCAGGGTTTTTTAAACACTCACACTTAAAGATGCACTTTGACAAACTGCAAAACAAACAAAAAAAGAGATTATTTGAAAAGGCATGAAAAACACAGAACATTTTCAAGTATAAAACTATGAGAACAAAAATTATTTTTGTCCTGGGCAGGCCTTTGGGTACAGCAAATATTTGGACTGCCTTGGTCTCCTGGCATGCCTGCAGGGCCCAGAGGAAGTCTTGTGTTGTTGAAAGTGGAGGCATGAACTTTGAAAGAAGCAAGAGTTTGCTTCAGGTCCCATGAAGAGATCTTAGGCTTTCTAGAGACTTATCTGTGGATTGTGTGTTCTTATCTCAGGGTGAACTAGGTTAGACAGGTAGACTTGAGCATGCCAGAAGTTGTTTTGAATGTCCTTCACTGTCCATGACAACTGAATAGTTTTTTCTTTTTTTTTCAGACACATTCTTGAAACAAATACACCTAACAGATCCAAAAATCAATTTCTCTGATTGCCACAGAGTTCCCATTACCATCCATATTAAAGAAATCAATCAGTCCTACTAGCACTTAGGCGTCACGATTGCCCATCTCTTGTCTAAGAAATCAACATTGATCCAGTCTGTAAGATAAACAATGTTTTTATATGTTCCTATGAGCACTACTCCTCGCTTTTTGCCAAATCATTTGGTTTGACTTTGGTTTATGTTGCGCCCAACACATCTACAACCCCAGACACCTCTCTCGTAGCCACACTGCTTTTGTGTTGACACTGTTTATATTCTCACACTCCACCAGTGAGAAGCTTTGGTTTCCATTTCCCCGGCTGCTAGTGGAACAAGCGAGGAAACGCTGCTTCTTCTACCTCCTTGCACATCGTCTTGTCCTGTGCTCTCTAGCAAGCGTTCCCTCTGCGCCCCGTGGCATCGAGCGGGGCGAGGGGCTTGTGAGTGCTGTTGCTTTCCCTCGGTTAGCGGAACATAAAAATTTCATGTTTGGTTCAAGAGAGGGTTTCGTTGTAGCAATTATAACTGACTTGTTCTTTCAAAATCATTTCCACTTGATTGCAGACTTTGGGGCTTGATACCAATTGAATGGGCCTCATGAATACCGTAGCTTTCCACAGTCATGGTGAAACCCGGTCAGAAGAGAAATGCATGGTCATTCTTTGCCGTTCTGCAGGTCTGTTTGTTTTGTGATTAAAATGCTCTGTCATCTACTTACGGTCTTTGATCAATTTTGCTACAATGTAAAGTAGTCGGTGTACAGCTTGTACAATAGCATAAATTTGCTGTCCCTTCAAAGTAACTCCACTTGCAGCCATGAAAATCTAATCTGCTGGCCACAAAAACAATATTTTGTGTGGCCGCCACTATTGTCCAGCACTGCCATAACTCTCTTGGGCTCTTCACTAGGGCTTCACAGGCTGCCATTGGAATCCTCTTTAACTCCTCCATAATGACGTAATTTTGTTCCTTCATTTTCTGTTTGAAAATCCCACAGGTGCTCAATAGGGTTATGGTCAGAGGACATGATTGGCCTCCAACACCTTTACCTTTACCAGTTTCTTGAGCAAGGTGGTGGTCGTCTTGGAGGTACGTTTGGGTTGGTCACCATGTTGGACTTCCTCACAGGACTTTTCTACCATCGCGGACTAGAACCCTTTCTAGTTCTCAAACATGACTTTGTACCAGTGTTGCATTTCCACTAGAACAAGGCTCCTGAACACCAAATCTGATGCCATTTGTGCATAACTGGTTCTTCAGTGCGAACAGTTGCATAATCTGTTGTGTCACCCTATGGGCCGGTCAAACTGGTGACAAAGAAACAACAAATATGGCAGCGAACAAGGACCACAGAGGTGCAAGGTGTCCTCCATCTTACTACTATGCTCTTCTCCCATGTTGTTCAATGCCCCATGGTTCCCAAGAGGAATGGAAATGGGTGGTGGCTCTCAACAAACAACGGCATTTGGAGACACATGAACCAAACCTGTTATAGAACCAGAGTTCTTACTGTACAGCAAACTGTAGCTCCCCACAGTTTGCCCCCAAACTATGACACTGCCACCACCAGGCTTGACAGCAGGCAAGACACACTCTTTGTACAATTCACCTGATTGCTGCTACACTTACTTCACACCATCTGAACCAGATATGTTTCTCTTGGTTTCAGTCGACCATAAGACATGTTTCCAGTAATCCTTAGCCTTAGTCTATTTTCTTCCACTAACCTGCTTGTGGGCTTTCTTGTGCATCATCTTCAGAAGAGACTTCATTCTGGGATGGAAGCCATGGAGACCAGTTTGATCCAGTGTGAGGGGTATGGTTTAAGCAGTGACTATCTGCTTAAACCATAAAGCAGTCAACCTCTTCAGCGATGCTGGCAGGACTCATATGTGTATTTAGAAGAGACAACCTCTATATATGACCATGAATTCGGGCACTCAGCCTCTTTGGTCGACCACGGTGAAGCCTGTTCTGGAAGGAAGCTGTCCTGTTGAACTGCTGTATGGTCTTGGCCACTGTGCGTGCGTACTGGCGCTAATCCTGTGCCTAAACTGCACTGTCATCATGCGCTACTCCCCTGTAATCTCTTTGAGATGGTTCAGCTCTCCCCATGTGGACTAAAACATTTTATTAGCCTCCTGTTACAAAATGCATTTACACCTTTTGACACTTTCTACTTTGTAATTCCAACCCAGGACAGCTCATTGGAGAAGGGAAGCCTTTTTATTGGGCCATTTCAGGTAAATCATCTCATGTGTTTATGGAGAAGTTTCCCACTTTGCTGTCTTTGATCCGTTGAAAGCGTAGTGCTGTTGTTCCTGTACTACACTCTGGCTTTGGATGTGTCTTCATGTGATCTCTTTGGTTCTCCAACAATACTTGGTTAAAGTTCCTTGTATGTTTTGTTTTCTGGTTTTAGCTCAATTGACCTGTTCAGAGAAAAAGGGCAGAAAACTGCTACTGTTCCAAGTTGTTGCTAGCTGACTAAAGAGTAAATGAGTTAGTTGATACCACCAACCCATTTAGTTGACTGTGAGAGGTTTAGCAGCCAGAAACCTTTAGTTCTGGACTCTGGACTCCATTGAAGAGGTGGGTGAGAGGAGAACATTAGCTAAGCTGAATGTAATTATGATAACTCCTCTCACCCCCTTTATGAGACTGTGGGGGCCTCAAGCAGCTCCTTCAGCAGCAGGCTGATACACCCACTGTGTAGGAAGGAAAGATTTCAGAGGCTATTCAGACTGTATAACACTTAGACCCGGTAATGTAGCACTGATAAATTGTTAAAATATCTGTACCACGACTGCCTTTGTTATCGCTCACCTTGGCATTGTGCAGTACCATAGTTTCTTAAGTTATTTCTTTTTCATTATATTTCTAGGCACAACATCACAGCTTCTTTTTAAAGAACTAGTTTTACACATGCCGTCATTGGTGGTTCAAATGGAGCTCAAGTTTTATCATGGTATTTTGTGGTACTATTGTGATAACAACAAAGGGGACAATAAGAAATATTTATTACTTTTCTTTTAGGAAACTGAATGCCACAGCAATCGCAGCCCCACAAATACAAGTACTGCTCTAGAAAAACATTCAACTTGTAACAAGCTTCTTTAGTTCACCAGTCACATAAAGAAGTGTGATTTGTGTCAGTAAACGCCAGTAGAGGAGTAATCTGATCTTTAAATTCATTTGTATTCATTGGTACAGTTTTATTGAACAGTGGAGAAAAATAGTAAAAACAGTAAAATTCTGACAATGCAGACAGTTTTAGGGGTTTTCATCATTATTTGGAATTTATTGTGACAACAATACATAAAATCTTAAGAAATTTATTATGATAAATGACACAGTAAATATCCACCCCTATATGCTGAATAGCTTTTAGTTATTTTACGTTGTTTTCTATTGTGATTTAATTGTTGCTTGTTGGAATTTTGTTCTTTGCTGCTGTGACACATAAATTTCCACATGGTGTAATTAAAGTGTATCAATCTAAGATCTGTTTTCTAAGCCTACATTTCCCAGAATGCTGTGCGGTTCTGGATCGGAGTTTGGTGAAATTATCAAAATTCTATTGTATTTTCTGTAGGTATCGATCACGTGTTTCGCGATACATATATCTGTTGTAGCAGGAACACATCTCCTCTTTTTTAAAGGATCCTCAACTAGCAACCCTCTGACATTCATGACCTGATTTCCCTCCGTTGCTTGAACACCACAGATGAGCTTCACTTCACCTAGAGGACGAAAGCAGAGGACAGAAAGGAAAAGTGATGGATGCTTCCCTCTGCCGCGGTTCATACATAATGAAGGCAGGAGTTCAATTATGCAAAGCTTTGATATTGATCCCAGAGTTTGTCATCGCTGCGTCCTGAGACGTAAGGAGAAGGATGAGGAAAATATGTAGTATAAATTTGTTATTTAGAGAGAACAACGCCCTGCTTCAGCCTCCTGTCCATAACCTTTTAGCTGTCTCTGCATATGAACAAGACCTTTCACGGGTTCTCCTGATTGGTAGTTTAAGGTCAGTAGGTGGAGCTCCATGGTGACAGCGTCCACTGAATGGACTCTGATCAGCTGACTGGATTCATTCAGGTTACAAAAGGGAGCAGAAAAATAGACGAAGTGTGTTTGTGTTTGAGCTCACAGGGCTCCTGCATCGCCAGATACAACAGCGCAGCTGGTGGTGCCGCCGTACACACATGATTCTGCTGTCTCACACACACACACACACACACACACGCACGCGCACACGCACACGCGCGCACACACACACACACACGCATGCGCACACACACACACACACACACACACACAAAGCTGTCAAAACAGCATTCAATTATAAATTAGATGCAGACATCTTACTAAAGAAAATACACGCTAGTATAAGATAACTCTGATCATCGTTTATCAAAGTTTTGTGGCAGGAAGAGGTCAAATTAATAAATATTTAAACACGTAAATCACCTTAGTAGGATGTGAACTAGCTGAGGCAGGTTCGGGAGAAGTTCGGTGAGCTGCTGGTTGTCACACAGCATGATAGTAATTTGGCTTGTAAATATGTAATTAACTTGGTTGTGGGAGGACGTTTTCCGAACAGCGTCATGACGAAGCTTTTTTAGGTGAGACTAGAGCTCCAATGTGCACATCTTCTCCTTGACCTGCCTTAAATACAATCTGATTGGAGTAACACTGGTCATCTGATGCGAACCGTCTTCATCACTTTAGGATTTGGTCGAGTACAACTTCTCGTTGCAGGAGTTGTACTCAAAGTTGCTTTAATTTCAAACCACATCAAGATCATGAATGTTCTCTAAGGACTGGTAATGGTCGAATGTATTGATGAAACTACCCATTAACAAGCTGTTACAATATTAATAAATAGCAGTCTCTGCATTGAAGAGTACTTCTTACAACAAAATAATAAAATCTGCTGGGATTGCAACTCTTTTTCTGACGTTTTTTCCTGGAGGCTAACAGTAACCCACTGTAAGCTGATACTGAAACAGAAGACACTTTTTTTCTTGTAGAAGCACGAACATGTATTCGACCGTGAAGCATTTATGATGCTAAAATCACAGCGCCTTATAGTGGCCTGGCATGACAACTGCAGCTGACTCAAGGTGTCTCGGCTGTGCCGTCTAAACATGGAACTTTTCCCCAATAAATATTTGAAAATACCTGCAGTTTCCAGACAGCAGTCTTGTAAGAAAAATCTTCAGTCTTGCTAAAAAAGTTCTTTAGATGAATGTCAATATGACAACACTACACTCTGGTGGAAGGCTGCTGTCATTGCGTGGTAGAAAGTGTGCATCTGGTGACTTGATGCTGTAGAGGAGTTCCTTTGATCTGACAATTACAACTTTTAGTCTCTAGAACGTCAAACAAATATTTACGGTGAGCCTTTAATTTGAAACATGTGCCTTAGTGTGTAAAGCATGCCTTCACAGAGCGGCCTTATGAACCTCCATGTGTTCACACTGACTTGTTGTTGGACTCATCCTTAAACTATGATTGTGCAAAATAATCATAGTGAAATAAATGTGATAGATAAATAAAAGGTGCTAAATGAGTGCCTTGTGCTGTGTTGTATTTTCCACATTACAAATGTTTTTGTCACACTTTCAGATAATGAAAAACGACAAAAAGCAACTAAAATCACTTTTCAACAAATTTCTTTGCTAAAGGGAAAAGTCCTATCAAAATCCACTAGCATTGTGTGAAAAAGTAATTGCCCCCTTACAACTAATGACTATTAGACACAGAGTCTATTCTTGACTCTGCCTTCAAGGAAGTCATCACAACATGGCTCCTCTATGAACCCTTTAGCAATGGTTTTACCAGCGTTTCACTGAGAAGTAGCTCCTAAAATGAGCTCAGCAGATATGCAGTTTCACCAGCTGTTTGCTAATTGCTGCTGGCTAGTCTGAAGGATCTGAGTGGTTGTAGTCGCGGGGGAGGGCTGCTCTGTGAAGCAGAAGCTTAGAAACTGGAGCTCAGAGGAGGAGCTGCATCTCTAAGGCGGAGCTAGGTCCAACCAGGGATTTTGTACAGCTGAATGGTTGCCATGGAGATTAGAGGATTTCTCCGGCAGTCAAGGTGACACTCTAAGTGTTTTTGATGAGGTATTACATTATAGCATGATGTAAAGCTAAAAAATAAAATAAATTTTACATAATTCTTCTTCTTTAAAATCGAAATTGTGGGAATCGTAATACTCTGAATGATTTTATACTTTCTCCTTCAGTTCTGTCCTGTAGATGGCCTTGTTATCATAGACAGTGAATTTACTTTAATACATTAGCGAGCTGCTGAGTCACAGCAACAGGTGGACTTTTCTCCCACAAATGTGGGAACTGAAACTTACATTTTTGGTCCCGTTTTACTTTAAACATCCACTAAAATACATTATTATGTATTATGTATTATGAGAAAATACTACCCTTGAAGTCCAGATATTAATTATTAATTATCCAGTGTTAATATTCATGTGACGCCACGCCACACAGTCCTCTTTCACTGCAGATTCAATTTTACGTGCTCGCTGAGCAATTTGCTGCACTGCGTTCTGCCAATCAACGCTCGTTGCCGCTAATATTTTAATATTAACATGGAAGTGAGGACAGATACACACGGAATAACGTCGTCTCGCATAAACATCGCCACTCTGGGTGTCTCGTGCGTTCAGCTCGGCAGTGAATGAGTTACTGCTGGTGCAGTGTGTGTGTGTGTGCGTGTGTGTGTGTGTGTGTGTGCTCGGCGCGCCCCTCCCTGGTCGCTCCGCACGCCGCTGCTCGGCTGCCTGCAGACGGATGTTGCCGCATCTCGGCGCGCTGCGCTGCGCTCCACCACCACGCTGCGTTTTTCTCCAAATGTTGCCAAATCTCCTCCTCTGTCCTCCTGTCTCTACCCTGACATACACACACGCACATTCTCTCTCTCTCTCTCTCTCTCTCTGTCTCTCTCTCTGTCTCCAACACACACACACAGACACACACACACGCACTCTGACAGACAATCACACGTAACAGCGACATTTCTCTCCGGCTTCTATACACACACACACAACTCTCCGCTGAAAGTGGCTCATCGTCAACTAGAACGGTACGTTGAAACTGTTCCGCCTTTATTGTGACAGCTTCTCGTGTGGGATGACAGCTGCGTGTATTTTTGCATATTTTCTGTTTATTTTCGATCAGGTTTCTCTCCCATTTTCTGCACACAGACATGACGTCTGTCCTCCCGGCACTGCGTATCAGTCGGGTTTCTTTTCGCTTGTTTGTGTTGCGCAACATTCTCCAGCATCCAGGAGGCAGATTCTTTTACTTTTATGCGCAGTGGAGGTTCTTTTTTTTTCTCCCCCTCTCTTATATTGGATAGAGGAAATTGGGGCATGAGACAGCACAAAGTCGTTAAATGATCAGCTCTCTTAAATCTAGCCTGACATAAGGACGGTCAAGTAAGGTTCAGCCAGCCAGAGGGATTTAGTCAGGTCGCGTCTTCATCCACTTAATGCAGGTGATGGAGAAACGCAGTATTTAACCTATGTTTTCCCTATGAAAATACTGGATACCCCCGTATTCCATAGCAAATGATGGAAGCTTTTAGTAAAGCTCAAATATATCCATTTAAAAACAATGGAGTTTGATTCTAGTGTTTTGTTTGATTCCATGACATGAATCAATCCCGCTTTAATCACTGTGAGCTAAACTAGATAAACTGTGGACCGAGTAGAGATAACTAGAGTCTGCTCAAAGCGCAAGCAAACCGAGCCGCTTTCTTTGTTCCTCCAGGCCAGCAGGGGGAGCTCTTCTGGAGTGAATGGCTTCTCAAACAGATGCCAGAACTTGAATCTAGGAGTAACATTTTTGAAGATTGAGCCCCATCTTTTTAAAAAACCTTTTAAAAAAAAAAACTATTAAAAATGAATTTTACATCTTTTAAGTATTAAAATTTACCTATAAGCTTTAAAAATGTAACAAAAGTGGGAAAATATTCATATTTTGACTGTTAATAAGGGTTAGTTAGTGTGATAACCTTGCATAAATACACCATGGTTTTATGGTATTTACATACAATTTTAAGCAGCATATAACTGATTGGATAGTTTTTATTTAAAACAGAAGGGGCTCAATTAAGCCTGACACAATAATCAAGAAATCAATTAACCACATAACAAATTAAAATGAGCTCAATAATTTCCACTGTGATGATTTTTTTGAAGATCAGTTTTGTTTAAATGTCTTATTTATAGTTTCTTTTGTAAATTGTTTTCATTTCCTCATTAATTTATTGTTTGTTATTGTTGTATTTTATTTTAGATTTTAAATGTCTTCCAGTTCCAGCATTAAATGTTCTTTACACAGTTAAAACACTGGGAGGCCGAACTTGCATTACAATGCCGTTATCAATATATTGCTGGAAAATTGTCTCAAAACAGCAATATTATCGTGTATCGCAATAATTATTGGGACAATGTATCGTTCCTGCTAATTAAATCTATTGGTTAATCACAGTTATTTAGATTATTCATTTATAGAATAAAATACATTTAGGTGCAGTTTGAAGAATTTAGAATGATGAATATCAACACCAGCATAACAATTTCATATTATTTTATCGTATTAGTGACATTGACCATATTAGTCAATTAGCCAGGCTATCTGCTCAGGTAGAACCTGATGTGGCTTAAAGTTTCTGATTTTTTTCATACCAGATCCGATTTCTGATTTTAATCCAATTTTTCTTCATTTTCTTTGCTTGTATTCTAAAAAACCATTTCCAAATGACAGAAATTATTTTCAAAAAGGAGCTTTTATTTCAATCTTCTGTGAGTTGTATAATGGAGTATCAGGGCCAGGCAACGATAATGATTTGTTAAATTGTGAGAAAAGAGTCTCAGTATTAGTAGAATAAACACGCAATAGTAAAAAATCTTAAGATTAGAAGAAAAAAAAAGTTGTTTTAATGAGAATTAAGCGTCAATAAAGTTACCAGGACCTGATGAGACTAACTCCGTTTGTGTAAATCTTTCTTTGAAATAGTAATTTGCAGAATATTTTCAAAGTCCTGCATCTGATAATTTGATGCTGACGTGTTAAAACATGAGATACTCTATGTAAAACTCTAACCGAAGCTGCTCAACATTCCTCGCTTTAATCTTTGGAATCGTTGGAATCAGTGTTATCATAAGAAACACGACAGAACATATCTGGTGTTAGGAAATGTTAGCCTTCTTTCAGTTATTGTTGACTGGAGGTGAAAACTGGCATTATCTGGTTTCTGATGGCTGTTGAAATTTACTGAAAACGGGGCCCCGCATATCAAAACACAGCCCAGGTCCCCGTACGGCATTGGAGTGGCTCTGGAGATAACTCCCATCCAGGTGATGCAGATGAACTCATTGACTTCCTCCTCCTGCCGCCCCTCCCCTGGCTGATGTTTTTCTCTCTACCATTGCCATGGTTTCCATGCAGCACGCTGGCAACAGAACGGCAAAGTCGCTCTCCTCGCGCTTGTTTTTATCCGGGGCAGGACGAATGACTGTGCAAATCCGGACCCGGGTGCAGCGCGAGACGATGAAGACGGTGTGTGTGGGAGTGTGAGGGTGGGAGGTATGTAATTTGGTTAAAACAAGCAAGCGGCCATCGTATGCACTCCAAAACAGATCACTGTTCTTCTGATGATTCATTCATGCTGAGGAGGATGCTGCTGTTGCACCATCCTCGTCTGTGATACGTGTGTGTGAGTATAGGGATGTCTGCAAGAGGATGATTGATGCCAAGCAAAGCTGCTATTTTTCCAGATTAGTCAGTGTTCCTCCTTCTGTGCGTTTGAGCTACCGTCGTGTAATAAAGCTGCTCCAGTTTCCTTTGCAGGGTCTGCTGGTACCGAACGGTTCCTGTGACTCAGCAAAAGGTGCTTCGACCCAGACTCTGTGTGTTTGTTAGGGATCTAAATGAGCGTCTGTTTGTGTGCAGGATTATTTTTAATCTCATGTGAAACTGTGAATGAATGAGTTCTGGACGTGGTGTTTTCCTCGGAGAAAATCTGTCCATTGTTTTACATTCTGGCTAAAAATAGGCCAGAAAAAAAATAGTCTTCCAACATAGAGGTCTAATTTTATTTAGTCAAGGATTAGAGGAGGTTTGGTATGAATTAAAAATGCTGATTTTTTTTTTTGTCCGTCTCAGGAATCTCTATCCAGCTACTGTCAGTACGCAACTGGGCAAAAGCCGATATGAGATTCTCTCAGCGTGATAAACAAATGTGAAAAAAAACAAAAAAAACTTTGTCATGGTATTATTGTAGTGAGTCGCTGTTATTCATTGGGAACAAAACCGCCTGTAAATAGCTAAAACCCCCTGCAAATACTTGAGAGCTGCTCTAAGAACACTCATAATTCTTAATAGTTCACACAATAACCAAACCTTAACTTACATTAATACACACAGTTTAAAAGGTATTAGCTCTACCACCGAAACTAACGTCTACAGTCTTCCTCATTTTGACTTTGGGGTTCAGCCAATCAATTACTGAAATGCGAATAATCTCTAAAATTTTGTCCACAAATTTACTAGGTTACCTTACCGTTTTCAAAACAGGAAAGCATCAATTATTCCATTTCTGCTGCTGTTAAAGTGACATACTTAATATTATGTAATCATACTGATTGTGACATTTATTGACTACTTTTTTTGGCAACACAGCAGTTTCATATACAGTACAGATATGGGGTTTTTTAGCTACAGAGATTTAGTGGGATAAATTAGTCATCGTCAGCTGAAGCACTAGGTTGTTTTGAAATAGAATTGTAGCAGACGTACAGAGTGCCAAAAAACTGAAGTAAAATATGGAATAAATATCAGCAGAATTAAAACATTTACATAAACCTGCTTGTTGAAAACACTGACACCTAGAGTTAGCTGGCTAACTAGCTAGTTTAGCTAGCTCCTAACATTTCTTTTAAACTTTGTTTAAAAAAAAAAAACAGATAAAAACATTACTGTAATAACGGTGAAGGACAGTGCTCCTTTATAACCAGGACAGTAAAACGTTTTGTTTTGTTTCACTCTCTCGTTTCCAGCTTTCCAAAGAGGGAAACATGGGAGGGAATGAGCCGGCTAATCTCTGCAGCAAACTCCGCCCTTTCCAGAACTTTCTCTGCCATTTTATTAAAAAGACATTAAACCAAATGAGAAAGTGTTTATGGTGTCTGGCCCTATCTACATGTAACTATGTCGTGAATTTAGCATGAAGGTGTCTGCTTTAAGCTTGACACCCTATTCCATTTATGATTGATATTTATTTTGATATAGAAAAGAATGTAATTCTGGAGCTATGCTTATAAAGTCCAATATAAAGCTTTTTATTTTAAAATCAAGCTTGTTGATCACTCGGTTGCAATTTGATGGCAAAATCCTCATTATGCCTAAGCCATACATGTGGCGGCGTTTTCAGTATTCAGTATAGAAAGTATTGTGAAAAAAGGCAAATGATGAGTTACAAAACGCTCTCTCAAAAAATTTTCTTGACAAGTTTTCCGGCATTTAGCAAATAGGAATAATTTTGGTAATTCTAACTGAGCTAAAACATGAAAAGTTTGGTCTGATTTAACGTCAGAGAGAAAAAAAAACGTGTGTCTTTTTATTTGTTATATTTAAATATCTGGTTTCAACTGTATGTCAATGCATGGTGAATTCCTCACTCAGCAAGGATTACTTCAAACACTCTGATGTTATTGAAACTTTTTGTTTAACTTCTAAATTTCCCCAGTAATATTGTTTTATTTTCTTTTATTTTGTTTACTTGAACCTAGTAGTTTTTATTGCCTCATCTGTTGCACTGAATGTATCGCTCCATGATCCAGCTCTATGATCCAGCTTAAAAGTCTTGGTTATGGATGAAATAGACATATTTAGCCGGACTGTTAAATTCTCTGAGGACTTGATGAGAGGGGAAAAACGATTTGGTTAATATTGGTCTTTGTCTCATCTGGACCAAAGTAGAGTTTCCATAAAATATTAACGCTGTTTGTCTTGCGTTTGCCATGGAAGATGAAAATAATATTAAAATGTGTGAAAAATATTAAATCTAAAACTGAAAGAGGATAAAAGGGGCATTTTGTCACATGTTGCATTATATTTCTTAAACATTCAAGAAAAGGCCCTGTTTATGCCAGTATGTTCACTGATGAGGCAAACATTTTGTTCTGACATGCTTCTAATTAACCTCAGTGTCATTGACAGAGCTACGTTGAGATGTTATGCTAAGTGATGTGTTTTGTTAATGACAGCACATGCTAGGGTTTTCTTCACTCTTCATTAAATCACTGGCTGCGTCTTCTTCAAACATGGCCGCTGAAGCATCACCTGTTGGCAGGAGATGATGCTCTTATGTGTTGCTGTGGTCTGTTCTCACGTTGCTCTACAAAACCTAAATTTTACTCAAATGAATAACATTTAGCTTTCTGAAAAATAGAAAAAAATCTCTGCAAATGAGTTCTCAACTGAAGTAAAAGTCTTGAAAGAAACTTTTTGTAAAGACAGTCCTAACTGAAGGGCCTTCCTACCGTGCTGCAGACGCTGAAACAGTTTGCAGTTTCTCTTATACGTGTTTTAGTTTAGCTGGCAGCTTAGTCACACAGGATTGATTACCATAGCAGGGCTCTTCTGCACAAACAGATTCAGCTCATTGACCAACTAGCACTGCAACCAACTCTTTGTTTTTTCGATTAAATGATAGTTTGTCAAAATAAGATGGATGTTCCTTGCTGGGCAAAATTAATCAGGTACTTATTGTACCGTTTTATGTCATATAGAGCCATGTGTGTTGTTTTAGTTTTTAATCGTCATACATGCAATAAACCCCAATCCGGCATTACATCACAACTAGTGACAAGTGACGTGAATAACACCGATTGTGTGGTTGTCATGGCATCTTTTAAGGTGTTTTCCACCTGCCACATTTGTTACATTGTCAGCTGGTGCGGTTCTCTTTCACTCTGCACCATGTCTAACAAACCAAATACTTTGAAAAATCTGTTCCCTTCCCTCTTCTGTGGTGGCGCTCCACCAAAAACCACTGAAGAAAACGACCGGAAAACTTCTGAAGAAGACACTGAGCGCAACTCCCTATTTAACAAAATGTCAAAAAAATGTAGTGGCGTCAGATTTTAATGGTTGTAGGATTTCTCTTTTGTCTTTGGCAAAAGACCTTTAGTTCTTTCTCCTGCTAGCGCTAGTCTATGTATTGTGTTGGTTGTATTTTCCCAGAATGTCGTGTGCTGTAGTCTACTTCCTGCTTTTGGAGCGGTTTCCAGTCAGCATGCAGTTGCATGTGCATTCGAACCGCGCCGGAATTCACTTCAACCAAACCGGACTAGAGTTCGCCTTTTTAGACAGCATCTGAATTTGATTACGCGTTTGCACCTCCCCAAAATGAACCGGACATTCTACGGAAGCGAACACGATTAAAGCATCTGCAACTTTCCGGAAAGTTGATGTTTTACTTGCAGGAAACAAAGGCAAGCATATGAATATGACTGAGTTGACTAGCACCACATAGTGGTAGCTGGACGATTGTCTCAGGACATCTGCAGCTGTTGTGGGTCGTTCCTGATCTGCATCAATCAATCAACTTTATTTCTTTAAAAACCACTAGGGTAGCCAAAGTGCATTGGACAGTCAAGTGGTTTAAGGAAGAAACAGTAATTATCTGCTTTTCTTTGTTCCAGTTGATAATTCAAGACCTCGTCCACACAGAGACAATGTTAGGCGTACCTGCAAAGGTTTTTTGTCGTTTTGTTATCTTAGGAGACCAGAGTATATAAATTTGAAGACGCCGAGTTCATGTTCTCTCTCTCTGTTCTGCATGTGCCTCGCTCTCACAAACACCGAACTTTGTGCCGTTTGGTGCTTCTTCTGTCGTTCTCTGGCCAGTGTTACAGTGCCACAGATTGGCCCGGCGGACCCACTACAACATTTTCTGCAACCTGTTGTTGCCTCGTGCTTCCCACAATTAACTGAATTGCAGGAGGAGCTTTTTGTTGAAACTACAGGAGTTATGGGCTGTAAAAGAGAACATGAAGTTGTGACAGATTAGCTGCCGTCCAGCTTTACATGCGTCTGAGAAAGTGATTTAGAGGAAATGAGGTGTTAATGACGGGCACAGGGTTTCCAGCACACACAACATGTCTTACTATCCAACTGGTGAAGCCGCTGACCATTGTAAAGACGCTGCCACCCTCACGACTCTCCTAAGACCACTTGGCGTAGCTGGAGATTGCAGACCTCCTCGACTGTTCTCTTTCTTCATTAGGTCGTCTCATTAAAGTCTTAGGCGACTTATGTCATGGGGTAAACACTTGAATGGGGCCATTAGATGGCTTGCCAATCTGTAAACCAGCCAGATTATGTAAATGCAGCATTTGGAATCTGCTTGAACTGGCATCTTTAACGCTCCAGACTTTACACTGATTTGCCGTAGAAAGAAAAAAGAAAAAGTTACTGCTTTATTAGGTAACAAAGTTCTCTAATCAGCTTGTTTACTGCTAGGAGTACTACTGCCTCTGCTCACTGCACAAATATAATTACTCCACCGCTCTTCACATACAGACATAATAAGACTCTCTCCTCCCTTAAACCTGTCAGTTAAACCGAGGAGTCCAGAGGCCATTATCTGCACTCCGCAGAGCCAGGCGACTTGTTGAAGGCAGACATCTAGCGGGAAGGTTGTGACTTTGATGGCAGCTTCCATGTTGCTACCAGACGCCGAGTTCCCTACCTGCTCAGTGCAGATAAGAGAATCACCTCAGCCAAACCGAGTTTCCAAACACTGGGAGCAGGTTAAGAAGGACCAGGAGAACAAAAAACCTTTTAAGAGACAGACTTCACCGAGTTGTCTGCTCAATGTCTCCAAGATGTTTTGCCTGCTACAAAACTCATTGTTTTTACCATAAGAAATAGCTTACAGTTTTGTAAACGAGGTTCAGTAAAAAAAAAAAAGTTATGAATACTTAACATCTTGCATCCAACAGAAAAACCTCTTAACATCTTCTTACAGTTTAAGTTCAGACTCTGATCCATGCAGGAAAAAATATTACAACTATTTGAACAGTTCTCTTAATATTTAAGATAAACATAAAAAACAGACTATATTTGGTTGATTATGTTCTCTGAGTAACATTATATCTACAAATCCCTCATATATTTTCACTGTGCTGTGAAGCTAGACTGCTTCTGATGCAGCCTGGGGGAAAAAACACCAATCTCAGCCATTTCACCTTTATTTGGACTGCAGGCTCTAGTGGAGTATTTCTGTGCTCTGAGCTGCTGATATTGCTACAGTGTTTCCTTCCCTTTAAGCCTAAAGTATATTAGCAGACAGGACCAGATTCAATATCCAGCTGAGCCGTCAGCAAGTTAAGGGCTAATGGAAGCATGGATTAATCACTTGAAGGTTAAATAACAAAATAAAAATAAAAAAAAACTCACCAAACACAAACCAAGGTACGGAATTGATTGAAGTGAAATCTGAATGCATATGTGAACGCCAAGCAGACCAGGGACCGCTCCAAATACAACCAAAGCAAAGGTTCGAGGCTAACGTCAGCGGGAGAAATGGCTACCAGACAAAAGAGAAATCCTACAACCGCTAAAATCTGATGCTACTCCATTTTTGTTTACATTTTGTGGAGAAGGAATTTGCACTCATGTCTTCTTCAGATGTTAATGTGTCGGTTCCTTCACTGGTTCTTGGTGCAGCGCCACCACAGGCGAGGAGGGGAACAGGTTTTTCAGACAAAAGAGAAAAGGTTTGGGTCGTTTGACACAGTGCAGTGTGAAAGAGAACCACAGCAGCTGAAAACGTAACAAATGTCGCAACTTTGTTCCTCAGTCTACCGAACTACGAGTTGTGAAATTGCACTAACATACAAATTAGCTACCATAAACAGCGCCTTCCTATTCCAAGATAACGTAAAAGCTGTCATAGTTAAATCAGCGAGAGCCTCAACTTTGTCAAAGCAAGAAACAGACCAATACAGCTGAATATTTCTGCCTTTTCATCAAAACTACGTCTCCTAATATGTTCGTTGAGTTTGTCTGAAAGGCACAGAGAGAACGGCTGCCGGAGCCAACAGTCCTGGGATTGGTCGGCAACAATGGAGAGCGGAGAGGGGCGGTTCTGGCTCGGAGAATGCAGCAGTGAGCTGTCTTTGCAGTGTTTCTGCGCCTCCCTGTTTGTTCTGCTGCCTTTCTCCAGACACAGAGAGGGAGAAAAGATACGCATATGCAGAAAAAATATCTATAAAATCCACAGTGTCTGAATTGTTGTGGAGCAGGGCTGCTTCGTCAACTACTCCTCACCCCACCTACTCTAAACTGAGATCACTCGGTGTTTTTCAGAGGAACAGATCCAGCCTGTGCGGTTTCCATCTCCGCTCCGTTCTGCATGACAAGCCCTCCGTCTCCGCAGATGTTCCCTCTCTGTCTTCTTGACAGTGGAGAGACGGTTTCATTTTTGCGAAAGGCCCAGGTGTGCCCTCTGTGCGTTCTGTGATTCCACCTTCGGAGACGGTTGGGGAAGCTATTTGTTTTCCGCAAAACTGCAAGGTGCACAGCTGGCAGGTTGTGGGGGCGAGGACAGCAAAACATTTCCATGTAATCACCCCAAAATCTGAGACAGTGTGAAATGCAAAACCCAAGTAAAATCTTAGTTTATTCCTTTCATTTACTGGCTTAAAATGAACATATCGCATGACAAACTGAGTAGTTTGAAGAAAAAGTCTTCTTCTCTCAAAAGTCAACCATGTAGATTCATCTTTACACACAAAACGGTGACAATAAATGACAAGCTGTAAATCTGATTCAGAGAGAAATGTGCAGAAAGAGCGTCTGACGGGCAAAAGATAAAAACGCCAAGCCCACAGAGAGAGCAGTCACACAGCCAGTTTGTGCTGAGTGCAGCCATATTGAGCCGAGGCGAGTGGGGGGGGGGATGCCTCGATGTCTGCCGCTGCTCCCTTCAGATGGTGCAGAGCGGCAGCTAATATTGATCTCTTCATCGGGAGTTATTCCCAAAGCCCCCAGCCCCTGCCGTGTGCTGACAGGGATGTCGGTGTGTATCCAGTGTCCCTGACACACCCAGTCCTCAAAGGGATGGGCCGATCCGAACCCATTTACTTTGTTTTTTTTGTTGTCGTTTTTTTTTCCATTTCACATTTACTGTTGACATTTCAGCACGCTGCTTTAAGAAAATCCATGCGGCAATAAGCGTCGGTGACATTTGTAACCCTTAAACAGTGCAGCCTGCGCTGCTCGTTGTGCACCGTAAGCAGGGCAGCTGGTTTGTAAAGCTGGAAGTGATTTATAATCAGAATCCTCGTTAAAACCGAACACCTTTGTTTGTGTGGCTGTTTTTCAGGGGTAAACTGACAAACTGATATAAATCCACAGGCATCACACCTTATGTTTCTTCGGCGTTAATCTATACATCGGTGCTGGATTACTTTAACAACTAGAAGCTGCGGTATTGTGTATTGACAATGTATCCCCATCTTATAGAACACAATCATTGACAAGAACAAAGAAACATTTTTTTAAAGTATAAAAATGTAATTCTTTTGAACGTATCGTATCGACTCTTTATTGAAACATTCACGGCTGCAGTCCACTCACTGATGTTATGGAAACTCTTACTGTGTTACTGTAAAGTAGAGGTGGACGGATCAATCCAAAACATTGGTAATACCGATACTAAGTCGGTACTGGATCGATACTGGCCTAGTATTGATACTGTAGTTTCAGTTCTTGAAATGCTATTGTATTTTTTGTACTGTAGTTTCTCAATTCTACCTCAAAATTTGTTTTGACTAGTTCTTAAATTATAATAATCTGAACTGTATTGAGGAAAAATGAACAAAATCATGTTATGTTATTGAAGTATTTTGTAGCTACATAGAGACTTTGTAGGTTTAAGCAAAGTAATTCAAAGAAGAAGAAGAAACACAAAACGCCTAATGGTCAAAGGTTTGGTGATAATCAATAATAACTTCAATAATATAATTACCCTACGTCAGCAGATGTTTGGCATTGACAGAGAAGGTTTGAAAAAGTAAAAACTACGTCAAAACTACTGGAAAAGAAAGTGTTTTCTGACCTGACAAACTTTATGCTCACAAACTACAGCCATGGCTGTCAGTACGTCTCAGTAATATGTGGGTCTTTCGGAGACCCACAAATTCTGTCTAAAAGGAAAATAACTGCTCTGACTCTATCTTTTTTTTTGTTTCCAGTTAGCTACCACACAATCATTCAACATGTTTCCATTAGAAAAGCCTTTTTCTGTCAAGAACATTCTCATCCATTCTGTCTTTACAGTAGATAAGTTACCCTCTATGTAAAGTAGTGCCTTTATACCTCCAAAAGGTCCTTTGAGTAATAAAAGTGCATTTTATAATTGCTTATATGCAATAAAAACAAAGTAAAAGTCTGTTTGAAACTTACTTATGTTTTGTTCTATTACTATTTATGACACCTTTGTGTTTTGCCTTTAGCTGCAGCGTGCTTCGTTACAGCGTGTTCAGCTGGTCAGTGGGTGAGTGAGCTACGGCTTTGCTTCGTGTCAGAGTTGATCAGCCCCTCTGCCTGCTTTTAGATAAGTTATTACCAAGCAAACCAAGCCAGGAACATAAAGTTGCACCCCGAACACCACCTAAAGCTGGAAATAAATCACCGAAGGCCAATACGTCTCTAACAGGAGCCGCAGCCGACGAGAACCGAAGGAGGAAATAACATCCTGCCAGTTTATAAGCCTACGGATTTTAAAGGGCAGCTTCTCCGCATTTCCACTTATTCTCTCTCTCTGCCTCTCTTAAAGCATCCGTCCACTGTTTTTAGGTCTCCCAACAATGAAGGATAGAATATGCTGTCCTTGCGTGTGTGTTAGCGTGTGTGTTGTGGGGTCAGACAGGTATTATTCAGACCTGTCCTCTCCTTCGCCTGGATGCGGTCGACCCTTCGACCCCGTCTTGTGTCTGTCGCGGTGATGAATGAGGTCCTTCTGTTGGTCGACATGTTTTTGACAGCCAGTTTATAACAATTCTGCCACATGAAAATGAGAACTGTCCTTTTAACCAGCGTGCCTGCTTGTGTGTTGCATCATGGTTAAAACAATATTACAGCAGACGGTCTAAATATGGGGAAAAATGCTGTTTGGAATTTGCTCCCTGGAAAGAATATTAAGGGGGAAGGATTACATGTTTTTCAGGCAGACCGTCCTATTTCAAATAACTATATTAACTTCAGTTCTTGTAAAAATAATGTATATATCAAATGTTATTTAAAAGAAGTTTGACATTGTAATTCAGCGCCTTGAAATTGGGGCTCTGTCACCTTAAGAAACTTATTTTCTTTCTGAAACTCCACCTTCACCTCCACATATTCTTAACCTTTAACAACGTTTCACTGAGAAGGAGCTCCTATAATGAGCCCAGCAGATGCTCAGTTCCACCGGGTGTTTGCTAATTGCTTCTGGCTAGTCTGAAGGAGCTGAGCTGCTTTGTGAGGCAGAAGCTTGGAAACTTCAGCTCCAACAAGGAGCTGACGTTTCTCCTTGGAGCAAGCTCCTCCACTAAGGAGGAGCTTTGTCCTTGAAGGCGGGGCTAGGTCCAACCAGGTATTTTGCACAGCTGAATGGTTGCCATGGAGATTAAAGTATTTCTCAAACATGCGTGAAAGAATCAAAGCAACACTCCAGGTATGTTTTTGATGAGGGTATAACAATATAACAGGATGTGAAGCTCACAGTACTGGCCCTTTAAGAGAAATGTTAGAAATCTAGGTTTCATGTGAGGTCTTGATGATAATTTTTTTTCTTTTATGTTTAACCCTTTGGGAATTCATAAAACTGACTAAACACTTAACACCTTCGTGTTCCAAAATGGCACATTTTTTCACACTGTTATAAAAATTCAATATTAAATTTTTTTTCCAATGTTTTCACATTAAATCTATTTATCAGCTTCAGACCTATCCAGAAATATTAAGTTTTTAATATTTTCTAAATCTTTATGTTTTTACACCATTTTTGTCAAAAAAACAACAACTTTTTTTAAGGTGAAAAACCGACAATATGTATGTTTTATTTATTTTTTTAAACCTGTAAAGTAGAATATTTTTGACGTGTGTGTTTTAGCCTTGATTAGGTAGAAAATTAATAGTAACTTTGATTTTCACGCATCATTATTTTTGGAGTAATGAAAGTTAAAAGCAAAAACTGACACTCTTATCCCTGGTGAACCAAAATGGTGATGATCTTGAAAAGATCCTACACCTTTTAAACACGTACCATCAAGACGTCCATTTTGGACAGGCAAGAATCCCCAAGAGTTAAAAAAGATTTGGTGCGTTCTGGTTTGTTTGGCAGTAGAAGTAAAGTTGTGTCATTTCTCCCTCCTTAGTCGTTCTTCGGGCCTTCAGACTGTGTGAGGACGGACATTGTGAGGAGCTGGCGGTGATGTCATTCTTGGCATGCGGCAGCCCAGACTCTAAGAGACCATGACACTTTGCCAATATTCCCACTCTGCCCACCTCTCCTCTCTTTACCAACCCCCTTTCTCCATCTCTATGCTTCTCCTCTCTTTCAGGGTGGTCAGTCAAGCCCGTCGGTCTGTGTGTTTTCTCTCGCTGCGGCTCAAATTATTTACTGTTCCTTCAAAGCTTAAAATAAAACCAGAGGAATTCATGAAGTCATGGTTTCTTTAACTTGGTGGGTATAATAAATAAAACATGAGTTGTCGGGGCATGACATCACTTTACGTGTTTAGCATATTAGGAATATGGAACAAACCATACAAAGCTACTTTTATTTTGAAAAACATGCATCACAGTTACGTTGGAACTAATCACACCTGGTGCAGGTTCACATAATAAAGATCAAATAGCAGTAATACAATGAATAAAAAAATAGGCTTTTATTTTAATGATTAACTCATAAACTTTAATCTGAAAGGCCGACAACCATCTTTCATAACTATTTTAGCTTGTTTATTTAAATATGAACACAGAACATACATATACATGTACATGTAAATACATGTAAATTCATTTACATGTATTTACATATACAAAAATGTAAAACATTTACAAAAAGCATTCTTAGCTGATAAAGCAGAAACTAGAAATGGAATAATAATTTTTATTTATCAAATATTAAGCCAGATTTTGGATAGTATTTGTAGGTTTTATTTTTAAGGGCCAACATAATTTTCCGTCACTGGTTTAGTTTTATTAATTGTGACATTTTGGGGCTTTTATTTTGAAGAATGTATTTGCGCTTTAGTTCAACAGGCAAAACTTTTACTTTAAATTTACATATGAATAATCTAAACTACAACATTTTATGGTTTTTATATGTAAACGCCTATTTAAGATTTATTTTGAAAGGCCAGCATATGCGTTGCCTTCCTTTATTCTGAAGAACTTAAAAAAAAAGTAAAGCATTACTGCAAAACAATGACATCATTCTGGTGTAATAATAGAGATTTGGAGAATAGCTGAGCTTTGGTGCATGATGAGTATAAAGATGTGAGCGTGAAGCTGTGGCTGTGTGGATGTTTGGCGTCAGCAGCAACAGACACTGAGGGACAAACATTTTAAGACGAAAGGGGCCCGGACTCAGAGGATCGGGGGGATATTCAGTCACTCTGAAACTGGAAAACTTCTGATTTTTTTCTCCATCCATAAAGATGAACTTCCTGAAACGGCAAACCGCTCATTCGACAGCTGTTCTTGCTCTCCTGTCTTTCCCTCGTCTCCCTCGTTTTCATTCTGTTCTGGGAGTGATAATGAGTCTTTTGTTCAACCAGGTGGAAATTTCTCCACCAATGACAGTAAAAGTTAGTAAAGTGCTTGACAGTGTTTTAGGCTGAGAGTCCGGTCCTGATTTATGAGGCAGTGGCTTACGTAGAGATAACGACGCGAGGCTTTGGCAGAGCCCGGCTTCGTGATTTAATGTAAAGGAACAGTTATCTAAATCTGCTCACTGTTTTAAAATGTAAATCTTTTTTAAAGGATTTAGTCAGACGTTGAATAGATTTCCGGTGTGTCTTGTAATTAATTGTGGTTTTTGTGTGCGTCTTCCAATTCAAAAAACGATCATTATGGCGGCCGAGTGTATTGTTAAAGCGCAACTATATACATCCACATGCATGTAGAGCAATTTATCATGACAGCCATCAAATACTCCAAATAACACATGTATGTGATATGTAATATCCACACTGGTGTTGAGTTATCTTTGGAGATGTATCGTCAGTGAAGCACATCACTATAGCAACTAGAAGCAAAGGAAAAAATTAAAGTCTTAATGTTTGAACAGAACTCAACAGAAAGTCTACCAAGTGATCATCAGGCGAAACACAGTAGCTACGTATAAAAATAGATCGCAGCTGCAGAATAAACTGAACTCCCCCACTCAGCTCCTTCAGACTAGCCAGCAGCAATTAGCAAACACCTGGTGGGACTGAGCATCAGCTGAGCAAATTATAGAAGCTACTTCTGAGTGAAATTCTGGTAAAAACGTTGCTAAAGGGTTAATAGAGGAGCCATGTTGTGTTGACTTCCTGAAGGCGGAGTTTCAGAAAGAGCAGGAACTTCTTAAAGAGACGGTGTGTCTTTGGAAAGGGGGTTAGCTTCCAGAAACTAGTGCTGTCTGGTGGGCCATGGCAACCCGTCCCAAACCCAACTCACTCTGGGGGGGGAAGAGTAATAAGCTGAAATCAGAAACACATGTAAACCGGAGTAGAATAGTGAAAACGTTGCACATTTCTCTTTCATTTTTGTTTGACTTTTGTGACACCTTGTTATTTTTACATCATTTTGAAGAAATTAATTAATCAGACGGTGAAGACTACTTCGCCCCCAACCAACCATTACTCAACTGAACTAAGTAACCTGTTGACACTACCAACAAGCACACTGACTCAGCAGGGTCTCAGTATGCTATTATCTTTTATTTTCCTGGAGAGGCCGACAGCTAGCCGTTACTGACATAGCAGAGCTTTAGCTGGCTTAGCAGCTTAGTGTTTTAAATCACAGGACCAGGATTAGCGTCAGGAGCGTCGGCTTCCTGCTGCTGTTGTAAATCAGCCACAACCCCAAGAATCTGGTTGCTTTTGTTACTTGCGCAGGAGATAAATAGACAATAATCAGACGAGAGGCAATCACGGCGAACGGATGTGGTGTTTATGGTTTCAGCTGAGCAGCTGCAGCAGACCGGGGATGTGAGACGTGTGAATGTGATATATGTATATGAGAAACATCCAGAAACATTTATGTAACACTAATTACTTTTCTGTGAGTGCCCCTCATGGTCGTCTTGGCTTGTGACTCATTCAGCACTTCTAGATTAAAAAACAACAAAACAACCAGCTGGACTTTTAGATTTGACTCGCCCTCCTCTAGAAACGGGCCACCGAAATGAAAATGGAGACGTTCACGTCTGTATTAGCGCCTTTAATTTTCCGAGCCACTTCACCCAGTTTTATCTCTAAGCGCACACAATATTAGCCGTCCTGGCAGAGGAATGAGCTCACATTAGGCAAATGAGTTTAGGAACAGGATAATAAGTTTTTCATGTCAGCCCCAAGTCAACCTCTATTGGTCTGATGGGTGTAAAAGGCCATCAGTTCACCTCCATTGACTCAGATTGGTTAACTTAACTTCACTTTTATGCGATATGACCTTAGTGAACATAAACTGCTAAAGCAGGAGGACACCCAGAAGGACCCTTTGGGATATTTGATTTTGTTTTAGGTGAAGATCTCTGTATCCGTGCTTCACAACGTGACTGTCGATTGGGTAAAGATAACAGACATTGTTTTTCATTTATTTCTTACCTTCCATTTTATACCTGAAAAAATTATTTTATTGCTAGAGGTAATATTTACAGGGTGTCTGTGCATCCTTAATAGGTCTTAAATTGATGTATTTAAAATAAAGTCCTTAAAATGTATTAAATTCTTTTTTTGAAAAAAAAAAAAAGTAAGTTGGCCTTAAACATTAAAAATGGGTCTTAAATTTTGGCGTTGCATGATTAATCTTGTATATTCCAAGCAGTTTTTTTTTCTCACTAAACTTTTCTGTCAGGCAAAAATTTGAGTTAATTGCAGACATCGTCATTCCATTCGGTAGTTGAGGCTACTGCAAACTAGCTAGCTAGCTAGCTTTTTGTGTCTATCAAGAATAAGTTTGAATGTATTATCAGTTGGCTGGACGATGTTCGTTTTCAGCACTGGCTCATTTCTGTGGTCGACCCATAACAAGGCTCGGTGCATTCGGTTAAAAACAAAAACAACTTTTGAGCTTTGTACTCTGGGGGAGGGCTAAGGCCATATGCAATGTGAGAGGTACAAAGAGAAATACAACAGGATTCCTCAATCATCCTTAGGTTTTTATAGTCTTAATTTAATTTGGTATTAAAAAGGTCCTAAAAAGTGTTAAATTTGATTTGCTGAAACCTGCAAATATTCTGAATTTAGTACATCACATCAGGGTTACCACTGCAACCATTTCTGTCAGCACAGTAACTCATCAGGGTTTGAACTGACGTGTTTTAAATGACTGGCATCCTGTGATTTTATGTGACCACAATTTATGTTGACAATTTTCTGACAGTCAGTTTTTGTGTGGACAGCTTGCAAAACTCTATTATCCTTCATTTACATTATTTTTGTTAATTCAATCACTATGTTTGTCCACAAAGTTTGCCAAAGCTGCACACATTTTACTTTGGGATCAATAAAGTATCTGTCTGTCATTGTCACACAATGGCTCAGTGAAAAGAGAGCTTATTGGTTGCTGCAGCACATTTCACTGGAGTGGTGTTATCCAAACGATCAACAAGTCATATCAAAACAGCGCTAATGTTAGCCTAGCATTTCAGCACAGTGTCTCACATGAAAAGCTGCACGTCCATTCATCCATTCATCCATCTGATCCAGTCTTCCACTTCTCTGAGATCCGGTCGCTGGGGGCAACAGTCCTGCAGGGAGGCATCTTGATCAGCTGTATGTTTGGTCAAATATTTCTTACACAGCGTTGATTTTATTCATGCCTCCGACCCGCAAAAAAGTAATAAGAACTGATTCTGGGAACAAAAAAATTCTGATCTAGACTTCTCAAATTTAGCGCACATATTGATTTTTGTTAGATGAGTTAAATCTCAGTTAAATCTGCTATATTTCAAGATGTAATAAGTTTCTTATGACATCACGCGTTACTTTCTGACACCCCAAACGCGAGGCTTCCTCTTGCAACCGGAAAGTCATCGTATCCTAAAAATGCATTTACTTCCAGGCAGCTGAGATCATTTGAATGAATCTTTGCTCCTGACCTCCACGAAACACATTCATCAGCAAATTGAACGAGTCATTATTTTAGCTGTAACACATAACCTTTCCAATATTCCTGATTGTGCAACTCCAACGCTAACACCGAAGCAGCCACACAGGTTTTGACCTTGTGCTGACATTGGTGTCACTTTAGTGAAATGAGATGCATCGTTAACCTCCGTTGTTTCACATTTAAAAACAACCTTCCTGTTGTTATTAGGCTTTTGCATTTTAATCTGGAATTTGCTAGATCATCCGTTTTTTTTTTTTGTCTCAGTCAGTCAAACCTCGATGAACATCTCAACTCTGCCCTACATGGTAGTACTCTGGTGACACTGGATTTAGCATCTGGATGAATTTCTTTAACCTGAGGTCTTAAAATTCCTTGAACCATGCGCCCCGCTGCTCTCGTTTTGGAGCGCGTTATCTGGAGCAGCGCAGCGGCCGGGCCTCCTTCAGCCAGCATCCCGTTTCAGCTCCGTTTTTTTTTTTTTTTTAACCAAGCGTTCTCGTTTTGGGAGTTCAGACGTGGGTATTTATATCAAACGGGTCAGCTGAGGAAGAGCCAAAATGAGCACAAACACCCAGCTCCGTCTGACGAACGACCTTCTTCCTCTGGGCCTGGCCGCGATGCGAGAGGGGCTGAGAGCGATGCCAGGAAGACAGCGAAGAGTTCAGCTCACAGCCGCTGACAGAAGCGGGGCAGATCCTATCCAGAATCATGCGCACCACCAAAGTTCTTGTTATAAGACAGACGGAGCTTTCCACAATCGGGATATTTTTTCACGTCAACATGTTCTTCTCGATTTAACATCAATATAGTGTAGGACTGATTATTTTGATTATTTTCTTGGATAAACCAGTTAATAATTGGATAGCAAAAGGAGCATATTTATTTTACAGAATTTGAACTGGTTGAAGCTAAAAATGTCACCTGAGGAGATCTGGGTAAAATATATCTACAGATGTTTGTACAGTTTTATCTTAATTTCTGCTACGAATATATTGTTCTTTCAGCAAATGGCCTTTTTTTTTTAGAGTGTATCCCCCTGTTACCGATTAATCGTATTAATTGCAATTAAGCTTCAACTAATTCAGTAATAATTACCATCACAGCAGTTAGTTCAGAAAGCTAAGGCTTCTAAGACATGTTAGATGTTAAAGGTACTTCTTGGAATTTGGTGATGATTCTGACGTTGAGCTCTTGGTTTGAAGGTTGCATGATCTAAACTTGGAGAGAAATTGTTGTGGTGTCTACTTCTGCGAAGATTTGCACCAGTTTTAAATATTTTCCAACTGTAAATTATTCATTTATTGGCAGAACGACGGGCCGCAAATAAGTTGGAATAATGGCCTTATGATGCTTTTTTTTAATCGATGGACAGCAACAATTGCATTGCTGAAGCCTTTGTACATTGTGTTAACATGCAAAGTACTAAAACTCCAGTTTTTAAGTAGAATTGAAAAGTACTTAATTAATCCCACAGTGAGGAAATTCACTTCTTACAGCACAGTAACTGAATATACCCCATTGAATATAATGAAATATATATAAAAAGCAATATTAATAAAGTGTCTACAGATAAATTAAACAGTTAAATTTCAGGATCTTAGAATATATAATAAATACAGAATTAGACATGGTCCGCACCTGCTGATGGTCAATTAATTACATGAAAACATTTTCAGCAGTAGAATTTTCACAAACCTCACTATTTAAAAAAAAATTATTTCTTAAGAAAAACGTTTTTAAAAATGGCTTAAAAATACGGGACCGTTATTATTTAACTTAACTTAATTATTATTATTATTTTTTTATCATTTCAGTTCAAAGCGCAGCTGTTTTGCCCCTCTGTCAGACCGGTTACTGAGAAATCAAAATGTCCTTTTTGAATTCCTCTTTCATTATTCAGCTACATAAAAAAATGTGTTGGCGCATTCATTTTAAGTGGAAGTGAATATGAACCTGATGTGAGAGATCCGAAGCCGGCAGTGATGCCGACAGTCAGTCCCCTCCGGTGGCCACGGCTGGTGGAAACCGCAGCGTTTCAGACAGAGCGCCATTGTTGCTGCCGTATCCTCTTGTACCAGTCAGTGAGCAGCCGCACAGTAGGAGCTAATGCGGTCTCTTCTCCCTCAGTTCACCTGAGAAAAGCACATCAGGGAGTCAGAGGGCCATTCTGTCACACGGGTAAAATGAAATGATCCTCACACAGCTGGGGGACGCGTAAAGATGAACTTTTTCTTCAGGTTTTCTAGTCTTTGTTGTCTAAATCAGTGTTTTTCAAAGTGGGAGCCAGCAGGGGGCGATAGGAGGGGCTCAGAATGTCGGAGAGAAGAGAAAGAAAAATGCACAAATAAAAATATTGACTAGTAGTATTTTTTTAATAATATATATTTTTATTATATTTTTTAATCATAAAACACTTTGTTTTCCAATTATTACTATAAAATATAATTTATTTACCAAGCTCGTCTTTCTGATTGGCTGCCAGTAAAATTTATCAAGCTGCTCTGCTCGTCAAGCTAGCATTACAAGCACAACCATAGCACAGCTAGCAAGAAAAAGACAGAAGGAACCGTCCAGCAGCCCTGCTGTGGAGGACTCTGAAGGAAACCTAAGAACTCACCGGAAACTAAAGCCGGAAAGTATGATGCAGCATTTATGTTTTACTTTTTTTTTTTTTTTTTATAATTATTGTATAGTAAAAAAACGTAAGAAAAGACACATTCTTGGGTTTTTGCTAAGGGGGTCCCTGGCCTGAGTCTAATGCTGTTTGAGAAGCCCTGCTTTAAAAGCACACACACTGTGAAACCAGACACATCTGTGGCCCTATTTCTGCTGAAGTATCAGTATCTGCAGGTCCAGCTTCTTTTATTCACATTTGACCATCACTGTGATTAGATCCCCTCTCATTAACCACGCTATACACAGGCCAGCAGATTAAAAGTCTTTTTTTTTTTTTTGGTAGATGGTTTTAAGGTGTATTTAAATGGGATTTTGTATGACAGACAAACGCAAAGTGATTATCATCTGCTAATCTGCAACTTATTGAGACACTCATAAGTCACAGACGGTAATTGATTGAGAGTAAAATAATTTCTTTCATGGATGAAATTACTTCTGAAAAGCTTCAGTGAGTGAACTGCACTTTTACAAGGTTTTTTTGTGTGTGTTATTTTGGAAACTGACGGTCTGACGGGACACTCCCCCCCCCACGTCGCCCGCTGTCCTACTGTCAGATTTGCTGTGCTTCTCTCTAGCATCATGCTAAGACCGCAGGAGGGTTAAGAAAATCCCAGGCAGCTAGTTTAGCTTAATGCTTAATGTTACAGAATTTGATGCACAAACCTATTTTTGCTCAAACTGATTGAATTTGATACAGTCTGTGGAACATTATGGAATTGTTTTAAAAAACTGTTCTATTTGTTTTCACTGTCTTTTCCTCTTATCAGTCACATAAGACGGTTTGAACAGAAAAATTGGTTTCTGAATTGGAAATCATTTCTGATTTGAATAGCTAAACACTGAAAGACTTGCATCTCTAATTATATGCAGTTCAATTGGATGTAAAGTGTGTAAATGTCTTCCTGGTTTGAGGCAACCAACCAATGACCTCTTTCCTGCTTCTTTTCTAGCACTGAGGCACAAGTGGGTTGATTGCCTCTTTATAGGGATTGCCCCACATAAGGTGGAGATGCCAGTATAGTAAATCTTCCTCACACTCATGTCTGGATGTGCTCCAACAGGAAGTCCACACACCACACAGGCTAAGGTCTGGCAACCTGCCAGTCAGATTGTTCGCCATCAGGCCTGAGCTGCTTCCGGTCTACCACCCTGAAACAATAACGCCATGTTTTGCTTCTCATCTTACAGGAGAGAGGACTCTGCACCATAAAAGCGATGTCCTAGAGATCGTGGTGCTTGTGAACCCGTCAGACGACACCGTTGTATCGGAGGTGAGGTGGACGCTTCCTGACGACGAAGCAGTTTTAGAACAAAACCAAGGACTTCTAATTTTCTTGACATTTCTGCTAGATCTCATTAATTCTGACACGTTTATCGTGCCGCTCCTCCTTTAACCGTCCTCACTGTCGCTTTCTCTCCGTTTCCTTCTCTTCGCCCCAGATTCAGTCTCTTGTGACAGATTCTGCAGGACACAAGCTGCTGGTCTTGAGCGGCCAGAGCTCGGATCACGGTGGCCTTCTTCTCCAGACCGGATTTTTCACCCATCAGACCTTTTCACAGATCTTTGCTGATCCTGCAGTGAGTCTTTGTTGCAGAGATTGCACCATTTTTATGACCGTCAAGGTGTTTTTGGGAGATTTTATGCAATAGGCCAACTCAAAGTTGTACAACTTTTAAAAATGGAAGTAATAGCAAGTCCAAGGTAACGGGGCTGAAACATTTTTAGTCATTTTTTTTAAAGGCCAGTAGCTGAAAGAACATATTCAGAGCAGTAATTAAGTAAAAACTTTAAAAAACTACAATGAACTTTGTAAATACATTCTGCCCAAACCTACTCAAGTGGCACAAT